>NC_133619.1:540412813-540735869 GCF_048593235.1 Sminthopsis crassicaudata
TTTTTAACTTTTTCTTGGATTTTGGCTTTCATAGATTAGCAACAGCTGAAATTTCTTTATCTTTGTTTGAGAGATCATGGGGATCAGAGAAAATAACCAAGCCTCCATCTTGTAGCTCATATGAACCAGAAGAATCCATACACTTTGGCAAAATTCATCTCAAATACCTGTAGTGTATGAAATTTAGTGTTCTACATGAAACTTTTGAAATTCCCCCAACCTGTTAAACCCTTTCTGAAACCCCTTACATATAGTACATATTTTCTGAATACATATATGTATCCAAGTTGTTTCTTCTGGCAGTATGTGAATGGGAAATTTTGTTTTTGATTCCCTAGTACCTAACACAAATGGTAAGTATTTAATGAATGCTTGTTGGCTACAATTAATCCACTGATTTATATATTACCTCTAAAAATGTAATTTGAAGCTCATCTGGGTCTGTCCACCTTGTGTCTCTTTTCTATGTTGTTCTATAAGTTTGTCACAAAGGGTCCACACAATGTGCTAAAGGGCTTCCTTTGATTTTTCTTGCTATAATAGATATAGCAATGATATCAATCTCCCTGACATATCTCACCCTGGCAACATGATCTGGCCATCTATTCACTCCCACATTTCCCTGATATCATTTTTTAAACCAGTTGTTTGAAATTAATTATCTGTAATATGCTATCATGCATCATCTACAATATAATGTGGTCTTCTTGAGCATAAGGACTATGTTTTCTGCCTTTTTTCTCATTATTTAGGATAAAATCTGTCATTCAGTAAGCATTTAATTTCTATTGACTTGCTCTATGTGCTCTGATATATTTTGGACATTATAGTGTTCCATATTTGCTAGAAATCCAAAAACTAAATGTTTTTTCTTTTCTTTCATTATTTTCTCATTGCATTACAAAATTTTATGGTTATTAAACAGTCTTTTAATATTAAACACTCGTGAAAGGGCTGTCTTCTTTCCTTTTGTGTCTGGGAAAACATTAGTCATGTGAACCCTTCAGTACAGAAGGGAGAAGGATTATGCTACAAATAATCTAAATATAGAATATATTTATATAGAATTTATAGGAATATAACACCAAATTCCATAGAACATATATTTATTTAACACTTATTGTAGTCTCTAGGCAACACACTATGTTAGATCATGGGGAATAAAAAAATGAATTAAATATTGTTCTAGTCTTCAAGGAACTCACAAGCTATTTAGAGAAGATAATATATACAAAAATATCTCTAAGACCCAATGATGGAGAGTATATTTATGCCACTTTGAGCCTAAATATCCTTTAGTATGAACAAAATGATCATAATATGTCCAAGGGCAGTATATAAGTACAACTATTAATTAATTTGTCATTTATTAACCACTAGTTATAAATAAAGGTTCCTGCCAAAAGATTTGGTGTGCAGGAATTAGGGTGAAGGAAAATATGAAAGAAGTAGAATATGAAATTCCTAGCTTTAATAATTCTTAAAATGTTAACTTGTTCAGAATCTCAATAGGGACATTTTTTAAAAACCATTACATAATTAGATAGTAACTGAAGAATACTTTACCTTTAATTCATGCAAGATATAGTAGCATAAATTGTAAACATTAGTATTTAGATATAAGGGAGCTATCAGTAACAAGCTAATAAATAGAAAATATTTTAAAGGACCATCCCTTTGAACCCTATCGTAGAGGAAGTAAAAAATGTGCATGCTCTAAATGTTGGATTTAGAGAAATATTCAATCATTAAGATCATGGTCACTGAAGGAAGACAAATAGTGGAAAACTTGAAAATGCAAAGCCTCTCCTTTAAATCTGTAATAGTAGGCAAAAAAAAAAAAAATATCTAGTTTCTGAAACTGGGGACTGTTTCTGAAAGTGATTTGGAAAAAAGATTTTCTGAGTTATTAATATAATGTATTTTAAAAGAAACCTAAAATTAATAATGCTCTATGAAAATAAATTTTCTTTCAGCAAGCAACATAAACCAATACAACAGGCCAAGAGAACAAATATAAACTTTCCATTTTGAAGAAGCAGTGCTATAAATTATTTAATATAATACAGTAAAAATTCATTTATAAGGTTAGTATACAGCATTCATGATTTGTGTAAAAGTTAGAAGAGAGATCCTCTGAGGTTTTCTTCTAATTGTAGATTGCTGTAATCTTGTGTAATATCAAGTAATATTCTGAATGCAAAAATATTTTTATTTTTTGCAGAGATATAACTATAAGAAAATAATATTCAGTTGGCTGCCAAAAATTAACACATAAATAGTTTCTGTGGAAAGAAAATCTGAACATCTGCAAATGAAAATTATATTTTTAAAAATCATTCTCAATATTTTGTCCATTGCCAAGCATATCTAGGTTTCCATTTGTAGATTGTGATGACAATCAAATTTGTAAATAACACAAATCTTTCTTCTTTGTTCATATATATAGGGTTTTTTTTTTCTTTGTAGTCAAATACTATTGTTAATGCCATTTCTGAATGATAAACATTTGTATGAAATATCAAAAATTACAATAAAAACTTGGATTCCTCATGACATATGCACATACATTATACAGGCCATGAGCACACACCCATATACAGACATATCTTTTGAACAGTTAATATTAAATGTTGAAATAACATCTATTTTTGAAAGTTGAATTATTTAGAAAAATGTGCTATTACCTTTGATTTCAAAATTTTTTTTTTCTTAATATGAGAAGTTAAACCATTTAAATAGAAAAGAAACTGCCTTTTCTCTTTGTGGATGCATTTAATATCCAGAGCTTCTCTTTCTGTGTAATTACTGTCATTCATGCACCATATTAAGGCCATGATATCAAAGATTTAGAGATAGAGGTCTAACTCCCTAATTTTACAAATAAGAAACCTGAGACACACAGAGAGGTTAACTAACTTGCCATAAAAATACAGTTACAAAATGTCAGAACTGAGAATTGAACCCAGGTCCTCTGACTGCAAAAACTAATTTATGTTCTCATAATACAGTCTAATATTTGTTTTAGTTTTATTACATTATCCTCAAATGAGAAGAATAAGTAAAACCTGGCACAGTGTATAGAGCCCCATCCCTGAGGTCAGGAAAACCTGAGTTCAAATGTAGCCTCAGACACATTTCCTAGCTGTATGACCCTGAGCAAGTCACTTTGCCTCAAAAAAAAAAAAAAAAAAAAAAAAAAAAAGTAAAAAAACCTTTTGAGTAAGAGAATCAAACCTCCCAGGAAAAGATCTAAGAGGAACTAAATCTTGTCTAGGTTGAATAAAAATTAAATTAAAAAAAAAGTCAAAACTGTGTATTAAGCATATGCTATATGCTTTTAAAATACTCTGCTAGATACTAGGAATATATAAAAAAATAAAATAACCCTTATTTCCAAAAGGCTTATATTCCATAGGTTTGGGCTAAGGAATAATATATTTTATATGCATAGCACACAAGTATTTGTTTATATGATCAAATCATATTCAAAGGAGTTTCAAGAGGGTGATTCCCAATAATTTCTCAGCTAATAATCATCAGTGTTTATATGGAATGCCATTGCTGAGTTGTATTTTGAAGCAAGCAAGGAATTCTACAAGGAAAAGGTGAATGAAGGATATTATACTTTCAGATAACGCAAACAAAAACATGGAGGTACTGTCATATATGAGGACTAGTAAACAGAGCAGTTTGACTATAGTGAACTGTGTGGGAAAGATAATAATAAGAAATGACTAGAAGGCTAAATAGAGGCCAAAACATTGAGGGCTTAAATGAATGACTGAGGATTTTATATTTTATTCTACTATCCCTAGACAGGTGTTGAAGGTTTTTGATCAGGAATATATATTTTCAGATCTGTGATTTCATAGTTATCAATTTGACAGTTCTACGCAGGATTGATCAGAGAGAAATCATAGCAACAAAGACAATTGCAATTAACCATGTAAAAGGTGAGAGATGAGTTCGTGATCACAGATTATAAATGAAGAAAGAAAGAAGAAAATTAATGAGCATCAATCTTTAGGTAGGGTAGGAAAAACAAAAGACAAACCCCCCCCCCAAAAAAAAAAAAAAACAAAAAAAAAAAAACAAACTTGTAATGGAGAAGGAAGAGCCAAAGATTATTCTAAGGAAATAAATCTGGATGACTGGATAAAGAGAAGTTTGGAGGCAAATAGACTTCAGGGAGAATGTAATGAGTTTCATTTTGGATATGTTGAATTTGAGATTTCTAGGAGACTTCTAAATGATGATATGAAACTATGTAACAAATATGGAGCTGCAGTTGAAAAGATTAGGGAGAGCTATATAGACTTGGGATTTGTAGCATGTTTCTAGTATAGCAGCTGTTTTCTAGAAACCTCAAAGCCTTTTTCTATCAACAGTGTTTCATTAATCATCTGAGTAATGCTTTTCAGTTTACATGCACTTTAAAAATAAAATTGTTCTGTATGTAGGGAAATGGAGGATATTGAATTTAAGAAATTTATCACTGCTGAACCAGGAATATATGACAAAATTTCTTAATCATAGACCCTCCAGTGTGTGGTTTCTAATATCATTACCTTTTAGCTTGTTTTGACATTTGACCATTTCTGTAAACTCTTACAATTCACTTAAAATTAACATGCTTCAGTTTTCAGAAGAGGAAAACCTGAATATGAAAACTATGATAATATTTAATATTAGAATATTAAGAGGATTTACTTAATGGCCATAAAGTAAATTGAGATACTTACATGAAAGACATTAAAGAATTAAATACTATCTATATTTTAGATCCTTTATTAAATAAAAATCTCTCCATGGTCTTTTTTATTAATATCAAATGACCATTACTTAATTATAAGTCATTATGTTTTCCTGCTGTTCTCAGGTTAAGTATAATTCACCTGATCTTTGATAGTATAATTTCTAATTATACTAATGCTGGAACATAATGAAATGTATAAGTTACCATTGAAAAATTCTTAAGGCACTTTGTTTTAATCCTTTAATTCATAGTGGCTAAGTATGAAATGAAGTGCACAGACAAAAGAGCACAATTTTAATGTTCATTTTCTTTTACCAAAAATTTCAAAAATTAGATCATATTTTCTATTTCAATATAGAGACTATGAAGCTGCCACCTGACATAATAAGTTAGAGCAGTTTTTAATACTGTCTTCTATTGCATAATTGTCAACCAATTTCTTCCACCAAAATGTTCTTATTCAATCCCAGAGATGGATATGTAAGTCTTTGGCCAGATCTTTCTGAGATGAAAGAAAAGACTATTTGGAACCATAATGATAATATTGATGTCTCCCAGAAGATAATGATGTCAAAATTTTGTATTTATTTATATATATTTATATATGTATAAATATAAATTTTTCTACTCAATAAAATATATTGCTTTTAAAGTTCAAAAGAGGGAAGGACTTTTAAAATTTTTTTCTTTCTCTCTTAGCATACTAATAAAACACACTTAATAAATGTGTTAATTGACAAATGGATAGATAGATGATGATGACTGATTATTTAAGGCTTTAAATTATTTGAAGTGTTTTACTCATAATTTCTTAGGTAAGCCTCTTGTTTACTCAACAACAATGATACATATATTATTCCCATTAAGAAGATGAAAAAATTGTATTAGAACCATGAAATAACTTGCTTAGGATCATATCTATACCAAACATAAAAGAAAAAAAATTGGAACTTGATTTTCTTATCCCAAGTCTGTCTTTTAATATCTGTGTTTAATATCTGTGAAGGATGCAAATCATTCAGTGGCAAAAATAGGTCATATGACATCTAAAAGATCTTGGAATAGTCACGAGAAATTTAAATGCATTCTCTTTTAAAAGATTTGGGAAGTCCCTAGGGAGATAGAGAAATTGGAGAAGAAACTGGAATAATGAATCTTCATTGTCAGGAATTGACTCTAAGCAGTGATTTCAGATTTTCTCTGAAGGTAAACACTATTTATTTTGTCTCTATAAAACATAAAGTCTCCCTTTTCAACAAACCATTTAGGGCAGCTTTTAGTCTCATGATTCTGTTAGAATGTATTAGACAATCAGCAATGAAACATTTATAGAGCATGATACAGGGGAAATAGTGAAGGATTTGAAACTAAAAGCCCTGAGTATGCATTGAAGTTCCACTACTTACCAATGTGACTTTAGACAAGACATTTAAATTCTTTGGACTTCACTTTCTTTAATTCTAAGATGAATGGGATAAAATAAAATTGTCAGATGATCTCAAGATTGTCTTTAGTTTTCACATTCTCTTATTTTCATTCTGTTCTCTTATAAGTAACAATTCAAACTGATATTTTTTGTTATTGTTTTGCCTTTTTATATCTCTTAGCAAAAAGTCTGGAGAATAAAGTGGATAATTAATAAATGTTTATTGATTGATTGTAATGTATTTTTGTAACATCTCTATAGAAGATGGAAGATTTAATTCCCTACCAAAATATTTTTTCTCATATTTTATTGTTATTACTATTAAGTCAATTTTGAAGACTGTATTCTTCCTATTCAACTGTAAAACTATGCTTAAAATGTAAAATCTAAAAATTTCAGATTATTTGCCTAAATGGATATACCTAATGAGTTTTGGTATACATTATACTAGCTAAACTGAATACAGTACATATTTAATGAGGCTGTGAATCAATATTTGAAATAACATTAAATATATTGCTAATACCACAAAAAAACCCAAAAATAGCATTTGTTGATTGCTTACTCTATGCAAAATATTGTACTAAGTGCTGGGGACAAACATCCAAACAGAAGTCCCCATTCTCAAGGAATTTATACTTTAATAAAATTAAAGACAAATTAATTTAAATGAATCATCTTCATCTTCAGCATATAAGTCAACAGTATGAAATGTCAGTTAAAAAACCTACTATTTCCCTGGTTAAATTTTGAGAAGGGACAATGTCCAGAATAAGGGAGGTATGTATTAATTGTCCTAAACTTGATTCTGGGCATTTATTCTTCATCTATGTTCAATAATTATCATTTTTCCCTCATCTGCATTCAGTAATTGGTATTTCCTTTTTTGAAAAATATAGACATACTAGAGTGTGTCCAAACAGGAAAAACAGGATAGTAAGAGGAATATATAACAGGTCTTTTAGACACTAGATCTGTTTTGCCTAGAAAGAAAAAGGATAACTTAAAAGAGACACCATGATAGTCATTTTGAAGGAAAGGGAGAAAAGAATAAACATGCACTAGTGTTAGGCAATGTGCTAAATACTTTACATTTTCTAACTTGATCTTCAAAATAAGCAGAGGAGGTAGGTGTTATCACTATAATCAACTAAAATTTGAGAAAATGGAAGTAGATAGAAGTTAGGTGACTTGCCCCAACTTATACAGCCAGTAACTACCTGATATCAAATTTCAATTAAAGTCTTCCTGGAAAGTTTCCTAAAAGCTACTGCTATGTGAAAATAGAATGAATTACCTCTGAAAGCAGGTGCTCATTGGAGATTTTCAGACTAAGCTGGGTGACCACTTATGAATCATGGGGTGTGTGTGTGTGTGTGTGTGTGTGTGTGTGTGTGTGTGTGTGTGTGGAGTGGTAGCAGTTCTTTTTCAAATATGTTTTGAATATATAATACTTGAGATTCCTTCCCTATTCTAAAATTCTCTAATCCCTTTAGTAAGAGAAAAACAGATATGTGGCATGCTAACTACAGACAGATAGCATGAACAAAGATGGAGAAATAGGAAAACACTAGCAATTTGTGGACAGAATAGAATATGGCTGACAGAAGTGAAGGGTTTTCACAGAAAAGAGAATTGTAAAAAGACTGAAAATACCACATTATGGTGTTGTGTGAAATTTACTCAGTAGGGATCTGCATCCCAAGGAAATTATAAAGGAAGAGAAATGACCTGTGTGTGCAAAAATGTTTGTAGAAGATCTTTTTTGTTGTAGTAAAGAATGGAAAATAAGTAGAAGCCCATTAATTGGAGAATGGCTGAACAAGTTGTGGTATATAAAGATAATGGAGCATTATTGTTCTATAAAATGATGAACAAGCTGATTATAGAAAGGCCTGGAAAGATTTATATGATCTGATGCTGAGAGAAACAAGAAGAGCCAAAAATACATTGTACCCAATAACAGCAACAATGAACAATGATGAACTATGAAAGACTTGGTTCTTCTTAGTGATTCAGTGATCCAAAGCAATCCCGACGAACTTCAGACAGAAAATGCTATCTGCATCCAGAAAAAAAGAACTATGGAGAGTGAATAGAAATTAATACATGCTATGTTCACTTTTTTTTCTGTTTTTTTTCTCTTTCTCATGGTTTTTCACTTTTGCTCTGATTTTTCTCTCTGAACACGATTAATAAAGCAATGTGTATTATAAATATTTTTTTAAAAAGAAATTTACTCAGTAGTACATAGGATTAAAAATTAAATGAATATCAACAGAAAAGAAAGCTAAGGCCTTGATAAATATAATTAGCAACATGGAGAAAGAATGCTGGGTTTGCAATCAGGGAGATGGAACTTCGAATCTTGACTTTGATACCTACTATTTGTATGTTTCTGAGCACTTCACTTAATTAAGGGGAGGCTCATTTTTGTCGATTGTACATGGAGATAAATACACATAAAGTTCCCATCTTATAGTTCTGTGAGGTTCAAATAAAGTATGCAAAACACTATGCCCAATTTAAAATGCTATAAAGTGTCACATATATAATTCTAAAATTAATAATCAAGTGATCAGGTTATCATCATAGAAATATCAGGAACAGAACACATGTCTGTATATAATGTCCATGTACCTGACCAAGGTTTATGATATTCAATTATGAGGACTTGTGGAAAATCATAGCAAAATATGATTGCCCAAAGAAATTCATCAATTTTGCATGCTAATTCCTTGACAGCATGCTTGCATGGGTTTCAAATAATGGGAAATGATCTCTTTTTCCCAAATCACCAATGGACTAAAACAGAGCTGTGTGTGTGTGTGTGTGTGTGTGTGTGTGTGTCTGCTCCCATGCTTTTTAGCATGATGTTTGCAATGATGTTGTTAGATGCTTTCAATGAGAACAAAATAGGCATCAAAGTCAGCTACTGCACTGATGGCAATTTAACTTGAAAAGGCTACAAGCCAACACTAAAGTGGAGGGTGTGCAACTTTCTGTTTCAGATGATTGGGCACTCAATGAAGCCTCTGCAGCTGAGATACTACATAGTATGGACTAAATTTCTGCTCCTGGTGCTAATTTTGACCTAACAATTAAAACTAAAAAACAGATTTACCACCAGCCAACACTGTACCAGGAGTGATCTATCCATTAATAAAAACAAATATAGAAATTTTGAATAAATTCACTTGCCTTGGTAGTATACTTTCCAGGGAGTACATAAATGATGAGGTTGGCACACGCATTACCAATGCTAGCTCAGTGTTTGGGAGGCTCCAAAGGAAAGTGTGAGAGAGAAGAATAATAGACTGCCTACCAAACTGAAGGCCTACAGAGCTATTGTGCTAAACTCATTTTATGCCAGTAAAACCCGGACAGTCTATTGGCATAGTGCCAGAAAATGAATTTCTGCCATAAGAAGATTCTGAAGATCACCCCTAAGATAAGGTCCCATACACTGTGATTCTTTTTTGAGCTGAACTGCCAACCATTAAAACTCCACTGCAGAGAAGGGAACTCCAGTGATCTAGCTATGTCTTTTAAACACCAAACCCATATTTATCTAACCAGAGAATTCAAACAAGGAAACAAAGTCAGAAGAAGACACAAGGAGACTCAAATTCTCTGAAAAAATTAGAATCCCTTGTAAGATACAGGAAACACTGGCAAAAGTGTGCCCAGTATGATGTGTCTGCATCAAAGACTGTGCTCTATGAACAAATTAGATTTGAAGTAGCTCAAAAGAAATGCAAGATGTGCAAATGTTGTGAGATGTCCAAATGTTCATATGGGTTATTTATGCTCAATTTATGATAGAGCTTTCAAAACTCTTACTAGTCTGATCAGTTATAGTTGGGAAAACAGTACTTTGACACCAAAATAGTGATGTCATTTTAAGAGGTACTTTTCTACAATAAAAAACAACAATCTACCATCATCATCATCATCATCATCAACATCATCATCATCATCATCATCATCATCATCATCATCATCATATATTTAAGTCAAATTAATCAATGCAGTATTTCTTTTTTATCACCCTGAATAAGAGTCACATGCAGCTATATTTAAAGATCCTTCGGGGTAACTGCATTATTTTAAACCACCTTCTGGTCTTTGGGAACTTCATTAAATATTATATTTGGAGAACAGACACAAATATAGAAAAAAATTTCAGGTGCTTTGAGTTTCAGTAATTGTTACTTCTTCAGATTCTCTCAATAACACTACATTTGTCCATATACTGTTTCATTTTGATTGCTTTTTGCCATTTTATACAGAGTTTAATTTCTAAATAACATTTCAGTAACAGTCTTCTCAGGTACCTAGAATATCATTCCTCAGCTGCTAGATAGATAATTTCAACATTGATATAAAAATATGCTCATTTCTTTATTTTTGTGCTTGATCACATCAATAGTAGAATAGATGAGGAAAGGAAAGCAATGGTAACCTGATTAACTAATTCAGTGCTGGCTGGCCCTTCCACCAACACTTCAGGAGTTATTGTGACATTCCCATATTTTATCTCAGAGAATCAAAGCATTTTAGAGCTGGAAGGGATCTTGAAGATTGTTTATTTCAATTCACAACACGAAAGTGGATCAATAGATAGAAAGGGCTAGAGGTATTTTTTGCCTGTACAATTCTCAGACCTTTAAAGTTTATCTAAGGATTTTCATAGAAATTTGAGAATGCTAGAGAAAATTTCTTTTTAATTTTTTGACTTCTTGCTTCTAGTATCTCCAGAAAGCCCATTTCTCATCATAAGTAGTATAGAATTTCATATTGCTATTGCTCTTTTTCTGCTTATAGAGTCTGCTCAGTGGCAGATACATAATCTCACTTGCCCTGCCTGGTGTTAACAGACACCCCAACTTTCTATAAAAGCACAGTGAAGATAAGAAAATATTACTGATGCGACATAGAAATGTAGGTGACTACATCTAATGTCTCTGTGTTTAACACCTGCAGGCTCTTTATTTTCCCCTTATCTCAAAAGCAAGTCCTCCTACATCTTTTTGCTTTTATTTTTACTTTTATTTGACTTTCAGGTATCTTCTATACAGGCAAAAAGCATACAATAAATAACAGCATGAGCTTTCTCCATTTGTCTAGTGGAGGAAGGAAAAGGAGAATAGATCCTTTATATAATTCTATAAAATCTCCTAAGGTTGGTAACTATTGAATACAGGGTGTTCATGTTCAGGCAGCATTGGTTCAATAGATGATGTCTTAGTGGCATAAGGCAGATGAGTAGACTCCCAAAAAGGATATAAGCTTCAGACTTAAAAATTACCATTGAAGCAGGAAGCTGTGGAATTTAATATAGTTACCTAGAATCCAGCTTCTCATCTTACTTTTTTTTCCATCCTTTTTGCAACATAATTGCCATTTTTAATATGGCATTGCATTGGGTTAATTGACAAAGTCAAGTCTTGTAAGAGGTAAATCAAAAAAAAATGCAGAATTTGTCATTTGCTCTGCAAAAATAATTTCTTATAAATTAGCCAGAGAAGCTATTTGTAGGACAGTTGCCTAGAACAATATCATCATAACATAGATTCTTCTTTGGGTCTGGATTTAAGATTTTATCTACCAATCTAATAATAATCTAACAGTTGCTGAAACTTTAAACTTATCAAACAATTGCTTAATTTTTATGAGTTTCTAATCTGTTTATACAAAACAGATTTATGAAGCCTTATTATTTTTCCATATTTCAATTGTATGTGATTATTTTTCTGAGATATTTTTTTTTGCCAAAAACATTGATGTAGCTTGTCATTTCCTTCTCCATTGTGTTCCCATTTTACAGATGAAAAGCTGAAACACTTGCTCAGAGACTAACAAGTTGTAAGTATTTGAGTTCAGATCTGAGCTCAGATTTTTCTGACTCCATGCCCAAGTATACAAGCATTGAATCACTTTGCTATCTCTGACACCTATAAGTTAGCAATTAAAGCAATGAAATTCAATCCCAAAGTATAAAGCTCTATTACCTCCCATATCCCCTTTATTCTAGTATATCTGTTATAACTCCCTGTAATATAATGCATATTCATCTTATTTTCTTTTTATGGAGGGTTTAATTTAGTTGGAATTATTATAGCACTTATGATATCTGAAATGAATACTATTTCTTCATAATTCACATTGTGCCCATGTTTATGCATCCTCAGTTTCAATTATAAACAACTCAGATAGTCAAGATCAGAGTAAAAGAAAACTTAATTAAAACACACACACACACACACACACACACACACAGAGAGAGACAGAGAGAGAGAGAGAGAGAAAGAGAGAGAGAGAGAGAGAGAGAGAGAGCCCAGTTTCATTTGTCCTGATTCATTTGAACTCAGTTTTTTGAATTGCAGTTGGAGAAAAGCTTCCACAATGTGTATCTTCTCTAAGTTGTTGGTAATAGATTCAAGCAAAACTCTGAAAACTGATAGAATTATGAATAACTATTAAAAAAAAAACCTCCTTGGTTAAAATCCCCATCATTATTAACAATATGCTAGGAAATTACTTTCCATATAAAAGCAAACAAATATATGTACAAATTGTTCCAAACATGCCAAGGAAGTTTTAAGTTGTTAATAGCTATTTGCATCTGTTTTCTCAGCTGTAAAATGGGAATAATAAGACCACCTACCTTTCAGGGTTGTTATGAGGATTCAAAGAAATCATATTTTGAAAAACCTTAATATGGAATTTGGCATATATTATTTTTTGTTATTGTCTTTTCAAATTTTCATCTTTTTTCCAGATTTACTTTTATAAAGAAGTGTCTTAATTGTGTCTCATAAGCATTTTAGTGAACTTTTTTAATCCACTATTTCTCATCATTTTCAAAGGTAATGCTACTGATATTTTTCCATCGATCTTGTAACAATTTATTTTTCTACTAGTAGTGCTCTTGTCTACCAAATCTCCCAATGCACTTTTGTTCTCCTCCCTTGAAACTGGTTTGCAGAAATTAAATTTTCTTAGGAAATGGTGATATTCTGCTAATATCTGTTTTATCTTTTTTTCCAGGAGAGTAATAGGGGACTATTGATGACTTAGTTAAATAGGATAGAATTCTAGAATTACTTTAATTGTATACCCTATTTTATTCTCTCCAAAATCAGCATTGAGTTTATTTATTTTAAAAAGGTGGATATACATAGACATATGTGGCAGTTACACAAGCAATTATTCATTTCTTGTCAGTAAAAATGTAACTAATTTTGTTGGTAGTAATATGATTTGGTCCCTGACAAACTTAATGTTTTCTGATTGTCTTCCTGAAGAAGTATTCATGATACATAGATATGAGGCTTCTGTGTGATATGATAATATATAATAGAGGTCTTTGATATTTTCATTTTTTATTCCTAAGCATTATATTTCTTAAAATTTCCTTCCTTTCTTTATGAGCCTAATTTCACTGATTTCATTTAATATTAAAATATATAGTAATTTATAGGTGATGAGAGTTAGGGAAGGGGCAACCTCTTTTTGATCGGTGCAAAGATAGTCTTGTGATGGCGTAGAGTCCTGTGTAAATGAATTTACAGGCCCGAAAACCTAGATTGATAAAAAGGTTTATTGTAGGGATTTGGAAGTAAAGTTTAGTTAGTAAAGTTGAGGATAAAGATAAAATGGCACCAGATTAGGTCTGGTGGGAAGAAACCCTTGGCATGACCTACATAAGGATGCCATGCTTAGGACTTCTGCAAATGTGGACTCCAAAAGTAGCCCCTTTTATAATGAGGGCTCTTGGTGATTTTGAAGGTGGGTGGAGTCCCAGGCTCCTAGTGGGCTTTTAGCCAGGGTCAGCATTGACTAGAATTCAATGGGTTTAAACTGTGGGGGTTGGGAAAACCCAAGTTAGCTCAGATCCAGTGGCAGATGGGAAAAGCCCGGTGACCAGGATTTGTAAATCAAAGGTCAGCCATGGTGGAGGGGGATTTCTTAAATGGACTTCAACCCCCATCATAGGGTCTTATTAAATTCCTTATAGATTTCTCAACCTCATCATATGCTACAATAGATGTTGATTCTCTTCTTCATGGCATTTTAAATAAATTCTTATTGTGAACACATTACAGTACAAGGTGAATAGTATGCTATGAAATTTTATTTCTTGTCCTTTTGGACACACAATAAAACAAACAAACAAAAATATAAACTCTTTTATTTGTTTCTCTGCAGAGGATATATCTTTCATTTCCATTCATTTTCTTTGTCTTCTTCATATATTCAGAAAAAGGAAGGAAATGTTCAAATGATTCTATTCTTTCAAAGTATGTCTACTAACCTCCATTCAAGAATCTTACATTCAATGTTTCAATGGTTAAGTAAATTTTTACAGATGATCTAAAAATGTGATTACTCAATGACCTTTCTTATCATCCTGACAAAGTACAACTTCAGAAAGAGGAGGAAGTCTCTAAAAAAAAAAAAAAAAAAAAAAAAAAAAGGTTTATTCTGGAGCAGCTAGGTTGTGCAGTAGATAAGAGTACCAGCCCTTAAGTCAGGAGGACCTGAATTCAAATCGGACCTCAGACACTTAATACATCCTAGCTGTGTGACCCTGGGCAAGTACTTGACCCCAATTGCCTCAGGAAAAAAAGAAAAAGAAAAAAGGGTTATTCTATATTAATGATTTTTCACAACTAGATATGACCAAATATTTCATTGCCAAATTGCTAGTTACTGGTAACTCCATTTATAGAATGAGTATCCCCGGAAGCAAATAATTTTCTAGCCAAGATCTCATTTAAAGTCCTCCAATATAGTAGGACTTTTCAGATTTAATCTCTCTTAGGCAAAGTTTTTGTATGCTACAAGTGCTTAATAAATGATATATTTTTTCTCATTTATTCATATATATATAAATAATCACTAATTTGGGATCATACAAATAATGACATTATTTATGTAGACTTGTACATGTAATGCTGGAAATTAATTTCCTCTATTAAAAGAAATGAAAATTTAAATATATTCACTTTTGAAAAAAAAGATTACAAAAAATTGACCTTTCTTTCTTTCTTTCTTTCTTTCTTTCTTTCTTTCTTTCTTTCTTTCTTTCTTTCTTTCTTTCTTTCTTTCTTTCTTTTTCTAGTAGAAAAGATTATCAAAGACTTAGAGCTACAAAGGACTTACAATGTATTTTAATCCAACAGATCCTTTTACAATTGAAGAACTGAGGCCCAAATTTGTACAGTGACTTACTCTGGGCCATATTGACAGTAATGACAGAATCAAAGTTTCAAAGTCAAGTCCTCTGACTCTACATCCAACATTCATTCCATTGTACTATGTATATGTCTCCAACCTTGTTTTTTGTGGTTCTCTTTTGTTCTTGAAGAGAACCATGCTTTCAGAGAGGTGATGCTATAACATGCAAGTGAATGGGATTTAAGTGAGGGAAGTCTATGCAAGGCCACCTGCCTCACTTTCTCCTCCAGAGCCATCTGTGTCTCGTGGTATAAGTTATAGATCAGGGTGACTGGAAATAGCCCAGGATGTATTCAGATCAACTAGGGAAAGATACTTCTGACACAAGAGGAATTTCTAGAAAAAGGATATAATCTGAGAAGTAAATGTTATACTTCTGCAAATTGTATACCTGTAAAAAGATATTTCTTTGATCTAGGAAAAAAAATGCATCTGAGAATTAACTGAAGATAAATATTCCCCAAATAGAAAAAAAAAAAGGTTACAAGAACACAGGAATCCAGGTAATTGGCTTAAGCAATGAATAGTTTTGTTCTTTCTCATGAAAAGAGAAAGGGACTTGATTATATAGGTGTTATAAGGAAGCACAAGTGAAGAAGGGGGAGAAAGAGCACAATAATTCACCTATTTTTCTTCTTAATCAATATTTACTCTAAACATCTGTGGAGAATTAGAAAATAAATCACATTTTTGTATAAAACTTGGAAAATCAACCATGTATTATATCTTAAGGATTATTATCATATAAAACAAATACAGAGAGAAATGATGAAAAGACACATTTACTTTAGATTGAAACATCATCTTCAGGCATATTTTCTTTCAGTAGTTCATGATATGAATATTTATTTAATCACTTACTCATTGAATTGAATGCAACTGCTTTCTCTCAGCTCCCTCTCCTGTCTGGTCTGCTGCTTTCTTCACCTGTCTTTTTCTCAGAATCCCATATCTCAAATAGAGAACTAGCACACCTTTTGAAATACATCATTTTCCCTCCAATTTTTTTTTCCTTCATGTCTGAATGCTTAGAAATAAGTAGAGATTTGGTAAATCAGTTAGAGAGTTAGACTGAAGGCTCATGGAGGAAGGATACAAATTTCCAAAGATTCACAATGGATATCGCAAAATGTGTTTTTACTTCCTGCTAATACTGTAGTCAAAGGAGCCAGATTCAAATATATACTCTATTATTACCTGCATATTGATATTGTATCTATAGATAGCTATCTATAAGACTTGAAAAATAATTTCATGTTTTCAGTCTGTAATCTGATGAAAAAGTAAACCACATTTTTACTATCTTAATGAATCTTACATCAACAAATCAAGAAATTTGTAAAATGAAAATTGGAAGTAGCTGAGTTTACTAGCTTTGAATCAGTTCAGACTACTAAAACATCAAAAGTTGCAATTATTGTTTTAAAATCAAAATAATTGTAAAGAATATATACAATAGGATTGGTACTTATATAACACTTTAATGATTACAAATATTTAAGATGCATCAATTTATTTTACTCTCACAACAACCAAATGAGGTGTAAGTATGAAGTTAAGACACAAAGAATGTAAATGTTGCTATTTTGCTTCTATTTAGGCAGTCCCAAGAAATAAGTAACTGCTTTTAAAGGCATTTTCATATTATATTAAATACCTTAAAGATTTACTTTGATAAGATAACTTGAATGTATTCTCCAAACCTAGAAAGAACAACTGGAGATAACAAAATGAATGGATATGCAATCTATAGATGTCTAATCTACCTATTCATATTATTGAACCTAAAATTTATGAAAAAAAAGTGAAGAAAATATATTCCTACTAACCTTCATATTATAAACAATTACCATACTAGATTTTATATGCTAATTTTAAGATACTATATGGTTTGGACATTTACCAATTCAAAAACAAAATTGCACCAAATGGTCTCTTAGCGTCTCTTATGACTACGATTTTTGGTGGTGATTATGACAAATAAATCTTCAAGATGTTTAGCCTAAATCTCATACTTCTCAAGTTTATAATGAAAACATTTAGAATCAACTCTTTAGAAAACAGGGCCTGATTTTAGCTTTTGTTTCTTTTTTTCAGAAATACTATCTATGTTTAAGGCTTCAATTATCATTACTAAGCTAAGAACTTTATCTTGATCTGTCACCTATGAGTTATTTATTTTATTCCCACTTCCTGTTAATCTCCTCTGGACATTCTCCTAATCAGCTACCTTCCTAGTTTAGATTCCAATTATTTTCCTGCAGTACCCTTCAACTTGCCTCTTTGCCTCTAAACTTTCATTTAATGTATCTTATGCAATTGCTAAATTTGTCTTCCTAAAATAATTTTCTTTTCAGCCCAGTACGTTATAGGCTAAAGAACCGGACTTGGAGTCAACTCTGGGTTTGATTCATACCTTACAAACTTATAAATTGTATGAATATGGGTACTTAATCTCTCAGTTTCTATTTCCTCATGGGTAAAGTAGAGATATTATTATTTGCACTACCTATCTCTAAGGCTTATAGAAATAAAACAAAACAAAACACAACTTTGCCATTTTAAAGTTATTGAAAAGTGAGTTGTTTCCAGCATCAGAATTTTCAATGACCTTTTTAATGTAGAAAATGCTTTATTGTGGCATTCAAGGACCTCCAACAGCAAATGCTATACATTTTATTCAATTTGATTCAATTCAACAAACACTTAAGAGAGAATACACTAAGCACTAAGCACTGCAGTTCTATTTAACTTATTAATGTTCTACAAATGATGCCTATACTATAATTAAACTATTGTTCTCTTATCAGTTATGTCTCTGCTTTCAATCCATATTCTTACTTCACCAAAAATATAGCTTTATCTTCCATTTTTGCCTAATTCTTACAGTGTTAAAATTAAAATAAGCATCAGATTTAACCTTACCTATAACAGGAAGGTTTCTTATTACTCTCACTTTAAAGTAATTTTCTTAATTTAAAATTCCCAGAACACTATACCCACATTATTATGGCTTTTGTATTTGGTAGTTAATTATTTTATGTTTGTATTTTTAGTCTTTAGAACCTACCTTCAAGTACTTCAAGAACAGATCCACAAATATTCTTATATTCTCCACAAAAATCAGTGGAGACTAGGTATGCAGTAGATTCCAATTAAATACACAGGTAAGAGAAGATTAGACCTGCCTATTTTGTTGTCAATTTTTACAATGTGATCTATATATTTTAGAGCAAAATTTGTAATACACTGAGTTGCTCATTCTTAATTTTTTCAACTACCAGTGTATATGGCTCTCCTAACTGCTTTTTTTCATCTTCAGTTAGGACAGTTCTTTACTCCTCTGTGCAAATGTATGTGGCACATCATTATGAGTGATCATTGGTATATTGGTATTATTAGTTTTATAGTGGAATTGCCCATTTTGGAGTAACACATTGCAATTGTTCAAAGCCTGACTTAAAGTTAAATATATATATTTCTCAAGAACCAAATTTGTTAACTGTTGTTAACAGTATATTTTTCTGGCTAGAAACTAGAAATTGAATGGATGCCCACCATTTGGAAAATGGCTGAATAAAATGGCTGAATAAATTGTGGTAGATGGATGTTATGAATATTATTGTTCTATAAGAAGTGACTAGCAAGATGAATACAGAGAGCCTTGGAAAGACTTGCAAGAACTGATGATAAGTGAAATGAGCAGAACCAAGAGATCATTATCCATTTTCAACAACAGTACTATATGATGATGAAGTCTGATGGACATGGCTCTCTTCAACAATGAGAGGATCCAAATCAGTTCCAATTGACCTCTAATGAACAGGACTAACTACACCCAGAGAAAGAACACTGGGAAGTTAGTATGTATCACAACATAGCATTTCCAATCTTTCTGTTATTGTTTTGCTTGCATTTTTGTTTCCCCCCCCCCTCAGGTTATTTTTACCTTCTTTCTAAATCCAAGCTTCCTTGTACAGCAAGATAGCTGTATAAATATATATTCATATATTGTATTTAACATATACTTTAACATATTTAACATGTATGGGAATACCTGCCATCTGGGGGAGGGGGTAGAGGGAAGGAGGGGAAAAGTTGAAACAGAAGTTTTTGCAAGGGTAATGTTGAAAAATTACCATGCATATGTTTTGTATATAAAAAGCTATAATGAAAAAGAAAAAAAAAACAGTATATTTTTCAAGGCTTTGGAAATTGTCTCCTCTTTTATTTTATATTTTCCTCAAAGAAGTAATTTTTTTCCCTTTCTTGCAACCTTCAGTGAAATCATTTTATTTCTAGTACAGGTTGAAGCAGCAATCTCATCTTTACAACTACAAATATGCCATGTCTTCTTTCAATCATCAATAAATCAATAAACATTTATTAAGGGTTTACTAAGTACTAGTGATACAAAAAGAGGCAAAAGATAATTTCTGTCCTTACATAAAAATAAACTATATGATAGATAAATAGGAGATAACTTGCAGAATGAAAGTACTAAAATTAAAAAGGAGCTGGAGAAAGCTGTCTATACAAGGTAGAATTTTATTTAAGATATAATGGAAGCCAGGAAAATCATTAGTGAGTGGGAAAAGGAAACTACTTAAGAACGGGTTACAGCCAGAAAAAATACCAGGAGCCAAGAGGTGGAATGTCTTTTTGGAACAATCAGCATCCCTGTGTCAGTGAAAGAGAATAGGATTGGGAAGAAGGTGAAAGGTAGGAGAGAGTTAGGCTATAAAAGGCTTAGAATGAAAAATAGAGTACTTTGAACTTGCTCCTGGAGGCAAAAGGAAGTCACTTTGGAGTTTATTGAATAGTGGAATGACATGATTGGTTGGAACCACACTTTAGGAAAATCACTTTAGTGGCTGAACAGAAGACATATTGGAACGAAGAAAAAGAAACTTGAGGTAAGCAGACCTCCCAGCAAGTTCTTGCAATAATTCAGACATGAAGTGATAAGGCTCTATACTAGAGTAGTAGTAATGTCAGAGAAAAGAACTAGGATTTAGCAATAGATCAAATATGAAGGATAAGAGACAGTGAGGAATGCAAAATGATTCCTGAGATGCAAGTCTGAAGGACTGGGAAGATGGTCTTGCCCTCTAGAATAATAAAATAGGAGGGAAGGAAAGTTCAAGTGAAAAGATAATGAATTCTGTTTCAGTTTAAGATATCTACTGGATATCCAATTCACTTAGAATTTTAGCTATAATCTAAAAAAATAAAATTTCAAAAGAAAATATGCATTTTTAAATTTGGGGGCACCATCGAATCAATTATCATGTCTTTGCAGAAGACTTCAGAGTACCTAGTGTTCCTTCACATCCCCAACTGTCTTAACAACTCAGCTTAACAACTCACATTAAATGTACCACAGACATCTTAAATCCAACAAGTATAAAATAATTCTTTATTTTTTTCCTATATATCTTTTCTGTTTCCTAACTTCCCTACCAATATAAAGAATAACACAATCATCCTAGTCACTCACTCAAGATTCCCAATCTTGGTGTCATCCTTGACTTCTCACTCTCTTATCCCTACTCCATAACATTTATGGAATAAAGTGCAAAAGTTTTAACCTTTATAATATCTAATATACTCCCTTTTTTCTTCTAACATGGCAATCATCCTGATGAAAATCTTCATGACAATCACACCTGGACTTTTCCAATAGTGCAGTCCCTGTACTTCCCACCTAAAGTCTCTCCTCATTGAAATCCATCCTAAAATGCAGGTATAGCCACATAATCTCTTCCATCTGCTCCCCATTCAATAAATCCCAATGGCTCAGTATCCAGGAATAAATATACAATCCTCTTTTTGGCTTTCAAAGTCCATACACTCTTCCCTGTATTCTGTAATTCTTTGACACCGACCTTCTTACTGTTCTCCTCCCATATAAATATCCCTTTCTTGACTCTGAGAAAGCATCTTCTCTAGGACTGTACAAAATATGGAGCAGGAAAGTTATTTGAAATAGCAAAGGAAGATTAGAAACAGTGATCAAACAGGAGGAATATCAGGAAACAACAATATCACAAAAAGTTGTGAAAGTGATTGAGTCCAAGAGAGATGAAGGAGAACAAGTTATTAGGATTAACAGTTAATTTATTAGCAAAAATCTTGAGACAGGCAGTTTCACTTAAATGGTAAGATCAAAACATTTTTGCAAAGGATTTGAAAATGACTAAGTGGTAAGGCAATAGAAGCACAAGTGTACATGATTTAATAGATGACATGGCATATTGGACAAAATATGCTCTTAAAGATGAGAAAGCGTGGTTTCTTAAATCTTAAATCCAACATTCCAGCTCAATTACCTTGATAAGTCATTTAACATCTCTGAGGTGCTTCCTCATCAGCAAAATGCAGATTAAAAAAATTAATTCATCAGATTTTGATGAACAAATATGATACATGTAAAGAATTTTGCAAACCTTAAAGAGTAATAAAATTTTATCTATCAGTATTCTTTTGAGGAATTTGGCAAAAAAAAAAAATATATATATATATATAGAATGACAGTTTACTAGAATAACAGCTACTTTTCAGTAGCACTAGAGTTAATAAACACAAGTGTAAACAAAAGGGAAAGAGTAAACACATAAAGATAATGTGAAAATAAGAGGAGGAGAGGGAAAGAAAATTGTGGCAAGATAAGAGGAGACAAAAATTGAATACATCATTTAGGGATGGAAGAAGGAATCTAATCTTTCCAAAAAAGGAAAGGGAGACAGACAGACAGAGACAGAGACAGAGACAGATGTAACGTGCTCTCCTGGCAGTTACAATTACTAGTGGGTCCTAGACCCACCAGAGTACCTTTGACCACTGTCCTCTGCAGTGTGAACTCTACCCGGCTCGCCTCCTCTGAGGCCTTCTAAGGTCTCTGGCCACAATCTCTTGAATCTATAGCTTAATAACCGGTAGCGCACTCAAGAACAACCACGTGTAATCTTAAAAGCCTTTATTATACCTACTCACATAATGCCCTGACTTGATGCCCTGACTTGTTGGTTCCCAAGTGAACACCTGGTCAGAAGACCCACGTGTTCACTACCAAAACCCTTACCTCTTTTGGCTACCCATCTTGGCTTGGCCACCCAGGCTAGGGAGCCAGGGTGAAGAGCGTGAGGTTAAAGAGGTCCGCCTGCTGCCTGCAGTGGGCTTACATAGGGCCTGTGAGGTCACACACAGCCAATCAGCGAGAGAGTCACCCATTAAGAAGCTATCTCAATATGGCCAGGATCCCGCCCAAGGGCAGTCCTAATATCCACAGAAATTACTTCCGGGCCTCAATCTCCCGATGCGCTGTGGCACCCATTTAAAGGCCCCTTACAGACAGAGACAGAGACCGAGACAGACAGACAGAAAGAGAGATACAGGGACAGAGAGACACAGAGAAAACTTCCTTGGAGATAGAAGAGGAAAGAATGAATAAACATATAGAAGGCTTTTGAAAGAAGAGAAAAAATCTCTACTATTATTAAAAAAATGTTGCCTTTTGAATTATGAACAATAGCAGATCTAGGAGTTAAGGAAAGAAGCAGTTTAAATTGCCCAGGACAATTATAGATTCAAGTAGCAACGATAGACTTAATATATAAGGGCATGTGGAAATTTTATTAGGTACTATGAGTATAGGTATGGAGAATGATTATTTGAATTAATATGAGAGATAAATGATAGGTATAGAGTTAGAAAGTTGGCAAGAAGAAGGAAGGAATAAGCATCTCCTGGGTGCTAGCTATAGGAGGAAGTTAGATGGCTCAGTGAAGAGAGCAAAGGACCTGACTCAGGAAGATCTGAGTTCAAATTTGCCCTCAGACACTTACTAGCTGTGTGACCCTGGGCAAGTCATCTAAACTCTGCCATAATCCACCATAAGAAGGAAATTGCAAACCAACTCAGTCAGGTATTTTTGGCAAGAAAACCTAATCAACAGTATAGTCCAGCCACTGAGCCAAAATCTTAACAAATTTGATTCTCATAGCAACTCTGGAAGATAGGTGCCATTATTATTAACATTTTAAAAGTGACTTGCCCATGTTCACATAATTAGTAAGTATCTGAGGTTGGATTTGAAGTTTTCCTGAAACCAGGGATAATATTTTATTTATTGTGTCACTTTAAAGATCATTTAGCCCAGCTCCATCATTTTTTTAAAAACCAGAACTTAGAAAGATTAAGTTACTGGACTAAAAACTAAAGTCACAGCGGGGGGGAAGGGGGGAGGAGAAAGGACAGAACCATGATGAAAAGCTAGGTTTTCTAACTCCAAATAGATCATTTATTCTACTGATTGGTTATATAGAGAGAAATGGAACC
Organism: Sminthopsis crassicaudata; assembly: GCF_048593235.1. NCBI lineage: Eukaryota > Metazoa > Chordata > Mammalia > Dasyuromorphia > Dasyuridae > Sminthopsis > Sminthopsis crassicaudata. The sequence continues at coordinate 540,436,585 of NC_133619.1, forward strand.
TGCAGATTACAAAATATTAAAGAGTAGCTCTAAGCATTATGGCTTAAGTAATTTTTTTGCCAGAATTTGCTTTATTGGGCCTTAATCAAACAGGAAGAACAATTCCCTATTACATTTACATTCATGGCTCTGGATTAAATAGGACTGGTAATTAAGAAAATGATTCTTAGTTTTGTACCTTCATTTTCATTTTATATAAAGGTGATTGATGCTACTAATCTAGCTTCCAGAACAAAATAAAAATTAATTTTTTTTAAAAATTGAGAATATATTAAATATATAACTTTTCAAAATAAAAAAATAGTATTTAAGTGCCACAGACAAATAGATATTATTTAAAACAATTTAGCACTTGAATAATGAGAAATGATGATATAGAAATCTACTTTAATAATAATGCTCACCCCCACTCAAAATATTTGAAAGTTTCTTTATGATAGATTACATAGACAATGCCAGCAGAGGGCAAATTCTCTTAGGGTTTACCATTCTGGAAAATTAAAGACACATGTCTTCTTCTTGTGCCACAGTTCTCTTTTATTTTCCTGACTCAGTTTCCCTGAATTGTTCTGCCTCAGTTTCTAATTATTATAATCAATCCTTCGAAACCATCCCTCTCTCCTAATTATTCTAGGTAAGGAGAAAGACCGTCTATCTTAGACATCATCAGAATGTCCAGTGCCTCTCCCCATTCTATATGCCTCCTTTCACCCTGTCAGAACCAGATTGTTAGTACCCTGTTCCCACTCTCAGTGCTCTGACTCTGCCCCTGCCTCTGCTCTGCCTCAGTCTACCCCTGTATCTGAGCCACGTATATGTATGCGTATGTGTGTGTGTGTGTGTGTATATATATATATTTACATTGAGAACTCACATTGGATGCTGGATTCTTAGAGACCATCGTCTCATCCAGCCCTGGGACCAAACCATGGATCCATTTGGTCCCAGTAAATCTCTCCCTTTCAAATAAAATATTAAAAATTCTCTAATCTCTATCTTGCCTCAGTTTCTCCATCATTACATTCTGTGTGAAACAACATGAAGAAATTCACAAAGGTATAACTAAAAAATAAAGCAAAACAAAACAAAACAAACAAACAAAAACAAACAAGCAGAAAAACTTGTTTCCATTTGTTAGCACTTTTGATATCCACTAAACTCAGACATCAATTACTTAAGACAATGGGACAACTAGATAGAAAAGTAGATAGTATTCAGAGTTTGGAGTCAAGAAAACCTTTCAAATGGAGCCTCAGATATTTACTAGTTATATGGCAAACCACTTCAACTGTGTTTGACTCAGTTTCCTAATCTTTTATGACAATCAAAATGAGATCATAATTATAAAACACAACATAATGTCCGACACTTATAAATACTACATGAATATTATTTATTATTATTAGAGTAGTGATTTGTATTGGTGGTGGAGGAAGCAACTGAACTGAAAAAATACCAAAATTGTTAAATTATTGAAATTACCCTCACGCAGCAAAGGGGAAACATAACAAGCAAAAACCTTATCAAAAAAGGCAGTACATATTTGTCAGACTAACTCTAACTCTAAGACACATCAGATTTCAGGCAAAGGCACTGTATGTTTTCTCTGGACTAAAGTAAGAGAAGAAGAGTTAATTTTTAAATTAAAAGGACCTGAGTTCAATCCTTTCCTCCGGAAAAAATACTAGTTTATGAGCTTGGAGACAAGTCATTTAACTTGTTTGAAGCCCTAGGCAACTCTAAAGTTATAAATTAAACAGTAATTATCCATCAGCATTAATAGATGGGATTTCCATTCTGGGAGTTTCTGTCAGCACCAATAAAATCTTGTGGTTTGAAGGGCAACAGTAACAATAACAAAAACAACCAAATTTACTTTTCAGCAAAAAGTTGCTTTTATCATTATTATTATTTTTTTTTTGGTAACAAGAACCAATAACCAAATGGAAACACCCATAGTTATTGAAAAGCACATTATGCATTGACTAATATTGCAATCACATTCATTTCCATTTAGCTTTGTTTGGATTATTAAAGGATGGGCTAGACTTAGTAACTAAAATTCAAAGTTTAGTGAGAAAAAAAAAAACACTAAGGTCATTCATGATGAGTAACTGAATCTAGAAGTAAAACTTAAGCAACATAACTTTGCCATTAGGTTCTGGGAAACAGAAGCAAGCAGTTAAAAGAATCAATGTTGTGCAATATTCATAGGTGGGATGATTCAATTGGAAGAAGAACACTAATACCAAGATCCCTGTGGGCTAAATCCAATACTAAAATTTTTACATCTTAATTATTGTTATCTTTTTTTAAAAACTTCATAGTATGTATTACTTTTCATTTATTTTACTCTCTAGGGTATTTCCCAGGAAGCCCAGAGGGAAAGCTGCAAAATAAAAATATTTCTCTAGGTTTTTTCTTTGCAATTTTTATACAGTAAGAATCCATAAGACCAATATTGGTTCATATGTCTTATAATATCAAGAAGCTTCTATTCCCCAATCAATCTGGTAAACCAATTATTCTTTAAAAATATTAAAGAATTCCAAGCTAGCCACTTCAAAGTTCATTTGTTTAGAGTCCTTTGAGTTTCTACTATAAAAAACAAACAAAAACAACCAGAAAAAAAAAAAACTATCCAAACTGTGCTAAATAATGTATGCACATTATGTGCTCATTGTGAAGAAACTACAAGTTCTATACTGCTTTTAGCAATATTTGCCAACATAAAGGTGACTACATCTCGTTTCATTTTCATATGGAATATACAAAGCAAAAGAGTGGATCCGCATTTTTTAATCTCTGAATTAATTAAAAAATAACTTAAAACATTTACCTGTTTAAACCCAAGGAAGTGGCATCTGCAGGAATATCTGAATAACCTAAAATACCTACTCTATCATCTTTGTTACTGGTTTGAAATGTTCTTTTAAAAACTTATATTATCTCAATATTATTTCCAAATATCCATCAAGAGCCTCAGTGATTTTTTCCCATGGAGACATTTTTGACAACTTCTAGTTTAAGTTTAAAACAGAAAATATAGTTAATTTATTCACCTAATAATTTGATTCTGGATACTTAATAAGAGCTTTTTTATATTAAAAGAGCAGAACGTATAGAATATTTTTACTTTGCCGCAAGAAAAATAGAGGATTCTCTTCCTTCCATAACTCAATAGATTTATTTTGCAAAGTAAAATACTTCACAGTTTTTTTAAAAGAAGCTAAGAAAAACAGCTTTAAGATTTTCCTGATCATTCAGAATATCCATTTAATGCTATTACAGCATCAATTCTATTCTGTACCAAGTTCATTTCTTACTGCAGCAAAGAAGTCCATTGTTATTCTTGTACAATATCAATTTATTTGCATTCCCAGATGACCCCTAGAGATTGGTGCATACTACTTGAGATTACAATTCATTCTCCTTTTGAAAAACTTATTAGAAAATATTTTCCCCAGAATAACTTATCTTTTATTTTTGCTACCTCCTTTCAAGTTTACAATAATGCAGAAGTTAGTCCTTGCCTACACTCTTTACATGAATTATAGTTTCCATTTCATTGAGTGCCCTAACAACTGAACATTTTATCACTATGGATAAAGTGCCTATTCAGCAACTATTGACAAAAGAAAATGGTTGGTCCCTTACACATATACAGTTAAATGTACACTAAGGATCATTTTAGCTGAGGTAATACCAAAGGTTGGTGTCAACTTTCAAATCTCCTACTTCCCTGATCCATCTCTTGCTTCTGAACTGAGATTTAGCTTATCAGTATTCCTTTTTGCCAAATGATCATTATTCATCTACTAAATGATGTCTTTAAACTTACAAAGACATTGCTTCAAGATGTATTGACAAAATATTTCAATGTTTCCCCTCCAAACATTTAGAATTACAAATATATGTGTAAGATAAATGATAACTACAGGTTCATGATATTAAGCTTGATCACAGAGGTTATGGTGAAAAATGGAATATGATCTCATTTTAAAAATTGTTTTTATTTGTCTTTCCTTCTGGAAAAGGACAATGACAACAGTGGGATGATGCTACAACATACAAGTAAATAGGATTTAAGTGAGGAAGGACAAAATCAGCAGCCTCACTTTCTCCTCTTAAGCCATCTAGGTTTAGTGGCAAAGTATAGATCTGGACTATTGAAGGAAGCTTTGGATGATGTGGCAAACCTGTGTGTATTTAAGCTAAGGTCTTTTTAATAAAAGGTCTCAATATAACCGAGGAAACGCTAAATCAGTAACTAAGGTTAGGTAAAAAATGAGACCAAGTATGACCTCTTTTACCTAGTCCAAAAAAAAAAGTCAATCTATGAGGAGAAGACCCTCAATGTTTCTGGTCAAAACAAAAACAATTCTTATTTGCATTCACTCTTTGAGACAATCAAATCTAGAACTGGAATTGTAATCCTGGGATTTGTTTTATAGTCTAGGCTTTGCCCTTACTTAAGGGCATGACTTTGGATAAAGACATTCATCTCTTAGGAGAGCTGTTCCTTCCAATATAAAATAAAGGGGTTAGACTAGATAGTGTTAAAGGTTTACCTCAGAGTTAACACTCCATAGGACCCATTGAATCATTGCTATTGTGGTAACAATTTGAATAGCAGAAATGCAAATATATAAATTAACTCTCTCTCCATATATGTGGGTTAGATGGATATATACAAACATATACAAATATATGCACATACATATACTTGACAAATTTACACATATATACCCATATACATATGCAGACATAAAATTGGTGGGAAGATAAGAATTCAAAGAAGAGCAATAGAAATTTGAAGTATTTTATACAATTATAAAAGTAGTTAACTTTGATTAAATGAGATATTTCTTGGGGGTGAATTTTTGGTATTTCCTGTGTTCATATAGATTGGAGACCACTTTTATTATATTTTATAATATTGAAACTCTAGCTTAACTAAATATGGTGATTATATAAAACAAAGTGTTGTCATTCACTTACTTCTTTAGAATCATTCAACTTATCCTTATATGAATCATTGGAGATTGCATTTGATTATCCTTTGTATAAGGTTTGAAATTTTTCAACAAACCTTATCATTGAAATATTATGTTTATGATAAATTACAAAATCAATAAGACATTGAAATTTTCTTTTATATATTCTTTATATAGCCTAGGTAGGAAAGAATAGTTGGAGGTTTCTCTTTTTGTTTTCAGTTTCTCCATGAAAACAAAAATATGGAGTTGGGCAAAGATAAGAAGAAAACAAAGTCAGCACACCGCAAAGGTTAATAGGAGTAGATTGAAGGATTTTTATGAATCTGTAAATTAATAGTAAATTATTATTATGACATAATCATTTTTATTGTTACTGTAAATTTATTATTACAAATTCCATCATGTTAATTTCTAGCTTTGTAGTTACGACCTGTACTAGTTACTCAGAATATCTGTCAAATAATTATATTTTCATTAATTTTATCTGTCAATTGAATAGCACAGAAAAATTCTTTACCCAACTATGATGTATAGTAATCAGTAGAACATTGTAATGTTAGGTGATGCTGAGAATATCTATGTTGAACCTCCAGTGAGGTCAAATTTTTTTCTCTCATTAGTACATAAAAAGTGCAAGCATAGTAGAGAATAGCTTCCTAGTATAAAAATCAACTTTTTAAATGATTCAGGAAAGATAGTTCTCAGCTCTTCAAATAGAGGGAAACCCTTCTCCATCTATTCCTACCTCACCACACATTATTGCCTCCAGAAAGTTAATAAGGTTCAAACTGTCTAATAAGTAGCTGCTTTCTTTATTTGTAACTTGAAAAGAATAGTAGGTAATCAAGATCAAAGAGGTTATGTCTCTATGATGGGAAAGTTCATCCAAATATATAATAATTCATACCATGGAATGGGGCTTTATAGGATCATTTTTTGGGGGGAGTTTAGAAATAGAGAAATATTCGTCTTTAACTGGCACTAGGGGGAGAGTGATCCTAAATCAAACAGAATGGTGCTATTATTTTGGGGACAAAATTATAGCACATTTCTATTTCAAGGCATTGAAGAAAAGAGAACCCTTATGTTATAGCCAGATTGAAATTTGAGAAGCAGCAGTTAGAAAGGCTATTATAAATGAATTGTAATATATAAAACTAAAGAACATACAAACAAGGATTTGAGTATTTGCTAAAGATATCTCTCCAGTTGAAAACTCCGTTCCTTTCCTGCTACATCTATTAATATAGATAAAAATGTAAATTCAGAGTATTTCCACAAGTTAGATAGATATAATTTATTCCCATATCTGATTTCTGTATCTATCATTACTTCAATGGCCAATTGCAATCTTTTTTTTTTAAGTAAATGGATTGAATTAATAAAATTATTAAATTCTTCCAATAGTTGCTGCATCGCTGTAACACTGGAAATTAGTTGTAGTTCATTACTTTGCTGATCCCATGAAGTTATAACTTATAACCAAAGAAACTCTTCTTACACATTATGGTAACAAGATAGCCTTTTGAAAAATCTAAGGTTATGAAATTGGAAGGGGATAAAAAAAAAAAGGGTTGATCAGATTTTGTAAATTTTTTAAAGTTATAATGTTTAAGTGTTAAGGAGTTTTATTCATTTCATTATTTTTTAAAATGCACAAGCCTCTAATGTAGAGTTATTGATCACAAATGCTCAGAAAATAAACCTCTGCAGGGACTCTACTTCTTTGAGCTTCCGACCAGCCTCTTTCCTGTTATAAACTGCTAAGAAGTTCATGCAACATATTATAATAAGCATAAAGATAAGAAGAGGAAAATAAAATAAAACATCTTAAAAGTTCCAGGAAAATATTTCAAAATTCTCAGCTTTAGGAACATTTTAAAGGTATCAGATTATTGATATATTCTAACATCTTTAAAATTGTAAGGGGAAAAAAGGACCTTCTGCACTTTTGATAAGAATATCTAGAGTCAAAGAAAAAAATTAAAAGGAGATATTGTTAAGAGGAGTAGAATCTACTAAAGCTTTGTACCATGCTATAGAAAACAAAATGGCAAAATTCAGGAAAATCACTTCAGAATTAAAATTTGGTAAATATTTCAGTGGAAAGTGCAGTGGTTCGCTTTCTATTGGATTGCAGGGCACTTATCTAATGGCATTGAAATGGTTCACATCACCCAATCAAGCTTCACTTTGACAAACCATTTTATAGTTGTTTTTGCTTTATTTCGGTGTTCAAGCCAACTTTTATTTTTTTCATTTAAAAATAATCTATCTTATATTTTATCTAGTACAAACTAAAGAAGCTACATATGCTGATTCAAGAAGAAAGCACACAATTACCTTTATTCATCCAGAGAGCTTTCTACCCTTTACTGACACCCTCTGGTCCTAGACTCTAAGACAGCTTTCAGTTCCACCCAACACTTAAGATTTACTCTGAGATGAATACATTTTAGTATTAAATTTAGCAACTATATTAATCAGATCCATTATTCTTCTAAAACCTAGCTACACAGGTAAAGAGTAAGCATTGGTGATTTCCCTGAAAAAAATTTAATTTTTAACTAAGTAAAAAAATAATTATATGTATAGGTATGTCATATGTTCCCATAATGGTTTCTGACTACAGAAGTGCTAAATCTTGACTTATCCTGGTAAATGCCTATATTTCTTTCACATATTCTTAAATTCAAGAAATAGAGATTTTCAATGACTTAGTCCATAATAAACTACCAGTATCTAAACTCAATACATCGTGAAACAATTCCCAACTTTGGAAGTCTGGGTTTGAGTTTCTATTGGATACTACTGCTTGATCTCTTACTGTTGAGAATTCTAACATTGCATCTTATCATCTATGGTCACACCCAGGTTAGTAAACTTCTTTTCTCATGTTTTAAAATAATAATCCCCAGAGTTTTTAAATTGGAGGGAAAAAGTGGTTCTGTTCAAGTTTCCCAGTTTTTGTTCCCATTTATATCCATAATGCACTTTTTGTAATTCTTAAGCTTTCTGTACTGAAACACAACTCTTTTACACACACATACACACTTTTTTTTCTCCAGTTTTCTTCACTTACTTTTGTAGCTTTTGCTCTTTCTTGACTGCCTTTTTCTCTAATCCTTTATATTTTTTCTGAGGCACTAGATATGTAACAATGTCTTAAAATATCCATCTAACTTAATTAGCCTTTGCTTCTACTTACTTTTTCCCCTCTGAATAAATTTGTTTCATATATCCTTTCAAGTTTAGGTAATATGTATTGGTGCATTCAGAATTTAGATGAAATTAAGAATCAGAGCATAGTTATCCCAGAAAGAAAAAAAAAGAAAGCATGGAAATGAATATGAGTATGTTATTGAAATTTACTCCAAACTCTTTGATAACACTCTAGGATAATGCTCTAATCATTGCTAATTCCTTTGATATTCAGGATAATAATATTAATCATGATTAACTCATTTGTTAATAACATGGTTGTCAAAAGTACTTCTGTAGGAGTTCTGGCATAATTCATGGATAATTAATTACACCTCCACTAATTTTTAAATGTCACCCAAATTTTAATTGTTTAATATTACTTCTGTTGCTGGGCCTTGAACATAATAACTTCTTCACATTGCTCCCTTGAAATAAAAAACAAAATAAAAACTACCTAGATCATGAAATTATATAATTTAAAAATATTAACACAAATACATGTAAAATATCTAGGTAAATGGAGATCCTGGAAATGTGCTTTTAAGTAGTTCTACTATATTCTTGTTTATTTTCTATTCTAAAGGGGAATAAAACTGAACAAAAATAGGGTGTTGTTTTGTTTTTTTTTTTTGTGTGTGTGTGATTTTTTTTTTTTTTTTTGGTCCTGCTTATTAAAAGGGATAATTCTCGGCTCATCAGAATATACTCATAAGTATTCAAGTCAGTATTCTTAACACTTTTTAAATTAAAGACACCTATACCTGATAGGGAATTTGAATATTTTTTGATAACCTGCCAGATTTTTCACACAGAGCTCTACCATAATTTAAACTATTGTTTTCCTAAGTGTCCTGAACTTAGTAGAACTCTATCTAGTTTGAGCACACCACTACTGCCTTTTAACAAGTTGCTACATTGCCAGGACCCTGGAGTCAGAAGTACCTGATTCCCACCTAGATATTTCTCAGGCATCAGTCAGACACTCAGCACCTGCAAACTGTTCCTACTTTCAGAACATTTATTTTCCGTTGCAGAACCTCCTCAGGATTTCCTGGCATGCAATCTTTCCCACTGTCTAGTTTAAGGAACTGCTTCTGGTTTCGGAAACATGAGGAGATACATAAATAGGTCACATTTTACTCTAGCTTCAACTTTTCTGACGCAAAAATCTCAGCCGAGAAAAAGGCATGCAAAAATAACACCCCAATCAGAAACAAAAGCAACCCTTGCCCTCAGCAGACCCCATTTGGCTTCACCCCCTCTGCAATTTGGATAAGCTGGCAATCTAGGAGGGAAGCACGAATCGCCGGGGTTCTGCTGTCCAATATTGGCCAATGCCAGAAGATACCCAAGAGCAATCCCGGGCACCAGCCCCTGTCAAAGAAATGTCAGTCACTCACCGATGATGTGACAGAATCTCAGTACGCGCTCTACCTGCCTCGGTGCTTCTCAGCACCAGGCTCCCATCCTCTAGGCAGCCACAGACCGGCTCGAGTTCACATTTAACAGGCAGGAAGGCAGGCAGGCAGGGCAGGCAGGCAGTCCCTCGCGGTTCTGCTCAGCCTGGGAGGAAGCAGAGAACTGCGGAGTTTGGAGTCATCTAGAGGGAATCCTCTCCCTTCCACTGTCGCTCAATGAGCAAGGGACGCAGGTGAACGCATCCTCTCCGCCTCGAGCTTTAAATAGCACTTTTACTGCTGGTTTCTTGCAGTTTATGCTTCCTTCCACTCTGGATTTGATTATATTGGGAAATAGGTGAGGCACCTCCTCTGGTTGGTGTTTTTTTTTTTTGTACAAAATTTTCTCATCCAATGTCGTCGCTCTTCCCCAGCGCTCTTGCTCTCTGACTGGCTGTGTCCTCTTCGCAAGCTGTGTGTGGATGAGCGTGTGTGTCTTTCCTTTCCTCTGGTTCTCCCTCCCTTCTTTTTCTCTCTGCCTCACAGAGCGCCTCACTGCCTCTTGGTGAAAAGGTTCATTTAGCATGTCCTCGGGCTTAAAGGACTGTTTGCCTCCAGAAGGGTTTGAGATGTTCCCTTCCTCGTCTCAGTAGTCTATGGGTATTTTCCTGTTCTCCTAAGTAATAAGAGATTTCCTTGCTGCTTTCCTCCTATCCCGGGTCTGTGTTTAAAATGCATAGGTTTACTTAGCAAACACTCTAGCTGCGGCTGGCTACCTGCTAGACCTCCTGTAAAGTATATTCCTCTGCTGTCCCTTCTGCGCTGCTGCTGCTGCAGCCCATTGCCTGAGTTGCCTCGCTTATGCGTCTTAACCCTGCTACTACAAACCACCACAAATACCCTGGCGTGGTAATCTTTGCTTTTACCAGAGCTATTTTTCACTTTCCCCCTTGTTTTTATTGCGATACAGCTCTTTGTTTCCATCCTTGGCTTTTTCAGACTCTTATACAATACACTTAGGTGTTCCCCATCCCCTTTTTTTTCTCCCCATGCTTCTTACATCAGTCAAGGATATAGTAGGTTTAGTCTCAGATACCAGACTCTTTCTAAATTTTTATATCACAATGGCTGTAATTGAAAATATAACACAGGTAGTAAATCCATAGGATGGCAGGTTTAGTGCCATTGTTCTGACAATCCCCTCTATACTTTTCTTCTCTCTGTCTTTGATTCATTCTCTAATTCCCTTGATTCATCTGATTTTAATTGAATAATGGTTAAATAAATTATATTTTATCTCTTTTCTGTTATATTTTTCCTACAGTTATATGATACAATATCTGTACTTAACAGAAAAGTAATTTCATTTAATGTTTCATATATATATATATGATTGTTTCAGAAAGTGTAAGAAACAGAACTCTGTGAAGTCCTTTATATGTGTGTGTGTGTCTATGAGTCTGCCTGCAGAACAGAGCACCTATTCTTCTAGCTCACTTATTCTCTGATTGGGGTATCTTGCTAGTTCTGAATGGCATCCAGAATCAAGTGTCTGGCTTTCTAATATTGGGTCAGAATTTTCTTTTATTTTTGTAGCTTTTCTTTTAATTCAAATTAGAGTTAGATTTCTTTTCTGCTTATTACTCATTTATATACCTTGCACGGACCTTGACTTTTCATTTTTGCTATCTGTCCTCAGAAGCCAACATGATTTCTTGTTCCTTGGGATATACAACACTCTGCTGTGTGGAACAACTTTTAACTGTTTTGTTTAAAGCTTGTTGTTTCTTGTAATTTCACATGTGCCTTCTCAATGGGGAGGAAGAGAGAGAAGGAGAAAGGGAGAGAATTTGGAACTCAAAGTTTTAAAAACAAATGTAAAAATGTTTTACATGTAATTGGGGAAAAGTATTAAATTAATTTATTTAAGACTTGTCTATTCCTCCACATTTTAAACTTTCCACATATTTCCAGTAATCTTTTATTTTCATTATGTGATAACAGTGTTGTCAGTGTAATTTTTCTCTGACTTTATTTTTTTTTTCATTTTTCTGTCCAGTGACCTCATATCTGTGGTTTATGGTCAACTACTATATTGTGATCATAAGAAAAGCTCTTGGATTACTGTAGTTATTCTTAGATATATTAGTTAATTAATGCAGAAGTTTAAGAACTTTAAGTTATTTTCAATTAATTTGCAACCTTGTTCACCTATTCCTAATGATGGAATAACATATCTAGGTTTGGGTTTTTTAAATGGGCATATGCTTATTTTTTGAATCTCTATGGATTATGAATCTATGGATTATGGATACTCATTCTATATACCTTAATAGCATTCTGCATGAAATAGAGTAATTATTTTGAAATTATTTAGCTTTAGCACCTCATTTGGTCCATTAAATTATAGAAATGTTTATTTCTCTAAGCTTTAAAATGGCATGCATGTGTTTCTTTTTTGTTTCCTTTCCTTAATTATGTGATTGTTTTTGATTTATGGATTAAATTGAAATAAAAGAGTCAAAAGAAAATAAAATGAGAAGTTATTCCAGAAACCACTATATAGCGTGACCTGGACACTTTTAGAAGAGTATAAATGTAGATCAGTTACATTCCTATAGTGGTAGAAAGAGCTTTCTCATTGTGCTAGTGAGATTATAGATCCAAACCTGTACATAGACTACTAATAGCAGGGTCGTTATGAGAAGTAAGAAAGTCATAACGTTCAGAGAAAAGTAAAAATAAGTTTAGAGTTAAATTCAATCCTAGAGTGAAGATTTTTTTCCATCGTCTCAGTTCAAATGCTAATCATATCTGGTAATTATTTGTATTGCTATTAGGTTATAGGCCATCATTTAATTAGGACTCAGTTATAGGGATGACATTATGTTTGATCTCATGTATAACCTGTGAAATAACAGTTTCTAATCTTTCTAGTCATTGTTAAAAGTCTTAGCTAATATAAACATTCTTTTTGCCTTTTTTGCTAAAAACCTAGCAATAGTCCTGGAATATCATTTTAGTTATATTATTTGCAAATGCAGGTGTTAGAAGAATGAACGACTGTACCATAGATCAAATACATTTCCATTTCCTGAGATATTTATTGGTTCCAAATATAGCACTGAAAATTTAAAGAATTGCTATAAAGCAAGTGGATCAAAGAACACAAAGAAAACATTTATTATACAACCATTGGCAAGAATATTTACTAAGAACATTTACGAATTTTACCAAATGTACTATTCACATTGTAACATACAAGTCTTTCTGATATAACACTAACTTTTGACTTTGAATTTTCATTCTCTCCTATAAAAGGCACCCAGACCCCAATGGAGTCAACAACACATGACTTTTAAAGGTTGCACTATTTAAAGGTCACTTGTTTGTCTCTCTCAAAGTGAATGGCATTAATAACCTTACTTGCTTATTCTCTGTTTTGATAAGGGCACTTTTATAATGAAAACTTCAGTATTAAATTAGATTTAAATATTTGGGTTGGATTATTTTCTCTATGCTATGACTGTAAACTAACTGAACTTCAATTTAGGTGTCATGTTGCTTATCTGATCTCTTTGTCTAACCATCTTTGTGTAAATGTCTTAATCTCTTTATCACTATGTCCCCATGGGCAAACAAGCAGATGCAGAACATCTGTAGTAGCTGAACTGCCTCTGAGCTTTGCTTATTTGCCTTATAGAAGAAACCTCTACTTAAAACTCTCCCTCTTGTCTTCTTTCATCTGACCCCAGTGTGTTCTTCTTAGTCAAAAAGAGGACAGGTCATTAGCATTATAAGCTTAATAGACTCTTTGATACTATTTTTTCTAACCAAATTGCCTGATCTTCCATATAATGATAGAAGACAAGGTTCCTTCAATTGAGTTAGAATGAATTGGTTATAATAAAAGCCATTTAAAAATGATAATATCAATCAACATTTTTTGGTTCATTTTCTTGCCTGAAGGGTTACATTAGGCATTTGACTTTATCTTCTTTGATGTTTTTCCCCTTTGATTACCTGTGCCCAAGAATTGCAAACTTGTAAAGGCTTCAGTTTTCACAAAATGAGCCATATATATATAATAAAGTATAGACTTTTTCATTTATATTTTATTTTATTGCAATTCTTACTTGACATATAAGAATTGATGTAGTTACTATAACACACAATTTACATTTTTAAAGTTAGAATTGAGTCAATAAAATGCCAGACTGTATTCAGTAATTTAATAACAATGTGATTCATTAGCATTACAGTTTTTGTCATTATATCTGGAAAACTAAGTATTCCTAAATATAAAAGAAGTTTGAAGGCCTAAAAGTACTTGAACTGGGCATACAACATTATTTTAATCTTATTGTAGGGTTACCAAGAACATCAATCCTAGTACTTATAGCACAGCTGTTGTATGCAAACAAAAATAAACGTGTCTAAAATTAAGACTGAAAATATACTGACTTCATTAACCAAACAGCTGCATCAGTAACCAATACCAAGGAACAGAACCTACTTTATTAATGTCTTGAAAACATCTGTGAGCATCAAAACTATTGGGATTTAGAAGAGAAGAGGTCTGATTATTCTGTTGAGATCAGTCACCACAGTATGCTTACGTGTGGTATGGGACCAAATTGTTCTCTTCTAAGGGAACTTCAGGGGTTCCCTACTGAAATATAATTTTCCAATGAAATTGAATACATCAAAGTCATACTTGTCATAACAATAACTCAAAATCTCTGACAGTTCAAGTATATATATTTTTTCAATATGGGAAAAGATGGTTCAGTTCATATAAATCTACTCAAAAAGTAAATCAGACTTAATTTCCTCCAGGTCTTTTTTTTCCCCCAAGATAAGCACCTGTATTTTTTCTAGTGCTATGTTACTGTCTAAGCTACTTATTGATATTAATGTATTCTTTTGCGAATCTTCAGCTCTTATTTCCCTATAATGTGCAACTCCCAAAGTCATATCTTAAGACCATTTCAACACAGCAGTAAAAACCAGCATGTATTTTCGCCCATGGGGGGTGTTTCCTTGTATAATTTCTGTTTACAGATGCAGTTTTATGGGGCATTAGCCCCCAAAAGTCTATGAACCATTAACGTTGCAACCTTGATAAATCATGTCCATTTTTTCCATTGAGAGGCTTGAATCTTTCTTTTCTTTCCATTCTTCCTATCAATATTTTATTCCAGACCTATCTCATTTCATGGCCAGATTTTATATCAGCTTCTTAGCTGATCTTCCTGGTTCAGGTCTTATATTTTTCTCACCCACTGCCAGATTAATCTTTAAATACCTTCTCATTGTTAATTTATTCAAAAACCTTCAAGTATGAATGCTAGAAAATTTGAAAATATGACTCCCTCTGGTAGAAATTCTTGTTGAAGATCCTGTATCACATCAGTAACAATGACAATCAATCAACACGCATTTATTAAATCTCTATTATGTTCCATCCATGGCAGTAATAACTAACAGAAATCCAGAGTAGTAGCCATAACTTGCTGATCTGTATATTTTTTGTCTTCTATTCCCTCAACATGTATCCTCTATTGTCATCAAATAGTTCTCCTCACTTTATAGCATACATATTGTGCTCTGTCTTTTCTCAGTTCCCTCTACCCTATTCCCTTCCAATACTCATCCTCCAAATAACTTCTGAAATATATACATACACCAGATAGCTTTTGAATCTAAAATGAGACTCAACGAAGAAATGGGCTCGTAGCAGTCAGAAATGGTGGTTGGTATATTTCTTCATTTAACAAGATATCATCCCCAGGGATTAGGACAGTGACCTTTCCATTGTAAGAGCTTCATCAAAACTTTTTCATTCATTCAATTTTTTTTAAAGAGCCTATGGATTGAGAGAAAGGTTATCAGGTAATTGACCCTTAAGAGACAAGTTTCAGTAGAGTTTCAGGTTTTGAAGTCACATTACAAACCAAAATGTGAGTGGATGGTGAAAAGTGAAGTTAGTGATACATGGTAAACTATGCTTTCTAAAACTTTGCCAATGAAGGTAACTTGAGGGTATCAAGATAATTTTTTAAAAAACTAAATTGTTTAAATGATTAGAGATGAGTTAGATATATTTATTTCTATTTCAATTTTTGCCATTTGTGTTATGAAAATACATTAAGATAATCCTCCTTGTAAATTATTCTTTGAAACCATAAATTCTACAAAATGTATCAGCTTACTCTCAGTTTTGTGGTTTAACTTTTGTCTCCACTAGATGGAAGGCATGTATCAATAAGTCAAAATGCCACCTGAGTGCCCATTTCCTATTTCCTTTACAGCAAGTTAGGTTCTATAAAGTGCTTTCCTCATAAGAAAAAAAAAAAAAAAAACCTAAGAAGTAAAATGTACAAGTTTCATGATGTTTCTTTTTCTATTTTAGAAATAAAACAACTAGTATAGAAAGATGAAATAATTTATTTAGGGTCATACAGTGGCAGAACTGGACCTTGAACCATACCTTGAATTTGACTACAAATCCATGACTTTTCATGTCAGTGGGTTTCTGTAGGCACTATTTAACATTAGTGCCAAGTGATCTAATGAGCAAGATGTGTTGTGGTGAGTGGTTATTCTTTTTTGTAATATTTTGGGGGTGACAAAAATGTTCAAAGTGAAAATAAGATAAAGGGCTTTGCCATAATTTCTTAATAAATTGAAAAGCAAATTAAAACAATTTATTGATTGTTATGTTGTATATTGTATAGTGTTAATTAATTTGGTACCAATTTAGTGAACTTAGTTACATTGAACTGAATTAAAAAATGAAAGAAAGAACTATAAAGTTTCATTTATTTTATGACAGTTCTTAAATAGCTGTATATAATTCTGTGCGATTTAAGATTTAATTATTAAGAAGTATAAATGCTGCAGTTACTTTTGAAAAGTTAATTATTTAAATTTGAACATAATGATAGGTGTCTGATTAAAATTTAACACAATAACCATTCGATACTATACATTGCTCTGATTTCAAACTTTGTAAACAAAATTTTTTCATCACTTGCTCCCAATGCCTAAAAGAATTACATGTGGATAACTTGCCTTAAAGTCATCCAAAAATAATTTTAAGCCATACATGACAGTTTTTTTATGTCTACAAATCGAAGGCAGAAAAATTGGATAATTAAGGTGATCAAGTAAGAGAATTCTCTACCTATTCAACAGTGTGACAAAGTGTCATCCAGAATCTCTCTCTCTCTCTCTTACACACACACACACACACACTCTCTCTGCAACATGAAATCTAGGGTATCCCATTTGTCAAATTTAAAATGATCATAAAATCATTTGTAAGATAAATGTAAAAGTTTCAGAGTAAGTTTTTGTATGTTTCATTTATATCCAATATTATTAAAGCTTAATACTTTATGCTGACATTTAGGATGCCCAATATTTTGCTTAAAAGAATCATTTATAGATTTAATATAGGAATTTCCATGCTAATTAAGATCCAGCTGTTGCATTTTATATTTAATACATATTACATAAATAGCCTGATTCAATATACAAATATATACCTTTAGCAAGTACAATAGAATTTTTCTATTTGTCACATGTTTCTATTTGTTCTATTGTCAGAAATTTCATCAGTAACTAGTATTGTAAGATTATGTCAAGGGATGCATTTTCTTCTTAGTGTCACTACCCAAAATTAAATCTGGTATCTAAAAGCCAGGCAGTTCTTTTTGCCTGCCACACCACCAGCCATCACTAACAGGACCGATTATGGGATCAGAACTTAGCTTGCAATTGTTTTGATGACGCATGAGACTTGCTCTTGAACAGCAACATTGGCTTTACATGCTGACAGTGGGGAAAACTTGCTTTGTCTTCCTAAATTGTAGAGATATAATTTATAAGCTGCATAAGTAGTAGATGCAACAAAGATGCTTTATGCTTAAATAGTACCTTTCTTGCAGGAATCTCAAACCTCTTTAACACAGTAATGAAAATTAATCATTTTGATATACCAGTATACTTTTTCTATGTTTTATTAAATCCCATATATAAGGATATTTACATGCACATATAGAAAAAAAAAGTTAGTAATAAAATTTAAACAAGATTTTACTGCACAGTTAGTTGAATGTGTTTTGAATCTGTTGATAATAAGTGAGATTAGATGCCCAAGTCTGGTATAATTCATTTCCATCAAAAAAGAAAAAAAAATCATTGTCTCCTATGTGCCCTGATATTGATAATGAGGAAGGGGTTCTTTCCATTCACAAACTGTCATTCTCATAAAAATTAGGAAAAGGTGGGAGTGGGGTGGACATTGTAAGGAACTTAAAGAAGCAAAGAGAGACAGCAGAAAAAATAGTATCTTATAGACTCAAACATCATGGATTGAATGATGGGAGCTAATAAGATGGTAGATTCTAATAAGAACTCCCTATAAAAAGGATTCATAAGGATTCACTGAAAGGCAGTATGAGAGAAGGAAAAATTGACAATTCTGGCCAAGAAATGACAGCAGTGGGTGGACTATACTGACAGTGAGAATAAGAGACAATGAACAAACAAGGGCAGGCCCCGTAGGCAGTGACTGTGCTGATTATCCAGAGGAAATCTACACGCACCATTAATGTGGAAGGAATTGCTGATAAGGAAAGTAGAAATTGTGGTGTTTGAAAAGTATTGCTGAGGGAACTGAAACTCCTAATAGATAATTTCAGGAAGCTAGAGAATCCTTGGTAACAACATGTTGTAAAGGAAAGAACACTAATTTGAGATTTTTGAGTAATCACAGATTCAGAAAATCTTACATTTTGAAAAGGAGTTCAGTGATCATCTAATTCTGTACCTCAGTAACCATCTTTTCTATCACATCAGCAAAAAGTGGTTGGCTAGCCTTTCTTTTCTCCAGCAATGAGAATTGCTTTTATTATTCTTACATAGTAGATTTGCATGGCTATAATGTTCAGAATTTTTCCTTTGTTTTAATGTGAAAACCACCACTGCAATTTTAATCCATTATTCCTACTACTCCTGTCTGACAGCTAGGTGATACAGTAGATAGAATTGGAACCAAGTTCAAATTCTTCTTGATCTGAGTTCAAATCTTGTTTCAGATACTTACAAGTTGTGTCATTCTAAGAAAGTCACTTGCTCTTTGTTTACCATCATGTATTCATCTTAAAATAATAAATAATAGCACCCACCAGCCAGGTTGTCATAACAATTAAATGAGATAGTATTAAATATTAAAATAGTCAATAGTAAAAGTGTCACAAAAATGCTATTATTTATATTGTCCAATGAACATAAGAAAAAAATATCTAAGCCCTCTTTCTCTGACACGTATTATTGGAAGAGTCACATAAGCTCCTTGGAGCCCAGGTTCCTCATCTGTAAAATCTGGGCCACTGGGTTACCTTCCAATTTTAGATCCAGATTAGAATATATAGAATGTATGAGCATCTCTCATATGGGACCATTCCCTCAATTTTTTTTTTCTTTTCTGTCATATATATAACTAGTACCTTCAGTTGAATGTTATATGAAAGGATCTCTGGTTATGTTACCATCCTGATCATCATTCTCTGGAGAAGATTTATTCTCTTAATGACTCCTCTAAAATCTAGTTCCCAGAATAAAACAGTCCTCTAGATAATCCTTGATGTTAATAGAGCATAATGGAAATGTCATCCATCTCATTCTGGACACTTTACCTCCTTAAATCATCTTGCAATGCATTAGGTTTTTTTGTATTCCATGTCATTTCTATAGATTCATAGTAAGATTTCAGTCTCTCTTTTTTAAAAATTATTTTATTTTATTTTTTATAACATTTTTGACAGTACATATGCATGGTTATTTTTTTACAACATTATCCCTTGCACTCCCTTCTGTGCCAAATTTTCCCCTCCTTCCCTCCACCCCCTCCCCTAGATGACATGCATACTCATACATGTTAAATATGTATAGTATATCCTAGGTAACAATATATGTGTGCAGAACCAAATCTTGTTGCTGTTGTTGTTGGTGGTGGTGGTGGTGGTGTTGGTGTTGGTGTTGGTGTTGGTGTTGCACAGGAAGAATTGGATTCAGTAGGTAAAAATAACCTGGGAAGAGAAACAGAAATGAAAACTGTTTACACTAATTTCCCAGTGTTCCTTCTCTGGGTGTAGCTGATTCTGTCCATCATTGATCAATTGCATCTGAATTAGATCTTCTCTTTGTTGAAGATATCCCACTTCCATCAGAACACATCCTCATACAGTATCATTGTTGAAGTGTATAATGATCTCCTGGTTCTGCTCATTTCACTCAGCATCAATTGATGTAAGTCTCTCCAGGCTTCTATGTATTCATCCTGCTGGTCATTTCTTATAGAACAATAATATTCCATAACATTCATATACCATAATTTACCCAACCATTCTCCAATTGATGGGCATCCATTCATTTTCCAGTTTATAACCACTACAAAAAGGGCTGCCACAAACATTTTGGCACATACAGGTCCCTTTCCCTTCTTTAGTATTTCTTTGGGATATAAGGCCAATAGCAGCAATGCTAGATCAAAGGGTATGCACAGTTTGATAACTTTTTGGACATAGTCCCAAATTGCTCTCCAGAATGGCTGGATTCTTTCACAACTCCACCAACAATGCATCAGTGTCCCAGTTTTCCCACATCCCCTCCATCATTCATCATTATTTGTTCCTGTCATCTTAGCCAATCTGACAGGTGTGTAGTGGTATCTCAGGTTGTCTTAATTTGCATTTCTCTGATCAGTAGTGATTTGGAACACTCTTTCATATGAGTGGAAATATTTTCAATTTCATCCTCTGAGAATTGTATGTTCTTATCCTTTGACCAGCTTGGGCTAGCTTTCTGGAGATCCCTCAGAATGTATCTTGGTTTCTGTGGGGGAGGGAAGAGGACCACCATGATGGTCTCTGTCTTGAAGTTTCCCTGAGTCTGAGAGCTTGTGCTCCAGCCTCCAGGCCTCTGTCTTCCCTGAGTCAGTTCCAGTCCCATATACTGTATTATAATTACATCATCATAGGTTTGAGTTTTATAGAATAGATGTCAATCCTGTAGAACTATATTAAGAACTAAGTATATGTAGTGAACTAGAGAACTATTAATCACCATGCTAAACTAGATCACCATTGTCTTATCAATTCCATTTATTTAACACTTTGCTGTAAGATTTTCTCCAGAATTCTGGTCCATTACAACAACCAGAGAGAAAAGAGTAAATATTCCAAAGGAGAAGATTATTATGTCAAATAGGAATACACAAGCATATACATATTATAGAGTTAGTAAAGAATAATTATTGAGAAAATCCCATAAACTTTATTTTTGATGCAGTTGGCATTAAGTGACACATAATTAAAAAGTGTTAGGTATCTGAGGCTATATTTGAACTCAGGTTCTCCTAAACTCAGGACTAGCACTCTATTCACTGCACCATTTAGCTGCCCCTAAAGCCCACAAACTTTAACAAGGAATACATCAGCATGAAATTTGAAGAAAAAAAATTGAGTTAAGTTGAAGTGTTAAGAATAATGAGGAGCTTGGGGAATGTAGGGTCAAGTGGAGAGGAATTTAGCAACCACTCAAAGATCACAGTCCACCACTGTGATGATCAGGGGACAAAATGAAATAGTCTGATGGTGTGAGATATGTGGAGGGTAGATGGGGATTTTTCCCCATCAACTATATGTAATTTGATCAGTTTATGTTAAGATCTCCGTTGGGGTACATGTTCAGACTGTTGTTGAGTAGGCTAGTGATGTTGGTTGATTTGGAGAATGTTGAAAAGGAAAGGGAAGTCATGTAGCCAAACTAAGTATTAATGATAAACATAGAGGTAGAATACAAATAGGGTTGAGCCATGTGAACATTTACACCTCAGAAATAATCAAATGGTACAAATCAGGGCTTGATTTGTTGTTTGTTTATCCAGACATAAGAAAATTTTGTATAAAAAATTAATAATGGAGGTTAAACTCAAAGTGTGTTATTATGTACATTTTTTAATATCAAAGTAAAAATAAATATTTTACATATTAGATATATTAAATATAAATGTGATATTAATTAAATGTAATTAATATATTTATTATAATTATATATGAATGTATAATAAATATAATATATATTTATAAAATAATCTTAAACATATTAGAAATATAAGGTAAGTGTTGGGGAAGAGTTAATGTGGTAAATTGGAGTGACTTGGAAATTAGTCATGTCTTCAACCGAAATTAGAAAGTTGAAAATAGAAGAAAGTTTCAGGAAAAGATAAATTCTGTCTTGAATATATTGAATTTGAAATGTTTCTAATACCACTAGTTTGAGATTTCCAATAGTCAGCTGATGATATGTGGCTGTATATAAGGAGAAAGACTAAAGCTGGATATATAGATTTGTGGATCTATACATGCATATTATCCACACTGAGTTGAAAATTGGACTGATGAGAGTTGCTGAGATTGTCATATATAGACAGAAAAGGAAAGAATTTCTGATAGAGCCAAGAGGGAGGAGAAAGTATCCAGAAGTGAAGTTTTATCAATTTGTCAGAGATTGCAATAAGGGTAAGAGGGTGAGGGACTGAAAAAATGACAAGTTTGGAGATTAAGAGCTCACTTGGTAATTTTGTAGAAAACAACTGATTAATGAGTTCAGAAGACAGACTATAGACTAAAAGCAAGTAGAAAGAGAAGTCAAGACATTGGGTATAGATAGCTTTCTCAAAATTGTTTCATAAGGAGGGGAGGAAAATAAGGGAAAAAAAAAGTTTAGGAGGATCATTAGATTAAAATAGAGGTTTTCTAAAGGGAAGCTACATTCCTGTGTGCATATGCATCAAGGGAGGAACCAGTAAGTAACCAGTAGATAGGGAAAAGACTGAAGAAGAGAGAGAGGGGTCAATGTGATGGAGAATATGGGTTGGGATTAAGTTCATGTGTTGTAGAGAGGTTTGTTGTGGCAAGAAAAAAAAAAGGACAAATTTTCCTTAGACATGGGAGAAGAAATAGTGGGAAAATATACTTGAGTAACATGAGTTGAAGACCAGTGGACAAGAGTTCAGAGTGAATGGGCTTTTTTTTTTTTCCTCAAGTAAGTGCTAAAGAAAAAAGTTCAAGAAGTGATAGAAATGCACGAAATAGCTCCTAGGGAGAATGTGTTAAGGAATCCTTTAGGGAATTGTAAAAAAGATTGCCTTTTAGAGTCCAGTTCAGATTATATAACATGAACTATATTTGTAATAGGTCCAGACAGAATAGTTTCATGATTTTTTTCCACCTTCATTCAGTGATATTTAAATAGTAGAGAAGAAACCAAATTCTTGAAGTAATTTAATGTTGGTTTTTAGTAAGATATGTTACTTACTAAACTTACTGTTTACAGGATTCCATAGTAGAAAAGCATGTATAAACAAACTGATTCATCAAGAGATTAAAATAGGAGCGCATAGTCAGGATATGGGAGATGGTCTGGGAAAAAAAATTGAAGGGATGGAGGTAGCACTATGAGTATGAAGAATAGTGTTAGAGAAAGACGGAATGGCAAAACATTATGGTATATAAAGCATTTTGTAGTCCATGAACAGAGAAGTTGAGGAGTAATTACAATGATGTTGAAGCAATTGCTATGTTCAGTTGACATTCATGGAGGAGTAGGTCAAAGGAATTGGATTAACAGAGAAAATAGGTAGAGTAGTGAGAAAGCAGCAATATTATGTTAAAATCTCCTACTATGTGGGAAGGGTTCAGGTTAGAAAGGAAGACTATTAGTCAAGCCTTGAATTCATTGAGAAAGGAAAGCAATTATTGAAGCAATGTAAAATGGCTGCCAGAATCTTGATTGACTGATAAATCTGGACTGAAAAAACCTTAAAGTAGGGGAGATTGCTTTTTGATAATGATAGAGGGAAGATTTAGAAGTAATGATAGGGAAAGGTATTTTAACTTCATTACCACAACTATTGTGTAGAGTTTGGGGGTTAAGTATGACCAGAAGTACTAGAAAAGGTATTATGTGATAAACTGTTGTTAGGAGGGAGTGAGATATCAGTGGATGCCAGAATATTGATGAGATGAGAAAGGAAAAAGTTTATAATTTTAGAGAGTTGCCTTGAACATCAAGGTTAAGTGACTTGCCCAGGATTATAGAGATAGTATGTGTTAGAGTTAAGGACTTAAACTCGTTTTAGTAAGCTTTGAGGTCAGCTGCCTATTAACTATATGCCACATTGTTTATTGATAGAGAAAGCAGAAGCAAAACAGAATTTGAGTAGGTAGATTTTTTTAAAGCATCAACTGCTATCATTCTATCTAACTTGAGTAATGATTTTATACTGTTTTATCTTTTTTATTTAATGTTAAATGAATCTTTAACTGTTGAAATGTAAGGTAGTGTAACAAAGAAAAATGAAAAACTTAGTAAGGGTTGAAAAAATAATTTTTATATTGGGGATTACCAGACAATTCTGTGGAAGAATTCACTCCCAGGGTCAGCTCCCCTAAAAACTGCTCCTGCTTTTCACATCTTTTTATATTTCTGAACTACAATTTCTCTAAAAAGATACTTTTTAAAAATTTCTAAGTCAGCAAATTCTTGACTTTAACAATCCCGACAGCATCCAAGAGAGGCAAAAATGGAGAGGGAGTAAGAAAGGATAGGAAGAGAGGGGGAAAAGGAAGAGAGAGAGAGAGAGAGAGAGAGAGAGAGAGAGAGAGAGAGAGAGAGAGAGAGAGAGAGAGAGAGAGAGAGAGAGAGAGAGAGATTCTGTGTTTATCACAATTTTTATCCATTCCCTGACATTTTTTTTCTATTTTCTGTACTTCTTGTAAAAATCCGAATTGGTCAGTGAGTTACCTGTATATCCACACTTGTTTCCTTTGCAGCTTCTCATTCCCTTTCTTATCAGAATCATTTGTTTGCTTTGTCAGAATTTCATTCCTGTGATTATTCAACCCTTCTCTCCTTTAGCCCCTCATTTAGAATCTTAGACAGTGGGAACCTACTGAACCTTTCTATGAACCTGTGTTAAAAGGAAGAGAATTCAATGAGCCTCTGCCCTTCATTTGCAATTTTTAAGGAGCTGGTACCCATTCTTTCCAGTTCACTGACATTTGGCTATTTTTCTTTCTTTCTCCTTCTTTACCAGGCAGAACACGGCTCATCCTTTTGCAAGAGCCCAGGGTGTTTTGTTTTGTTTTCCATTTCTGACTGAGGATGTTCTTTCTCTCCTTCCTGTTTTTCATCTATCTAGAAGGGCTCTTTCTTCCTTTCACTTTTTCCTCATCATGCTCTAGGATCTCCTACCTTCACTGCTGTTCTTTACACATACCACTGGGGGACATCGTGAAACCAGTTTGTCCCCAAACCAGTTAAAGTATGTATAGTTTCAATTTCTAAAGTAACAGACATTTATTATAAACACACACTATGTGCTGAACACTGTAAAAAGATATATTTATAACAGAGATTAAAATTACTACAGTCCTAATTCTGACTGCTTGCTACAGTCAGTCTCTCATTTACGAAATAAAGGATGTGCTGCAAAGATCTATACATCAGTTGTTTACAATTCAGAAGCTATGAACTAGAAACAATTTTATAATAGGTTGTTAAATTCTCAGGCCAACCTATAACAGACTAATTAATGGAGAATATAGATAAGTTATAGTTTTTAAGCTATTTTCCAAAGTGTGAGGTTTTGACAACCCAGGATGATAAGTTTTTAAGGAAATGAAAGGGAATTGCTTCCAGTTCAGTGGGTGCAAGATTTCCTGGATCCTTAGCAAAATTTTGAAATAGGTATTGCCTTTGTCATTCATTCATTTTTTTCCCTAAATTTTCTTTTCCTCAGGCCCCTAAGTGCTGGTTGCCACATTCTGTTCCCCCTGACCTATCCTAAACTCCATTTTATTTTCTGCACTCTAGGGTGCTCCACCTTTTACAATTGTTATCTGTTAGATGTGTAAAAGAAAGTAGTCTGATCGATCTACTTCATAATAATGTGTAAATAATCAGTAAATCCTTAGTACTTCCAGAATTGTTTGTATGTTTTAAAAGAAAGCTAGTTATCTCAAATGAATTTCTAATTGTTGAAATAACAAAGTGAGGTGAAATTTTTAGTCAGCTTTAGAGAAGCATTTTTAGATAGGGGTCTATCAGATAGATCAGATAACTCTGCCTAGGAATAGGCTCATAGGTCAGTCCTCCATAGTCCTAACCCCTCACCCAAGATGTTCATGCTTTTAGCAGTTTTATTCTTCTATTTCTATACCACACATTCTCTAAAAATTATAAAATGATTTTTTTAATTATTTTTTTTTTTTACTATAATTTCCATTGCAGTGGAAGTAGAACCTCCTGCAGGGGAGTAAGGGAGTTGTCTCCTGAGTAAATATAGGGATGATTAAATTTACTAAATTCAATTAATAATGATTTTAAAAATTATCTTCTGAATAATAAAAGGGAAGGATGGATAACCTTATTTGTTTAATAGGCTGTTGGGTGATTATAAAAGTGGATTACAATGTTGAGAAAAATTGACAGAAAAATGCCAAATTGTTCATAACTCTTTGCTCAAAATTGCAAAATTAATCCCCAAATCAATCCTGAAACTTATAAATTCTTTGTAGTTATCTCTACGGATACATGTATAAATCATAGAATTTTCAAATTCAGGAAATAATGTTATTAGTCAGCTAGAGGAGAAAATGGTTGTTCTTTGCTCAGTAGCCTTACCTATATTATGGATGATCCTGGATCTATACTTAACACAACTGTTACGTAATCAAGCTTGTGTTTTTGGCTCTGTCACCATCCCCTTTTCACTTCGGGTGTTTACTTTTTTAGAAAATATTCCTATCAAAATCATCTCTCATATAAGAATATAAACTCATTCAGAGTATGACAGGGGTTGATTAAGTAAACCAATAAAGTTACTCTACTCCATTTTAAGTGATTTGATTCTCTGATATCTTAATGAGGTGAAAACAAGTTTCTATCAACCAAACATATTTTAGATCAAGTATAAAATTGACTTGTTTACTTAATAAAATTGAATGATATGATAGGAAAAGTATTCAAATTAATGAAATAGACAATCATACCCTATAGGACACCTATAAAATACTGTAATGCAAGTGATTTAAACATCTAACAGACATTTGTTTTTTAGCAAGCAATTTTTAAAAGGAACATTTTACAAGAATTCTCTCTAGGAGGAAGTTAGGGCCAAGGTTTGAGGGGGTATGGGTCTGGGAAGAAAGTATTTTAGTTTAAGAAATGTCTAGTTGGCAAGAGGAAGCTACTCTAGGGAAACTTGGACTTCCCATCATTCCCCAGCGATCTACACATTGTCCGTTGGGGCACATTGTCCGTTGGGGCAATAGTGACTGGTATTAATGTCTACAAGAGGAGCCAACAATAAACTGTGTATATATATATATATATATATATATATATATTATAAACAAGTCTACAAAGAGCCCCTTAAAATGAATAAACCATACCTAGAGAATTTCTTAAATATTCCACGAATCAGAGAAAGGAATTTCCAGCAGTAAGGCGTAGTGAATTAGTCTTTGCCAAATGTGTTGTCACTCTTCACTCAATTTCCCTTGAAGTCTGTAGCTACCTGTGGGAGATTGTAAACATTGCTTTTGGGAGAATGATTTGTATCATGTCTTCTTAGTAAATAATCTTTCCAAAAACAACTTAAGTCTAGCTGATTAAATGATTCTTAATGGATAATTAGATGATAGTAGCAGAAGCCATCGGTGAGCCTTTGGTGCCTTACTTAAATACTAAAAAGGCAATTCCAACAAAACCTCTAGGCTACCTCTGGAGAACTAAGAGGACATAGTAGCCAAGGACTAGGACCCCATTTAAATAAGTGGAAGTTGGGGTGTCTCTTCAGATCATATGTGAAAATAGTAAACTACGAATGACTAAAATGTGTACTTAAAATAGACTCTATCCCAAGATGGCTTATATTTATGCAAAGATCAAATCATAAGCCATATAAATTACTTTTAAGAATGGTATTTAAGAAGTCAGTAAACTGAGAGAAAGCCAATTGGAAAATATATGGTAGAGCAAAATCTATCTATCCTATGCCTTAGACAAAATTGAACTAGGTATATATATTTCTATGTCATCTTAAGAGATTTCGTTTTTCACTATTTAAGTATACAAATAATTTTAAAGTTAACTGAGTACATTTGTTCAGTTTCAGAAACCAGTAAACTTGTAGAAAGGATTTTCTGCAAATGGACTGATAAATCCTTTTCAATTGTTGAAAAATAGAATAAGTATTTCAAAATCACATGCAGTATCAACATAGTTTGGAAAAACATCTGCGAGAGATGCAAATATAGTTAGATGCACTTGAAAGAAGTGAAAGAACCAAAAAAATTAAATGCAAGAAAAGGTACTTTAGATTTTGAGAATTCACCTGTAATGAGTTAGCAAAGAAGATAGGACTTGTTCCTACTTGGGCAGTGATTCTATAGTCTGTTTATCTAAAGTTTTATAGAATTTGAAGTATAACATTTCAGCATATTCAACATTGGGCTAGTTCAGTGATTTCTAGTCATTGTAAGACACAGAAATTTGACCAGATTATAAATAGGATTCACATTTTATAATGAATGAATAGAAATAGCAATCATGTCCTTAACTTAAGGACACAGTTATTCTTAGAGATTGGGCCAGAACATAGGAAAAAATAACCTTGTATTATCTGTAGCTATTTGAAATAAACAAAATAGTATTTCCCTGCCCTAACTTGAAAAAAGCACACATATTTCTTTATAATACCCCATGTGTCTCATAATGACATCATTTACATAATACTAGAGCAAGACAAAAGTACTAGGAACAGAGATCTCTGTCTGCCAAAATCACAAAAATAGTATAAATGCTTTGGGAATACATTGAGTTAAGAGAATTTGTTCTCATTTCAAATTGGTTCCAATTAGATTCAATCTTCTTGAAACTCTGGCCAGTGAAGATTAGTCATATCTAACATCTTAATTTCTTTATTACTGATTATATTGGTCTTAGTTAAATTATTCAATGACATTTTAATGCCAAAATGTTATTGAGAACTGTGTTCATTGTCACTTTTGACTGCAATTAAAATGATATTTTAAAATTCAAATAATTCTTGCTGGACAGCAAAATAATTATTTATATAATTTTCTTTTGACACACCAGAGTTAGCAAAGTAGGGGGCTAAAGAAGCTAAAGAAATCCCTACCAGTTATAAAGTTTGTATCTACTCATTTGGGAAAAAAAGAATTAATGAATACTCAACATATTCAAGAAAACAGCAAATTGCAAATCTGTTTGATGTTAAATTTGTACTATTTTAATAAAGCCTATATTCACTTGCTGGTAAAGCATTGATAGATATAGGTGTCACTGTAAAAAGGGTAATTGGTAGGACCTATATTTTTTGTCTTCTTTGTCACTGGGGATTTAATCAGCTACTCCCTCATTCAATTATTTTTTTCAATATGTTTTTTATTTTTTTTTTTTTGTTCATGTGTTTCTATCCTCTTCTGTTTTATAGATTTTATGCTAAAGAAACAATTAAGAGTACAATTGCATTAGCTTGAAATCCCTGTAAGAATACCTCTAAAATATAGGAAGGATCATCCAAGGAGGACTTGAATTTCTGGTATGATGACTTACTTAGACTTTTTCAGGGCTGCTCATCCACGTTAGTGTCCACCTGTTACCCAACTCATGTGTGATTTCAAGAAGCTGTGGCATGTGTAGCAGCCACAACCCAGTTAAACCATCTTAGTAAACAGGATGAATAAGGTTCAAGATAATTTCAAATGGGTTGGTAAATTAGCGACACTTCCTACCCAAACAATAAAGAAGTCCTTTGGTGTAATGAGTGGATACGAATTTGCTGCAAGAGTCCTGAAGGCAGCAGACGTAGCTATTATACAGCACTGAGAACTTGATCAGATATTGAAAAGTAAGAGTTCATTTAGTGCATCCCAATCTATTGCCAGTCACTCTTTTATCTTACCATAACTCTAGAAGACAAAGTGAGAATGACAACTTATTCAACAATCCCAAACTTAAATTAAATTCCCTTGCAAGTCAATATATCACTTTATGGTATGATTAGTCCTTTTTGAAAATGGATTACAACAGCAGCAGCAACAACAACGTCTCGAATTTATATTATTTTCATTGTTAAAGACTGACTTTTGTATGGTTTAGTAAAAAGTTATGGAAATGTTGGGATAAAATAGAATATTCTCCTCTTACCTGTCCATTAATAACTACATATCTGTGAAGGGAGAGGGGTGATTTTGTGTGTGTGTGTGTGTGTGTGTGTGTGTGTGTGTGTGTATGTGTGTGCGTGTGTGTGTTTTCCTATTTGATTGTATCCTATATAATTAGCTATCTTCACCAGAAATTTAATTACTCTAATTGGTAAGAAATTATTTCTTATACCAAGGATAAATTTCTCTCTTTGCAATTTCTATCAATTAATCATAGTTTTTTTTCCCCTCTGAGGGCAAATAGAGAAAGTCTAATTCCTTACTTCATATTATAATTCTTCAAATAGTTGAGAACAATTATTATGAGTTCTCTAAATTGTCAAGTAAGTACTCTATTCTTTTAACTCTTTCTCACCAAGCATGAACTTGAGAGCTCTTCACCATTCTGGTTACATCCTTTTAGATATTTTTATCTTATTATTATCCTACTCAGAATGTGGATTGCACATATGTCAAAAGTATATATTTCCATCTAATCAAAAAAGAATATGTCAGAGCTATGGGTGGCTAAGTGGCCCAGTAGATAGAGTGCCAAGCCTAGAGTCAGAAAAAAACTTATTTCTTGAATTCAAATCTGACCTCAAACATTTGCTGGCTGTGTGACCCTGGATAAGTCACTTAACCCTTTTGTCTCACTTTCTTCATTTATAAAATGAGCTAGAGAAAGGAATGACAATTGACTCCAATATCTTTTCCAAGAAGAAAAAATAAACTGCTAGTTTAGTTCATTCATCTTTTAATGCAGCCTACCATTCTATTATCTGTTGACTTATATTGAGGTTGCAGTCCATTAAAATTTCTGAGGTATACATCTCCCACATTTTATAAAGTTGGTTATGAAGATTTTTTATTTATCTCTGTTTAAATATCAAACCATTTAAAAATATTTACTCATTTATCCAGTATTTTATTTCCTAGTTTGATTTCACCTATAGATTAATCATACTTCCATCAATATCTTTACCCAAGTCTATGATTAAAACAATGGCATGCAGTATAGTATTATGTGCAGATTCTTGGAACTTTGCACTAGTTGAAATTAGAGTATATATAACTACTCTTTTATTGCATGTAGTAAATCAGGTTTGAATTTATTCAGTGATACAATGGTTCAGTTAACATCTCTCCATCAAGTTAACATGAGGGACTTTGTAATTTTACATAATCTAAAAGGTTGCCACCACATCCCCCTTGATCAATAAGTTTAAATAAAATGTCCCAAAGCTATGTCAAGTTATTCTGGTACAAAAATTCTTTCTGGAGCTATTCTTGCTTTGGGTTCATTACTTTCTTTTTCTAGACATTCATTAACCATTTATTTAATGATGGGTTCAAAGCTTCCAGTATGAATTAGTGCTAACCTTTCTGACTTTTAGTTCACAGATTGTTTCCCTCCACCTCTATTTCTTTAAGGATTGTATTAAATAGAATAAGAATATTCTGGGATTTTTAAAAACTCTACATTCTGAAGACATTCACATATGTTTAACATTGACATCTTGAAGAAATATATAATGCTTAGAAATCAAAACATTATTTTCCAGCCTTTTTCCCTCTCCTTCCTACCAAACCAAAATCATAGGAATTTAGAACTAGAAGAGATGTTAGAGATAATTTAGTACAGTCCTGTAATTGTGTATAGTCAAACAACAAAAAGAAAAAGAAAGTGGAAGCTCTAGAAGCTGTGACTTATCCATGGTCCCATATTTGAGGCAAAGGAAGGGCTAGAATTCAGGTATCCTGTCTTATAGAAAAAATAGTTTCATTTACAAAATTATGTTTACAAAATATTTTTTAAAATTGATCAAGATTTATATTTTTTATTTTGAATTATACAAGTAGACATGAATTTTAATTAACTCAGCAGCAGTTGATAATAAGATTATTAGCATGTACAAAGTGTGCAGTTAATAGAAGCAGAACTAGAGGCAATTAGTGGAATTAGGTGTTTTTTCTACCGAGGAACAGTATACTAAATACTAATTGTTTATACTTGCACAATCACTGCAAATATCACTAATAGCATCATTAAATCAATGTAACATCACTTTATAAGGACTAAATAGGCTTACTGATTTGGGATCGAATTGGCACAGTGATGAGTTTATTAATTTATCCATGACTTTGTATACATAGGGGCAACTTGGTGGTTTTGCAATCAACATTTATTTTTATATAGTTTTAAATGACAAAAACATAATTATTCTACCAGCATGTATAATGATTCTGCTGATGCCTCAGCACCTTATGAATCCTTATCAAAGGTGCATTTTTTTTCTTATTGAATATATTGCTATTACTTTGTACCAAATAAAGTTTTTGGTTTGTTTGTTTTGTTTTTGCAATGAGGTAAGAGTCTTTAAAAAATTAAATTATTTTACAGTAAAATTATTGACTACTCTACTATTCTTTCATCTGGATTAGAAGGTGGTGAGAACATATATGAGGAAAGAAAAATTCTTTATATATTTGGTATCTATAATACCTTGGCAATGTACACTATGTCAGTCTAGGGATGCTCAGGATATTAGAAAATAATTTTTACATGTCTTTCCCCTTTCATTCTTTTCTTTTCTTTCCTCCTCTGTTTTCTATTCCCCGTCTTTCTTTTTATTTTTCTCTTTATTTTTTCATTTTCATTTTCTTTTTTGCCCTCTTCTTTGTCTTTCTATATCCCCATTTCTTCTATCTTTCCTCTTCTCCATTTTACATGATTTTGTTTCACCTTTGATTTATCTTTCTTCAGATTCTTCTCTTCTTTCTTTTTCCTGGTTTTTGTCTTTTGAGAAAAAGAGGTTCTTTCTTTCCCTTTCCTATCTTGCTCTACAATTTTCTCATCTTCCTGATCATCTCTTCCTTATTTTAGACATGGTTGGAGTTCTGGGCCAATGTTAATGGAAGGAAACTGATAGAAGCACCTTCACTGATACTGAGAGGATAAGGGAATTGAAGTCTCTTTGACTAAAAGACAGCCCTGTAGGAGAGAAGGGACCAATGAGGTCAGAAGCAAAATGTCCATTGTCCAAGGTTTGACATATGAGAAATGAGACTTCTATTTTCCTCTGAATTTTGTTTATAATGCTGATAGATTTGGCATGAATCCACCAATGTACTAGTAAGAGCTTTGATTTTTATGCTGGCAGATCTGGGTTAGATTTCTGGCTTGCATATTTGTTGATTGTATAATTTTAGGCAAGACAACCTCTTTGAATTAACAGCTTCTATATCAGCACTTCAGAAATTGTGATTTTATCTTTGTGGTACTATTTTCATTAATAAATAATAGAGTCCAAAGCTCTCTAATGCCATTGTATAGGGTATTTATGAGTTGAAAGTGACCCAAACAATTATTAGCTAGTGATGCATCTTGTGGTGTTAAAGCTATAAACACAAGTATACAGGTTACAAACCAAAAATCATTCCTTGGTCAAAATTCAAAGCCTTTCCAGATTAATAAGCTTTGTGAGAGTTTTTGTTCCGTTGGTATGATCTTTGAGAAATCAGAAGCACCTCCTCACCACAAGGAAGCATCTGTTAAATAGGGCTGGATTCCTTGTGCTCTTGACCTTATGGGCTTATTAGAAGGGAAGCAACTTGTAAAATTTAAAACACTCAAGAAAGCTGAATTATTGTTGTTACTATCTGCTGCCCTCTGTCCTCTAGGTAATACAAATTCCAATAGGAAGAATGAATTTGCATTAGATATTCTCAAATATATATGATTAGTTTTCGAAATGGCCTATAAAGTAGTCCAAGAGGAACCAATAATAGAATTACTAGACAGTGGGACTACATTCTAGTCCACTGTTTTCTGGGCTTAAGAAAGACATTTTAAACTCAGATTCATAAAATAATGGAATTTTATCAGATGATTATTTACAATTATTTTTCAGCATTATTACTGTATATATATAAAACTGCCATTTTTTCTTACTAGTCCATAGTAATCTAAAATATGATAAATACTAGAAGTTTGCATTAAAAGCTTGATTTCTTGTTTCTAGCATGTTGTACATTACTTTTAGTCAGCATTATCTTATTTTGGGTACCTAGCACTCTCCCCCTCCCTCACTTTTTATGTCTCTTCTATTCCATTTACCTTTGGCAACATCTCTGATAAATTCTTAAGATGGAATTTATCTACTCAACTAATAAAGGTTTTTTTTTTTTTTTTTTTTTTTTTTACTTTGCAGTTTCTTTCATAGTAATTTCCCTCCCCTCTATTCACTGCTACTTCCTGTCAGAATTTGGGAGTAACTTTTTGAAAAAAAACTGAGAAATGCTATTTGGAAGAATCTTCCAATTTTCCTCTTTTCTAAGTGCTGTCCTCTAGATCCTATGGCTGGTGTCTCATCAATCACACAGCTGGGATATCTGAGCACTAACTTTCTTTTCACTGAGCCTGCACATATTGGTTCTATAGCAAGAAGTAAGTTGTCAAGTACTAAAGCCTGACTTCTAATAGAATTTAGAGATTGTAATTAACCTCTCTAGCTCCATATCACAATGCAATGATGTTGTGTAATATCTGGTTTTATTAGGAAATGACAAATATGGATAAGCAAATTGTCCAAATGACCAAAATTTAACTTACTAATCACCAAAGCCAATATATTGCCTAAGTGAATAGCATTTAAAAATATATTTACCTAACTTAATTTACAAGAGAATTTTATTTTTCTTCAAAAAAAGAACTTTATCCCTGCACTACTGTTAAAATATCCTTGTTAAAAGTATCAGAAGAAACATGGAAAGAAAGAATAATTGACCTGGGAGTCAGGGACCCTGAGTTCTATTTGTGGATTTGTTAAGTGTATGATCCTGTCAAGTCCTACCTCTTATCTCAACTCTTCTTGTCTGAAGAATAACAGGATTGTACTAGGTTGATCTCTAAGCTGAACTTTTTCATATCTTCCCTTTTATCATTCTATCAATTTATTGTCCTATGATAGAGCAAATCAATCAGGAGCTATTGAAATGGTTAAAGGCTTAGTTTGCTTTGGGTCTTATTTTTCCCAAACTACTTTGCTTGTTCTAATGATTAATGCTACTATTTCTCCCTTCGGGTTATCCAGGAGGTATATTTGAGGCATATAAGACTGGTTTATTCTATATTAGTTAGCCTTAGCCTACTGTTATTTTAGTCAGAATTTATTCTGTCTGCTTCCTTCTTAGATATTTGTTTTATTTCTCCAAATACATGGTTAATTACTGAGGGACAGGCTTTTTTATTGTTTTCTATACCCCACAGCTTAATAAACTCTTGTTCATTTTTTATCAACCTTCTAATTGGGCTATCTGTATCCATTTCCTCCCATTTCTAATCCATTCCCTAAAACAGAGATCTTCCATGTCACTCTCCTGATCAAGACCCTTCATTGGTTCTCCATTGCCCTTAAGTTAAAATAAATGGTCCTCACAAGTTAGCTCCTGGCTATTTTTCCAAGCGGATTACACATTATTCCTATGATAGATTTTTTTCCCTCATTGTGCCAGTATGTGCCATCTTTCCATAATTTAAGTGAAATTTAAAAAAAAAAAAGATTTATTAAGAGCATACTATGTATCAGGCATTGGTTGTTTGTTATGTATTTATGTGCATGCCAAATCCTCTGATAGAAAGTAAGTTTTTTTGTGATTAGGGACTTTTTAATTTTTGTATTTGTATGTGTAATATCTAGTACAGTGCTTGACATATAACAAGACATATAATAATTAATTAATTGATATTAATAAGATTAAGTACTAGTTAATTAATTGATTACTTAATGAATCCAAAGAATATTACCCTCCCAAAGTGAGCGCTTGTCATTGAGTAATAAAATAATTATTATATGCTATTAAATTAATAACTAATTATTCATTTGTGATCCAGGCTTTTTCCTAATTTCTGTTTTGAATCCCAGCTCATTTTAGGTCAAGCCATCTCTAGGACCAGATTGATAAAACTACTCCTAGGTCTGAAGGAACATTCTCCTCAACCTTGAGCAGGATCCCATCCAACTAGGAGACCTAATTTCTGTTTATCATATAAAAAATCTATTTTGAGTGAGCCGTTACCCTTAGGGAAGGAACTCTTGTCTTTGGTCCCCTCTATTAGAGTTTAGGGTGACCCAGTTTATGAAAGATAAAGCAAGTCAGGGATGTCCTGATGGAGATATCTTTCCCCTTCACAAATTGCTAAAGGTTGCTGAGTCTCATGATCAAACCACATTCTCAGTAAGAAGAGCTGAAGCTTTTTAGAACACCTCCTTTTTAAATATCCACCAATCAAAGTTGATATATTTTAGAAGGATTTTAAGCATGTAAAGATCTCTCTTGGACTCTTTGTTTACCTAGAGAAACCATTGACCACCAATTTATTGATTAATGAATAGCTTAATTAACAAACTGCTTATTAATTATCCAGAAACTCTCTCAGGTCTATTCATTTGTCATAATAGACAAAACCAACACTGAGGAGAATCCCAAACCCACAATCTTGGCTATCTTGGCTAATGAGTTGTAACCTAGTTTATTATTTACTGAACACCCTAATATATTAAATTATTCATAATTACATGTCATGAATGCAAAGGTAATAATAAAAATATATATATATATATATATATATAAATCTACTATTAACAAACATCACCACTTTTGTTGATACTGCCAATCTTACCTCTTCTTCCTTTTCCTATTACTACCATCATTATCACCACCAAATGCTACTTCTCTACTCTGAATAATTCTATTACCACTACCTCTACCATTAATACCCACTTATCATCACCACCAACATAACCACCACTACCACCACCATCACTACTACTACTACTACTCCTGCTTTTACAACCACTACTATCACTACCACTATTATTTTTCCTTGTCCTTTTACTACTGCCCCTATCAATACTATCTCGCCACCCCCACCCCCACCACCATTACTAATATACTTCAAGCATTAGTACTACTATTAATACTGCTACTAACAGTACTAATTCCTCTACCACAACTTCCATCCCACTACTATTACTATTACCAGCAGCAGCAGCAGCAGCAGTAGCACGATTAGTATTACTAATATGAGTATGATTATGACTATGACCACCACTATTTCTACTAGCTGTTAGGAGATTTATATATATATGTATATATATATATATATATATATATATATATATATATACAT
Source organism: Sminthopsis crassicaudata (assembly GCF_048593235.1). Taxonomy (NCBI): domain Eukaryota; kingdom Metazoa; phylum Chordata; class Mammalia; order Dasyuromorphia; family Dasyuridae; genus Sminthopsis; species Sminthopsis crassicaudata. The sequence continues at coordinate 540,473,690 of NC_133619.1, forward strand.
ATATATATAGTGTTTTCTAATGGACTTTTAAAATATAATATTTTATCCTCATGACCACCCTGGAAAGTAGATGTTATAATTATCATCATTTTACAGGTGAAAAAATTGAGGCAAATAGACATTTAGAATTACCCTAGGTCATATCTAACAAGCATTCTGAGGCAAAATATGAATTCATGTTTGTGATTCCACGTCAGCACTCCATCTGCAACAATACCTAGCTGCTTCCTTATTTATACATTTATTATTAAATTGGCAATGAGCTAGTAGTTATTGCGCCAGCCCTGGAGACAGAAAATGCTGTTTGATTTCTAGGGACCAGCCTCAGACACTTACTACTTTGTGTGACCTTAGACAAATTGCTCAGTTCACTCATCTATAAAATGAGTTGGAATAGGAAACACAAACTACTCAAATATCTTTGCCAAGAAAAATCCAATGGGTTCTTGAGAGTTGGACATAACTGAAGTGACTGAAAGACAAAATTATTATATTGTATAGAAATATGTTTTCTACAATAGAATCATAAAAGGTGGGTTATGATAGGGTAATACTAATCAGTTAGTAAGGAGTATTTATTAAGTATCATCTAGGTGCCAGGCACTGTGCTCAGCATTGAGGATCCAAAGAAAAGTAGAACAGAATCCTTGCATCTCCCAGCCTAATAGGAGAGACAACATGTAAACATGCAAATTGCACATAGTAGATTTGCAGTTTTGTATAAAATAATCTTTTTTATTGTACTATATTATAGAAAACCTTGTTAAAAATTCCATAAATTAAAAAAAAAAAACTATCCCCCCATCTCTTAGGTTTGGAAAAGTTTTAATTTACAAGGGTAAAGGATATAACCTCCTGGGAAGTATGGTTCTTTTCTATTTTAATGGATCTGGGATTTAGTCATGGTGATTGCTTCATGGCCCAAATTATAATCTCTTTGTGTTTTCTGATCACTTCTTACTGTTATATATCTTTAAGAACCACAGATAGTATTTATCAAATCCACTGAAGGTTTTTCTATAAGTCATATATAATTAAATTGTCTGTAATGGTGAAATACTCAGATTTTCCAACTTGTCTGCAATTCTCCCCACATCAGCCTTTCCCAGCCATACAAGTCCTGTTACATACAATGCCATGTTACATTTCAAATAAAAATCTTTATTTAGTATAATGCTAAATTTTCATTGTGAACCAACTCAATTTTCCTTTGGGTCACCTGTAATTCTCATTTTTTTGAGATTCTAATGTCTGAAGATTCACAGACATATAGCAGCACCAATGGATAATATTAAAATATTCAGGAAATGGATTCCTGTGACAGTGAGCAACTTGATGTCATTGAAATTATTGAACAAATTGCCAAGTTCAATCCAGGCCAATATCCTTCCACTTAGTTTTGAATTAGCCATATGCAACACCTCTTGTAGATAAAAATATATTTGCTCTGTCTGTCTCTCTCTGTATACCCTACCTTCCCACAGACATGTGTGTTTATATCATTGTTTAGTAATTTTAGTTGTACCTAATTGTTGTAAGCCTGTTTTATGATTGTCTTGGCAAAAATCTTTTAATGCTTTTCCATTGCCTTCTCCATTTCATTTACAGATGAGAAACTGAGACAAATAGGCTTAAGTGACTTATTCAGGAACACATAACAGTGTCTACAGCTAGATTTGAACTAAGGAAGATGAGTGAGTCGTCCTGACTTTAAGTTTAGCATTCTATTCACTTTTCAATCTAACTGCTTATAAGTTTGTATTGATAGACTAAAGAGTTACTTGCAGGAAGTCCAAACTGAAGCTTCTTTTAAATGGCTCAATGTATACCAAATATTTAGTGATTGCTATTGTATTTTAATTTTGTTATATTAGGTAGGTAGATTAAGAAAAAGGGATGTTCTATTCAAATTAGCTAAAGGGATTTTTTAAAAAATCTGCCCTATATCTGTTTAATTATAATTACTAGTGTACTAATTTATTACACTAATTAAATTTTAAGTTTTTACCTTTTAAAGGGTCTATAATGATAAAAGTGGAATGTACAACTTTAAGATAAAAGAATAGTTTACCTTCTCAATTTTTACTTGCTTCCTATTCATTACTAACTCAATTAATACAAAAATCTACTTTCAAATTCTTTCATCATTTCCTTAGTTATATCCTTTTTATTCTTCCTTCCTTTCTGTCCTATTTTCTCCCCTTCCACCTACCCGATAACATATTTTAATAATTGCATTGTGAGGTTTTTAAAATGCCAATTTTTTGAGAATAAAGTCCATTGGACCATATTTCATTCAAGCTCAAGTGTTTGGATTATCATTTGACTGCTTCAGCAGAGGCACTTTCATAGAAATAATGGTATGCTGAGCTTCTCACAGTTAAGTAGAAGTATTTAGGAAAGGAGCATGACCTAAACAGATATGTATTTTGAGTTGTTTCAGAAGAAATCTTTAAGAAAATATGAAGTCTAGGCTATTCATGTGAGCTTTGTGATATAGGTAATCATTACAATCCTTGAGTTTTTAAGTGTCAAAATTTCTAGAGGAACTATATTTCAACATTGAACAAGATGAATTTCAGAGATAGAATCAGTGCTTTTAAATTGCCTTTCATTTTTTTTATGAAAAATAATTTATACTCTACAAAAACCCTGAGTATCTCCTTTTCCTCTTGCTAGCCCTACACACTTGTCCCTTTTTATCTTCAATGAATGTAAGAGATTTTAAATGGTATCTTCTAGTCCTATCCTAAATCCTTCCACAGTCCTCTCTTGTGAGTACTAGTCACTGTCACTTCTTTTTGAAAAGTGTCATCAAATTACTTTAAACTGGATTCTAAAATGTTTTGAGAGCTTTCATGGAAAGGGATATATGGAACAGAATTGAGGTTTCTGGTTTTAGCCTGAAGCAGGTGTTACATTTCAAGGTGAATCCTCTTCTGTACTTAGCTGCCATCTGCTGAATAGATGTTACATTTCCGTGAGATTTTCCTTATCACTTCACTATTAGAAAACAACTGCTTTAGTACATCTGTTTTATCTTGTTGTTTTAAGAAAGATACATTTTTTAAATTTATATAGACAAAAAAGGATTTGATTTTGCAGATTATTTTTCTCAAAAAATCATGAAGTAAAATGCTGAAATAGAATTTTTTTTTAAATTAAGATGGAAGGCAGCTAGTTGGTATAGTGGATAAAACACCAGCCCTGAAGTCAGGAAGACTGAGTTCAAATGTGGCCTCAGAAACTTAACACTTCCTAGTTGTGTGACTCTGGGCAAGCCACTTAACCCCAATTGCCTCAGCAAAAATAAATACATAAATAAAAATAAAAAAAAATCAAGATGGGAAATACATGAAATCCATAGGATTTAGAGATTGAAGGGACCTGGGGAGTTAGCCCTACATTATCAGTGAGGTAATAAGGATACACAAAGTTGTGAAGAAAACTATCATTTGAACTCAAGTCCTCTGAAATGAAATCAAATACCTTTTGATTACATTACACGTTTTCATTTCTTAACTCCACTGCCAACCAATAGATTGCCTCTAAATGAAAATAAAAATAGCAAGTCAAAACATCCTACTGAGACATGCATGCCACTCATCCTGTCACCGGGTAGAGGAAATTAGAAATTAGATTGTTTGGGTTTAATGATTCTGTTTACTGGAAATGTCTACAATTTGGGCTTTTTACCAATAGATGGTAATATATTCTTATTACGTTAAATAGCCAGGCCAAAAAAACCAAACTACTTTGTGTCCAGGATTAAATTCTGTGTCTCACTATTCATCTGCCTATTTACATAGAAGGGATAGATTAAGATAATAGCATTTAATTCTGGACACAATGTGAGAATTTTTTGCCTGGCTATTGAACATGCATATGCAAATTCATGCATATGCACATGTGTGTGTTTCTGTCTATTGCTTACATTTCTATGAGCGTGTGTATGTATGTTCATAAGTAACACTGGCTACCTCAAATTCACATTTTCATAACTCTTTCTATTATATTTCAACTCTTTCCCAAGGTAGTTTGTTATCCTTACAGGGATTGAAGATGTTTAGACTCATCACGAATAACTCCAGTCTCCACTAAAAGTGTTCTCCCATATGTGTAAGAGTGTTCTTCTGAACTCTAATTCCATTTAGCCACCAACAATAAGATGAGACTTTACAAAGAATTATTTATTCCAAAATATACATGAATATATAAACTCCTCCTTCCTTTACTACCTAAACCTAAGTGGAGGGAAAGGAAAAAGGATTAGATTCACAGCTTCACTAAATTCCTTGACATCACATCCTTAAACTGCCAGTCCAAATTAACCCTAAATTAAGTCCTGATGATCCTAGATTCTCTAATCTAAAATGGGTGATAATGACATCCTGCTTGGAATCCTAACTTGAAGGATGCCATGCGCTGAAGTTTCAGGAATAGGGAGAAATCACTAGCAGCACCTGAAACTGCAAAGAAAAAATGATGCACAATAGAAACAAACATACCTAAAGACCATTTCTCAGATTCAGGGGGAAAGTAGAGGGGTCATCATGTCTCCTTTAGGTGTAGTTTATATGGTATCATCTCTGTAGGTAAATTGTAATCTTCACTCTCTGGCTGCATTAGGAAAGAGCTTACAGGAAGCAGAACTCAGGAAAAAGGGAAGATTGTCTCAGTGTGGCCAGTTTTAAAAGTGCATCATGCTCTGTGGAGGTAAACAATCAAAAGCATCATGCTCTATGGAGGTAGACAATCAAAAGAGACTGCTCTCACGTACATGGTAGGGGAAACATTAGAGAGCAAGGGCCTCTTGGACATGCACTGAAGAGTAAGTCCCATTTACATATATCCATATCTGCACATATATATGTATATACACGAAAATATGTGCATATATGTGAATATATAACATATGTAACTAATTAACAATTTAAAGAAGGATGAAACGGGAAGCTTTCAAGCCTAATAAAAAGGAGTGCTAAATCAGCATATATTTCATCTGTTACTAAAGCTTAGTTATGTAGTTTGGTAGTGAGCACCAAATCTTGACCCATTTGAAGCTGAATCTACAAATTCCTAAAAGCCTTGGTAATAGACATAACATGGATGTTTTAGCTTTTCAAGTTTGAAAACATCTCTGCTAAATCTGTCTTGACATTCCTCCTCCCATTTCTCTCTTCTTCTGCCCTTTACTCCCTTTCTTTCTCCCTATCATTTGCTTCTTATTCCCTGCCTGCCTGCACTGCTTCCACAACTCCTTTCCCCCTCACTTTTCCTTCTATAACTTCCACCTGTTCTTACTCCTCATTCCCTACTTCCTTCTCTCCTTTGTTTTTTTTTTTTTTTTTAATCTCCCTTCTTTGTCTTTCTATCCTTCTCCCTGGAGAAATGTCTTTTTAAAGGTACCAAGCCTATTTTGAATATTTTCTTTCTGAATATTTTCAAAGCTCATACAATAACATCATACCACATAACATAGTTGACAGTTTTAAAACACCTGCAGAATTATTTACTCATAGAGCCTTGAATTAGAAACAAACTGAGCTTTATTTTCTTGAATGGCTAAATCTAGTACTATCATATAAGCACATTGCTTGCTACATTTGAACAGTAGATAGCGCACTAGATTTGGGATTAAGGAAAATCTAAATTCAAATTCTGTCTCAAACACTTATTAGTTATGTAACTAAGCAAGTCATTAAAACTACCAAACCTCAATTCCTTCTTTTGTAAAATGAGGATAATAATAGAGACTATCTTTCAGATAGTTGTGAGAATCAAAATAAGGTAACATATGTAGCTTCAAATTTCTTCTTATGAAAAATGAGGATTAGAATAGAATCTACCTTACAGGATTGGTGTGAAAATCAAATGAGATAACACTTAAAATGCTTTGCAAACATTAAAATATCATTTAAGATGGTGATGATGATGATATTTTTTGAGAGACAATCAGAATTAAGTGACTTGCCTAGAGTCACACAGTAAGTAAGTATTAAGTATCTTGAATTCAGGTCCTCTTGATTCTAGGGCCTATTCTCTGTCTACTGCTCTATCTAGCACTGTAAGATTGTTATATCAGTAATAACATTTTTAATATTTTCCCCTCAGACATAGTGTGAGAGAGAAACAAGTTATTATTATAGGATGAGAACTGACTTTGGTGTCAGAAAATTTGAATTTGAAATCAATCAGATTTTGCTATTTACAATCTGTGTCAGGGATAGGGATCAGACTTGCTTATAGAAACTACTGGGTGAGGAAACTCTTACTAAAAAGGGTCACTTTTTCTGAACCGTATAGGTGCCTAGACTCTGACAGGTTGAGATTTGCCCAAGTCACAGAGATGTTATATGTCAGAGGAAAGTGTTCTACCTAATCCCAGTGCCTTCTATCCACTGTTTTATGCTGACTTTGTATTTTCATGGGTAAATCATCTAAATCTTTTTGATTCAATAGCATTAATATACAATTGCTGTAGTGAAAATAGTGCTAGATTTTGTGTCAAAGGATCTCAGTTCAAAAGGAGATTCTGCACTACTATTTTGGAATCATGATTAAATCTTTTCCTTTCTGTGGATATCACTATTTTCATCTTTAAAGTTGGGTTTAACTGGAGAATGCCTAAGGCCCCATTTGACTCCTTGTATCCTATTAAAAGTCCTTCCCTTTCTGAATGTCAAGGTTTTATGATTTCTATAATATCACTGTTACCTATGCTCACCCGCACCCACTTCCAATCCCCAGTGAGTCAATAAGTATTTATTAAGTGACTACTAATGTGCCAGGCAGGTAACTGAAAGAGAGATCAAAGACCTATATAAACCAAATATGTCAATCACATAGTTGAAGGGCTAGATGCATCTCCAAACACTCCTGTTTGCCATGAACCAGATTAAAATGTAATAAAAAATAGTTAAACATAAATAAAAAATACCATAAAACAGAAAATATTACATATTTAATCAAAATCAATATATGACTCCCAGAGATCCCTATGAATAGGTTAGTGTTCATAATTTCTATTTAAGTTTGAAACCACTGATTTAATTCAATTCCATTGTTTTCAAAATGAGGAAACTAAAATCCAAAGAGATTAGGTCATATATCTTTTCTCTGATATCAGCTTCAATTTATTATATGTATATGTGTGTATATATGTGCATACACACACACTTTTATATGTAATTGCATACTAGCTTCCCCCTTAGCTTGTGAGTTCCTTGAGAACTGGGACTGTTTTGGTTTTCTGTTCTTAATACTTATAACAATGACTGGCACATAATAGTGATGTATTGTTTTTGACTTGCCCAAGGTCACATTGGTGGTGGAAGCAAAAGAATTTTTGAGGCTGTATCTCAGAGCACTGTCAGTGTCATTGGGAGAAGAGGAGTATTTGAGATGTTACATTGTGACTAAGATGACATTGTCAGACAGACCTTGGAAATAGATTGCCTATGAAGAGGATGGTAGTGGAAAGAGCTAAGAGAGTACAGTAGGATACTGTGAAAAAATGAGACCTAGATTGCAAGCCTGAGGGACTGTGAGGGCTCTTGTTCTTTACAATAATAGGAAAGGTAGGAGGTAGAGAAGGGATAAGAATAAAAGATGAATTCAGTGCTGGATATGTTGAGTTTAAAATATTTATTGGACATCTGGTTTGAGTATCTGAAAAGCAGCTGGAGGTTGAAGATTAGAGATCAACAGAGGTTAGGGAAAGAAAAGTAGATTTGGAAATCATCAACACAAAAATGGTAATTAAATCCATGGAAGCTGATGAGATCACCAAGTGAAAATGTATAGAGAATGAAAAGGAGAACCTATGACAGAAACCCATAATTTATTTATGATCAGTGGATGTGATCTAGAAGAAGAGCTAGCAAAGGAGACTGAGTGGACATACAGAAAAAAACTAAAGAGCAGCGAGTTCCAAAGAGAAATAGGGTCATTAATCATGTAAAAGGATGCAGAGAAATCACAAAGAATGGGGGTTGAGAAAAGGTCATTTATTTTGACAATTAATATTCATTGCTAACTTTAAAAAAAAACATTTTGATGGTATGATGAAGCCAGAAGTCAAATTAGGAAGGGTTAAGAAGAGTGAAAGACAAATTGGAGGCACCTATTGTAAGTGATTTTTTTTCCCCAATGATTTAACCACAAAGGGTTAAAGGAGATGGCAGGATCAAGTAAGTTTTTTTGTTTCTTTCAAAATGGGGGATACCTGGACATGATTGGAGGTAGAAGGGAAGGACAGGGAAAAATTGAAAATAAGTAATAGAGTAAAAAAAAAAAAGATAACCTTGTTGGAGGATTTGTGATATAATAGGACCACTTGAGCAAATTAGAAGGCTAGACTTAATAAGGAATAAGGTTCATTATGTGAAATATGAAGGAGGTAGTAATATAAGATCATAGATCCAGAGCTTGAGGAGACTTTAGAAGTCTTTTACTCCAACTGTTTTTATACAGATGATATAGCCAAGAGAGCAGTTACTGGTTTGAAAGGCACAGCACAAGAGACAGAAGGTGAAAGGTATCTTTATCAAAAGGTACCTTTATTTATGAGAAAAGGCATGGCAAAATCTAAAGATGATTTTAATGATATGTTTCTTGGAAGGGGGAGATTATATAGACCATGGGAAAAAAAGAAATACCAAGGAAGAATTGGAAAGGAAGATAAAAGATAGATTTTCTTAACAAACCAGTCTGGAGAAATTCCCAAAGGATGTTTGGAGATACTATAGTCAGTTCTCAGAGAAGACTGGGGTTCAAGGGTTGTTTTGGAGATGCAATCTCACAGAGGACTAAGGTTTTGGAAATACTAAACAGTCAGTCCCAAAGAGGACAGGATTTTTGAGATGCTGAATGTTTGGTTGTCGTCCTTTATCTTCAAAGAGAACCAAGATGACATCTGTTATCAATATGAACTCAGAATGTTTAGCTACAGATTGGATCCAAATAGTCCACATGACCATTTTGAGGAGCTTCTCTAATTTTGTGCTTGTCACATTTTTCTGGGCTATGTCAATTCTGCTTTGCTCATAGAGCACAGTACCTTCTCTGATGAGGGCCCACCATACTGGGCAATTCTGTTCCAGTGACTCCCATGTCTGGTCTGCACTTGTTTTCCAAAACTAAGTTAAACTTCAATTTAAAATATGAAATTTAACAGAAATAATTTTTATTTGTTTTTCATGAAAAATTTGAACCATCTAGCTTTTGTCTGAAAAACATGCTGCAAGGAAAAAAATGCTATAAGGTTGTGATCCATGCTCTTTCAACATATATATACTTCAAGAAAGGGATCAGAGATCCTTAAGGAATTGCCTGGAGCTAGTAGTCCCAAGTGGATAATAAATTGTGTGATATATATATGATGGATAATATATGTATATATGCTATCTGTATAATATATATATATATATATATTATACTTATGTATACTTTATATATAATGTAGGCTATGACCTCACATATATGTAATGCTACTCATAGCATTTTATAATATGCTACTTTTGAGTATTTGTGATAATTCATCCAATGTGCATATGATGCCATTCATTGTGCATGTATCAATGTATAGCAATGAATTATGCAAAGTGCTTAATGAGATATATTTTTGTGTTCTTTGTATAGGTTATAAAGGGGATACACATACACACACACAGACACACACACACACACACATATATATATATATATATATATATATATATACACACACACACACACACACACTTGAACATATCTACATATACCCCTATAACCCATTCACACACCTACCCGTACATACATATAATGTTTAATGAGCTAATTCATTGGATTGTTCATCTGACTATATAATTTGGGGAGTAATCTTTCTTCATTCACATGTGAATTGTTAGGTTAAATATATCAGATTGTCCAGGAATGTCACTGAGGAGGCTTTCTAGTTTGTTTATTTTTAAAAATTATTATTATTATTATTATTATTATTATTATTATTATTATTATTATCATTATCATTATCATTATTATTTGTGACTCTGGGCAAATCATACAACTTGTTGCTAGCATTCAGATATTTATCCTCTTTTCTCCCACAGGAATCTAAGACTCTGGTGCTGTGCCTCAGGATTCTGTTGGTTTAGTTTTCTCCTAATCTTGCCTGGAACCTACCTTTTGCTCTGCTTTGCATTTCTCTTTTATCTCTTGTCTTCTCTCATTATAATTGTGTTCCTTCAGGGCAGGAACTGTCTTGTTTGCTTGTATTTATATTCCCAGCATTTAGCAATTTTTGAGCCCTTCCAGCAAATCCCAGAACTATTTCAGATAAATCTTGATAGTAGGATTTTCCTCTTCCACAATTCTTTTGCATTAAAAAAAAAAAATCACAAATGTACTGAGAACTGGGTCCTCAGTTCTAAATTCAGGTGCAATCCTCTTGACAGACTGACAATTAGCCAGATTTAAGAAAAAAAAAAAATAAGAATTAGAGAAGCTGCCTTAAGGACTGGAAAGCAGAGAAAGAAAGGGCAGCTGTCACTGTGGCCCTAGGCTAGGCAGGTCCAGGTCATAGCTGCCACACTCCAACTATACAAAAGAAACAGGAATGGGGACTTTTGATTAACGTCTCTCTTTAATATTCTGTATAGTCTAAAGGAGTTTATTGGCAGCACAATGGAATGGATAAAGATCTAGCTTTAGAGTCAGGAAGACCTGGATTCAAATTCTACTTTTAATACTACTAAATATGTGATCCTAGACAAGTAACTTAACCTCTTATTTCTCTAAGACTAAGAATTATAGATTTATCTTTGAAGAGAAAGGTTTTTAGCTTTTTTTTTTTTTCATTATGAAATTATCTATCCCAATGAAAAAAAAGTGGGGAATGAGGGGTAGGATTGGTGGCCCTGATTCATATTCCACAAGTTCAATGATAGACTTCTATAATTGAATTGTCACAATTGGATCTTCTGCTCTTGTCTCCAGATTTTCCTCTCCCCACCTGCCCATCTAGCTAAGGAATGTGGGACAATAAACTCTTATCTGTTGGTCGGATCTTGCTAAAAAAATCTCTAACCAGTCTCCTTATTTGATTGACATTTTGGTTTCTGGATTGTCTTTTGTAAAAGTCACATCTCTGCTCCTAGCTGGCCTTAATTATCTTTTTATAAAAATGGCATCCTGATTCAACCTGATGGCATTCTGACTCTCTAACTGGAAAAGACTGCATGTAGTCTCCTTATCTTTCTTCTATACTTGATAACCTTGCTCTCCTATACAGGCTATTTCCCTACAAATTAAAACCCCAAATTTCACTACTTAAACTCTTACAATTTTTCTGTATCTTTCTAGATTACCTTAGAGATTTTTATGATAATAAAGTCTTTTGTGAGTATAAAACAATCTTCTTGAATTTTTTCAAACTCTTTACGAATCATGCATGACTCTCAGATACTTCATCACTATCTATTGCAATTTTTTGTTCAGAGCTTAAATCTCATCTTTTTATTGTTCAATGTGTAATATGGGCTCTACTTGTAGACCTAATTAGTTCATCTGAATTTTGAATATCTCTTAATTTTTCAGAAGTTTTTGCTTATGTTGATATTGAGTGTAAGAGGAAACTAAGGACTTCCCAAGAATAATCATTTGATAATTCTGAAGGGAACCCAAAAATCTAAACCTCATCAATTCCAGACTCAATTTCAAGGGTCTGTTAATCATTAAGGCTCTGAGAAGGAGAACAAAGACCTGCTCCTCTAGTGGAAATATCTGATCTCCTGAACTTTTACTTAATTTCTTAGAAGAACCTAATTATTTAATGAACTGGAGACATTCTAAAGGATCTGTAAACTGGGTAATCTCTATTTGTTGAGGAAGCCTGAGGTAAACCAAGTTTCCTTGGTTTTCCTAGTTTAATGGATTCCTTACATCGAAACAAATCTCTTTGTGAGGGGATTATATGGTTTCTTATAAAATCATTAACTAAGGTAGATTGAGATTTAATTTATCTGGGGAAATGAAATAGGGTACACAGTTGTAAGCATTTGCAAAACTGACCATCATAAAATTCAGGTCAAACTTTAACAAGCTCATGATACTTCAAAGCTTTATTCTTGTTGTCTAAACTACATAACTCATTTCCATCTCTGTGGAAATTAACTTCTCTAAACTGGTTTCCGGTCCAGTTTGGAGAAGTTTGCTTCTTGTAAGATTCTAAGAATAAATACTATTATTCTTTACTTAAGGTATCTGTGAGTACTTGTAAATTGGATTTGCCATACCACACAATAGGAAAGTTCCTTCACCGGAACTTGCATTTATTGGTTCTACTCCTGTTGGTTGGCATCAAGTGAAATAAGTCTCATCTTTCTCCTTTAGGATAATTTTTCCACATTTTAAAAACTAGTTACCATATCTTTATTTTCTTGCTAAATCTTCTCTTCTTCAGCAAAATATTCCCACTGTCTTCAGAAATTCCTTGTATGTTATTGCCTCTGATCTATTCACATGTACGCATGTGCACACACACACATTTCATGAGTTCTCATTCTGAACTTTTCTTTTCAAAGCATTCCTACCCAGCTTTCAACCTCAATCAATACTTTCTAAAGATCAACTAGGTGGACGTATCTGGAGTTAGGAAGACCTAAATTCAAATTGACCTCGGACTTGCCATATGACCCTGGGTAAATCTTGCCTCAATTTCCTTATTTGTAAAATAGAGATGATAACAACACTTAACTTGCAGGTTTCTTGTGAGGATCAAATAAGAGTGCCGAACATTCTTATCACAGTGTCTGACATAATAGATATATAGATATAGATAGATATGGATATATTGATACAAATATCTTTTATATGCATATCTATATCTATATCAATCTACCTATCTATAATAGATATATAAATGTTTGTATTATTCATAATTATTGGTAGTGACCTAGATTAAAATCCAACAAAGGTGATTAGTCTGATAGATGAGAACCAAGAAAAGAAAATGTTGTGAAAACTTAGAAAAGAAAGATTATTAAAAAAGAAGGGTAATCAGTAATATCACTGATGAGAAATGACTATTATGTTTGATAATTAATAGATTATTGGTAAATTTGGAGAGAGCTGTTTTAGTTAAATTATGAGATTGGAAGTTAGATTTCAGAGAATTTCAAGATGAAAAGAAAGGAATTAGAGACACCTAGAGTCTATTTCTCATCGAATTTATCCATAAAAATGGAAATATGTAGATCAAACAAGAGCTTTTTAAAGATGAGGAAGTATAATTGTGGGCAGAAGGGAAACAGTTAATAGAAAGAATAGGTTGAATATTAGTGTGAGAGAGGGGATGACAGAGGCATTCTATAAAGAAGATGGAAGGAATGAAATTACTTGTGTATGTATAGGAGTTTTCATTGTAAGAAGAAACATCTCTATGAGCAAAGGATGAGTCTATGTATTGTGAGATATGAAGAAGAACAGAGCAACTTTTTAATGAAAGACATCAATTATGAGGCAAGGTTGACAGTTGAGAGGATGAAGAGGAAGTACTACAGACGACATGAAAAGGTTGGAATAATTTATATCTTTAGAGAGATGGTGAATTGATTAAGGAGGTGCAAAAGGATTGCCTTGTTTAGTGAAGACTCATTTGAAATTATGTAATATAAAATTTTTGGGGAACAGCTAGATGGCAAAGTGCATGGAGCACTGAGCCTGGAGTCAGAAAGAACTGAGTTCATATCTGGCATTAGATAGCTACATGACTGCATAATTCAATTAACTCTATTTGCCTAAGTTTCCTCATTTATAAAAGAAACTGGAAAAGGAAATGACAAGGTCAGGTTCATGAGATATATAAATATACATCAGTAAAATATTTTAATCAGAAAAAGGAATAGTACAATTTATGAACACAAAAGTGGAACATTTATAAGTAATGGCATTTTTGTGTCACTATTTGTCTATTTTTGTGTAACCAAGGTAAACTGTAAGTGTATGTAATAGTAAAAGAGTAAGTTGAGGAACTGGGAAGTTGCTGTGGTTGAGGCAATTTATGATAGTCTTCCAGTGTAATAGTAAGAATTGGGGTGGAGACAAAAAAATTGAACTAAGCACTAAATTCATTGATGAAGGAAGAAGAGTGTTCTAGATTTTTGGAGACAATAGCCAGCAGAGTTTTGCTTGGGTCATAAACATGTTTTGACTGAATCTCCAATGAATAGAGGTCCCTGATTAATTATGGAAGAGAGATCCTAGCAATGACAATGGAAAACAAAGAGTAACACTCAACTACGACTGATGATTGAGGGGTTATGAGCAAAAGCAAAAAAAAAAGTGTTGTTAAGGGCAAAAATGAGGAAGGAACTAGGTCTCAATGAGTATAAGAAGATGGAGGAAGTGAGAAAGAAAAAGATTTCATTTGTAAGCTCCTTATGGCATAAGCATTCCAGAGAGTAAAGTTGGCTTTAGAATAGAACATTTGTGTTATTATGTAGAGGGAAATAGAAATGAGAGTAAATAATGGAAAATGTAAAAAAGTATTTGAATAATGGCAGTTGGGAGTTTAAAATCACTGCAATAATGAATGATGAGCTGAGAGCAAATTACTAATTGAGAATGAGATCACATAGATTTGTATTACTCATAGAAATTTAATAGAATGATCTGTATTTCACTGGAAAGTTGAGGTTGGTGATGTAGGAAGCCAAAAAGAATGCTTGGAGTGAAATGGAATGACTGCTCAGGGAGATAAGATAAGGAAACTCTTATAGTCAGGTGCAGACAAAGTGACTGCTCTGGAGTCATAGAAGCACAAAGAGGGTACTTTGAATGTGGTAGTCGGGAACACAGGAGCTGTTTCCTCATCTAGGTTAAAGGAAAGTTACTTTGATAGCCTGTGTAAGATATATTAAGTGGGGGGAGTCTTGAGTGGAGGAAAACAGAAGGCTAATGTAAGAATCTAAGTAAAAGAGGATAAAACCCCTAAATAAGGTGGTGGCTACATGAATGAAAAGGAGGGATTATATATGGGAGATGTTAGGAATATAGGTAAATCAAGAATTTGTTATTATTTGGATATGTTATAGAGGAAAAATGAGTTCAGAAAAATACTGAGGTTATACACTTGGGATATTGTCTTCAAAAGAAATAGGGAGGGTTGGAAGAGAGGAAAGTTTAGGGGGATAGATAACATATTTGGTATTTGGACAAGTGAAGTTTAAGGTATATAATTTTTTTTGATAAAAATTCTTATTGGACAAGAAGATTTTTTAAATATAAAGCCTAGTTTCAAGATAAAATTTAGTTATTAATGAGCTGGTAATCTTAGGAGACATAATGGAATTGAAATGGTTTAATCAAAATATCTATCTTGGATGCCGAGAATAATTAATATTGAAGTATTAATATTGTATTTGTAATGTTTATGGTAAGGATCTCCTTTTTTTAAGCTGCTTAGTGAAATGAATAGAGAACCTACCAGAAGCAAATATGTGATCCTATAATGAGTCACTTAACTTCTCATTTTCCCAGGAAACTCTTTAAGACTCTACAGCAGAGTTCAGTTTTGTTCAATGGCAAAGAGGACTTTACATTACAATATTGTAATTAATAGTGAAGTATTAATATTATAAAAAACAAAGAATTTGATGATTGCTATTAAGTAATGAAGAATGCAATTAGCAGAAATAGGAGAAAACTTTCAGTAATAACATATTGTAAAGGTAAAATAAGAACTATGGTAATACTATGGGTGATCCATGATTCCTGAGAACTAATGATGGTATACATTATCCTCTTCCTGAAAGAAAAATATTAGGTTTAGGGTGCAGAATGAGACATATGTCTATCTATCTATCTGCCTTTAAAATTACTTAACTTGTTTCACAAGAATTTTCATAGTACAGAGATCCAAGGAAAAAGATCTAAGATTTGGAATCAGACCTATTATGTAAGTCTCACTTCTGCCACTTATTATCAGTGAACTGTGAGCAAATCACTTAAATTTCTGGGACTCTTTGCTCTTCTGTAAGACCAGATAATTAAGTTAATTGATCTTTAAGAAGTATTCTAGCTTTAAATCTGAGTCTATTAGAATCTTCCTTTTTGACCAGTACCTTCAAGGAATTATCTTAGGGCAAGAAATGTAACTTAAAGAACTTTGCATTCAAAAATAAAATACTTGTTTTGCTCAAAAGCATCCTAACAAAGGAAACAAGGAGAAAATTGATTCCTCATTAAGATTTTCTTCAAATCTTCCTCTAACTACATAGCTTAGCCCTTTTTGATACATAAACTTATAGTACTGTGAGATTTTTTTGTTATTTTGACACTAAACATGAAATTCCCTTAGGAGGAAATTCCTCTCTGCCATTGAGCAGAACTGAACTCTGTTTGGAAGTCTTAGAGAGTTTCCTGGGAAAATGAGAGGTTAAGTGACTCATCATAGGGTCACATATTTGCTTCTGGTAGGTTTTCTATTCATTTCACTAAGCAGCTTAAAAAAAGATCTTTACCATAAACATTTTTGAGGATAATGTTTTGATAACAGGAGTTCAATATAATTGCTATTCTTTGTAATTCTATGTATCTTATTTTACACACTTAAAAACATTATTCTAAGAAGTCCATAGATTTCTTCAGATTGTCAAAGGGATCCCCTGCCCAAGTACACACTATTAAGAACTCCTGATCAATAATAATTACTAATGAAAGAATGATGCATAAGGAAGCAATAAAATATTATCTACTTAGTTAATTTCCACATTTGCTTTTCTCAAAAGTTGTCTCATACAAAGAAGCTAAAATTCTAATAAAACATAGGACCATAAAAATAGAATATAATTAATAAAGAGACAAATAGAGAGCAAAGGAGCTCTAGTAAGATCACTTTTTGCCAGTTTGTAGATCCTAGTTCTCCTTATAGTTTGTCTTTATTTCTTGATAGTGCACTCACAATTCAGAAGAAGGATGGGATCATGTTTTTGCTTATTTATTATTGCTACCACCACTCCTTTTTTTTGGCCTCTAGGTCCTTCTTATTGATTGCCTGATGTGGATAATTTATTTGATATCTGATTAACTATGAGATACCAATATTTTGTGCCATCTTTAAAGGAACTGAGATCAGTAGTATATTGTACAGAAAAAAAATTACCTGAGAGCCTGTCATAATAGACATATTCTTAAGGTGTGTATATCTATGTGTGTGTATATATATTTATATACACACATATGTGCATAATTCATATGCATATCATACAGAGAGGGAGATGAGAGGACTGAAATAGATATAGAAGTAGAAAGAGGGAAGGGAGGCAATGAGGTGGAGAAACAGAGAAAGACAGTGAGAGACAGACAGAGACTACAGAGAAAGACAAAGACAGATTATAGAGATAGAGGAGGGAAGAGGACAACAGGTGAGAAATGAGGAGAGGGAAGAGAAGAGCAGGGACCTTATCCTTCCTTTTCCCCAATTTTACTCCTTAGAAAATATACTTGAGACATAAATATAAGAGCTGGTCAGCGTTTTGGTCAGTTTTGCTAAATTGTTTTTCTTTATGATAAAGGATGTTTCTGTAGGCAGGACAGGAGTAGTATATTGGAAAATGACAGGTATGAGAAAACAAAAACCGTCAATAAAATTTTTCAGTGTAAACAAAATGGTCTTTCTTTTTGTACATCTCATTTCCTATTAATGGCCCTTTACAGAAACTGTTGCTGGTGTCTAGAATGTACATCTTTTCTACTTCTGCCCCTTAGAATTCCATGTTTCCTTCAAGGTTCAGATCATACCAATCAGCCTGGTTTTTATTATTTTTGCACTCCTTAAATTGTTATTAATTTTTATTTTTATCTCTCTGTGATTTAATGTTTTCCCTTTTAAGTGAATATAAGCTCTTTGAGAAGAACTGTTTCCATTATTCTTTGTAGCCCCAAAACTTAGCATAATATATAATTTGCACAGAGTAGATTTTGATAAAAATATGTTGAAGTTAATTGAATTTTGTCTAATATAGCCATTAATGATACTTGAAGCATATGTTTGGAAACCAGAGAATAGCTTTCTTTAGACAAGCAGCTCTAACACCTGACATCAAGAAGGATCCCCATCTGGTATTCATGTTAGAACTGTGAAGCTTATGTGAACTTAGGCCCATAATTCCTCCAGAATCATGTCAGCATAATCAAACATTTCTGTGCTTTTTTTTATCTAGGTAGCAGCTGAAGCAGGTGTTTTGCAGATTCTGTATATAACAGAGGCATAAATCCTTAAAAGTTGTGCAGATATTTGCAGCTGGTTTTCTGTAGTCCTGATTCTGGAGGCAAACATATTTGAATTTAATTGCTAAGCTGAATTCAGAGCTTTGTACTAATGTGCTAACTCCCCAATACAGCACAAATACCCTTTTGAAAAAAAAATGCTTGGTTTTTGTTTATTTGTTTGAATTGATTTTTCAAAATTTTGAAAGTAAGGCAAAAAATTTGAGGAACAAATCCTTAAGATAAATGGGGAGAGTTTTGTCATAACATAGAATAAATGGGCTATATTTATATTTTAAAATGTTCAAATTAAATATCCCCAAACTCATTTTTAGCTATTTTCTATTTTTAGAAGGTTTTCAAAATGTAAAAATAAGCTTTATTCTTTAATTATGATACTCCTTATAACCTTAAATATGCTGATCTTAATATCCCTCTCAATACTTGGCAGGGAGCACACTGTCTTAAAGTAACCTTTTTGTTCTTTGTATCAGAGCCAGTCCCAGGAAAAAATGCTAAATTGACAGTTTATTTTTGAAACGCCCTTCCCTTTGCCCAAGACACCTTGTTGGCACCTTGGCATCTCCACTGTAAATATGGGCTCCAGTGCAATCTTTCTGCTAAATGACCAGTGTTTCAGGATTTTTCCCCAACATTAGATCCTGACCATTCTGCTTATTATTTTATATGTTATTAAACTCTAGAACTGGAGAGGAACTCAATATTATTAATATTTCTAGAAAAAGATCAAAGAAGTACAATTACTTTTCTAAGATCATAAGAAACAATTTAATACCCTCTCATCCAGCTTTCATGATAGAAAGCAATCTAAGAAATCATTTTTACTAATATGTGGTTGGGGATAAGGAGGCAACTAGGTGGCACCATAATGCATAGAGTGGTGGGTACCAAAGATCTCTTCTAAGTTTCAAATCTGGCTTCAGACACTTATTAGCTATGTAACTCAGAGCAAATCACGTTATCCTATGTGTCTCAGTTTCCTCATCTGTCAAAATGAACTGGTAAGGGATATGGCAAATTATTACAGTATTTTTTCTCATTAGGATAGTATTTTTTTCAATTACATGTAAAGATAGTTTTCAACATTCATTTTTGTAAAATTTTGAGTTCCAATTATTTTCTCCTCTCCTTTTTCTCTCCCCTCTCCAAGACAGTAAGCATTCTGATTTGGGTGTGTTTTATATGTATGTGTGTGTGTATACATACATATATATATATATATATATGTGTGTGTGTGTGTGTGTGTATGTGAATCAGAACAGGGGAAAAGGATGAGAAAGCAAAAAACAAAACAAACAAAAAGTGAAAATACTATAATTTGATCCACATTCAGTCTCCATAATTCTTTTTCTGGATGAGGATGGCATTTTCCATCCTAAGTCTATTGGAATTGTCGTGAATCCTTGTATTGCTGAGAAGAGTTAAATCTATCATAGTTGATCATCACATTAATCATTACTTCATCTTGCTGGTATGGTGTACACTGTTCTCTTAGTTCTGCTTACTTCACTCAGCATCAGTTCATTTAAGTTACTCCAGGTATTTCTGAAATCATCCTGCTTGTTTTTTTTTTTTTCTTTTAGAAAAATAATATACCATTATATTCATATACCCTTACTTATTCAGCTATCTCTTATTGATGGTCATCCATTCAACTTTCAATTCCTTGTCACCATAAAAAAGCTGCTACAAAGATTTGTGTACATGCGGGTCCTTTTCCTTCTTTTGTAATCTTTTGTCCTGTAGTGGCACTGCTCTATCAAAAGGTATGTACTTTTTATAATCTTTTGGACATAGTTCCAAATTGCTTTCCAGAATGACTTAGATGGATTAACAACTCCACTAAAATGTATTAGTGTCTCACTTTTCTCTCATCCCTTCCAACATTTTTAATTATCTTTTTCTATTATCTTAACCAATCTGAGAGGTGTGAGATGGTATCTTAGAGTTGTTCTAATTTGCATCTCTCATTACCAGTGATTTAGAGCATTTTTTTCATATGAATGTACATGGCTTTAGTTTCTTCATCTGAAAATGATCTCTTCCTAACCTTTGACTATTTATCCATGGACACTTTTTTTAATTAGAAAATTCCAAATGGATTCTGGAAGTGCTAAACAGAAGTATAAAAGAAGAAATGAAATATGTTTTTAGGGGATATATTGCATTTGATTCCTGGAGCATGGAATCTTACTCATCAACTAGGAATCCTGATTAGGGATCAAATAACTTGTTTTTCTACTCCTAAGTGTATCTACTTTTAATACACATTACTTTATGAATAACATTGGCAGAAAAAAAATATGGAGCAAAAAATAAAAACCATGAGAGAGAAGAAAAAAAAAAAAAACAGAAAAAAAGAAGTGAACATAGCATATGCTAATTTTCATTCAATTTCCTTAGTTCTTTTTTTAGATGCAGATGACATTTTCTGTTTGGGATTTGCTTTGCATCACTGAACCACTGAGAAGAACCAAATCTTTCATAATTGATCATCACATATTCTTGCTGTTATTGTGTACAATACATTCCTGATTCTACTTGTTTCACTCAGAATCAGTTCATGTAATTCTTTAAAGGTCTTTCTAAAATCAGCTTGTTCATCATTTTTAATAGAACAATAATATTTACATTGCCTTCATATTCTACAGCTTGTTCAGCCATTCCTCAATTGATGGGCATCTACTCATTTTGCTACCACAAAAAAGATCTGCTACAAACATTTTTGCATATGTGGGTTCTTTTCCCTCCTTTATGATTTCCTTGGATTACAGACCCAGCAATAGCACTGTTGGATTAAAGGGTATGCACAATTTTTCCCCCTGAGCCAATTGGGGTTAAGCGACTTGCCCAAGGACACACAACTAGGAAGTGTTAAGTGTCTGAGGTCAAATTTGAACTCAGCTCTTCCTGACTTCAGGACTGGTGCTCTATCCACTGCACCACCTAGATGTCCCTATCTAGTTTTATAGCCCTTTAGGAATATTTCCAGATTGTTGTCCAGAATGGTTAGATCATTTCACAACTCCACCAACAATGCATTAATGTCCAAGTTGTCCTAAATCCCCTTCAACACTTATCATTATCTTTTCCTGTCATTTTAGCCAATCTCAGAAGATGAGGTGATATTTCAGAGTTGTTTTAGTTTTCATTTCTCTAATCAATGATTTAGAATATTTTTTTCATATGACTATAGATGGGTTTAATTTTGTCATCTGAAAATTCTTTAAATCCTTTGACCATTTATAAATTGGGGAATAACTTGTATTGTTATAAATTTGACCCAGTTCTTTATATATTTTAGAAATGAGATTTTATCAGAAATGCTGGCTATAAAGAATTTTTCCCATTTGTATTTCCTTTTTAATCTTGTTTATGTTGGTTTGATTTGTTCAAAACCTTTTTAATTTAATGTAATCAAAGTTGTCTATTTTGCCTTTTATAATGTTCTCTAGTTCTTCTTTTGTCATAAATTCCTCCCTTCCCCAAAGATCTGACAAATAAATATCCCTTGTTCTCCTAATTTGTTTATAATCTCATCTTTTATGCCCAAATTCTGTACCCATTTTTTTACCTTATTTTGGAATGGGGTATGAGAAGTAGGTCTATCTGAGTTTCTACTATATTATTTTCCAGTTTTCCCAGTAGTTTTTGTCAAATTGTGAGTTCTTATTCCAGAAGTTGAAATTTGGGAATTTACTAAATACTACATTGCTATAGGTCTTGATTATTGTGTTGCATGTAGCTAATCTATTCCACTGATTTGCCGCTATTTCTTAGCCAGTGTCAAATAGTTTTGATGACCTTTATACTTTTTTGTTTTATAATATGCTTTTAGGTTTGGTACTGCAGGGCCACCATCCTTTGCATTTTTTCTTTTTCATTAATTCCTTTAATATTCTTTATCTTTTGCTCTTCCAGAAGAATTTTGCTACTATTTTGTCTAGTTCTATAAAATAACTTATTAGCAGTTTGATTGGTATGGCACTGAACAAGTAGATGAATTTGGATAATATTGTCATTTTTAATATGTTAGCTTGGCCTACACATGAATAATTGTTATTCTCCAGTGGTTTAGATCTGACTTTATTTATATGAGAAATGTAGTTCCAGTATATGTGATTTTTTTTTATTTCTTGTGAAATTTTCTCTTTTATCTAAAGGTTTGGAATTTGGTGATAATATTATGTTTTCTGAAAAGGATCTTTTTGAGATGGTGATCAGTATATTTTTCTATTCCTATATAAGAGGATTGGGTACCACATTTGTCTCTGTCAATCACTTAACCTTGAAGCAGAAATAAAATATAGTAAATTATTCAAAAACACAGTAAAGCAGATGGTCTCATTCATGATTGTGAAAAAATAATTTGCTATGTCTTAAAGATTATCTACACTCGGCTGATTGACTTCAACTATTGGGTATGTCAAGAAATTTTGGAATAGAGTTGAGTATCATTCAACTCTAAAAAACAAAATTGTCCAGTAATAATGTTATACAAATGAGTTGCAGAGGAAGAACCAATAGAATCATTGGATGGGGGTGGGGCAAATCATTCTGAAAACCTATTCACATTGGAAATGGGTTAAATATAGATTTATGGTAGTGGAACAAGGTATATAGAGTAATGAGAATGTGATAAAGGTGTCATAGGATAAGGTAGAGTACAGAAAGATGTTTAGATTAATGAGAGGGATGTGGTGTGTAAATTAATGGGAATGGGATAAAGAGAGAAGGAAAGGATGTGGGGAGAAGATAAGAGAGGGATTTATAGATGGGAGTATATCAGCCATATTAATATTGTTTTAGATGCATGTATGCATATGGGTAAATGTATGTGTATGTATATATATATATATATATGTGTGTGTGTGTGTGTGTGTGTGTGTGTGTGTGTGTGTGTGTGTGTGTGTATCTAGGTAAATATGGTTATGTAGGTATGTTTGTATATAGATACATGTATGAATGGAATAAACTGAGTGAAGATCCCTCATAAGAATGTGATCATGACCTATGCCCTCATTATAACTTGACATTTTGCAATAACTATATATTGGACTATCTGCCATCTAAGGGAGGGGTGGGGGGAAGGAGGGGAAAAGTTGGAAGAGAAGGTTTTGCAAGGGTCAATGTTGAAAAATTACCTATGCATATGTTTTGTAAATAAAAAGCTATAATAATAAAAAAAGAAATTTTGCAATAACAAATTCCTCTCTCCTTTTAGCCATATTAGCATTAAGTTCCTAATATGGTAAAAAATATGTCATTCGCTAGTATTTTGTCTCTGGGATAGATTTCTGCATTTAGAATGGGAGACTGGACTCCCAGCCAATGGGAAGAAGGGGTAGGAGGTGGGATGTGGGGTTTCCACATTACAATCTATAATCCACTGTTTTGTAACTTGTGCTTTGCACTACTCTACTGAGGACACCTTGTCTGTTGGGACTTGAGCTTTCTTGCAAGATCGTAATAAATCCTTTTTATTTTTCTACTTAGAGAATCTCTGATTTCAGTTTGAATAGGAGTCATCCCTGTCCCACATATGTGTATATAAATTGTTAAAGGAGTGGGTGTGACTATCTCTGCTTAACTATAGCCTGTTTGGAGAAGGTAAGGGGGATGAAAAGGGAAAAAATAGAACAAAGTAAAATTGCAAAGCAGAGAACAAAAGTATAACATTCAAGAAAGCAAAGGAAAAATGGACACATGAACATAATTTCTTCTATTATTACACATGCTTTCTTGAAATAGAAATTTATTGTTATATATTTTGAATTCTTCCTGATGTTCTGCTGGGCACAGGACATTGTTTTGCTTTGTTTATTTTTCTTTTGTCTTTCTTTTTTATTCTGTTTTTTCTTATGTTGTATTTAGCTCGATTAAAAAAAGGATAAAAAACATTAAATGCATATACTTCTATATATCCATATATACACACTCATATAGAGTGAGGGCAGGCTATAAGATACATTGATATGTTTTGTTTATATATCAAACATACATGTATACATACACACAAATGTAGTTCACATGTAGACAGGTATATATGTGTGTACACTTTCACATATATGTGTGGTTTAAACAATTTGCTGAATTCTCAAGGATCTTTTAAGATTTTTAATTGTAGCTTGGTAATTTGTCATTTCAGTTTATAAAGACCTTTCTGGTATATAATTCTTTTTCTTTCTAGGTTTCTAATGAATTCCCCATTTTGAAATTTGTGTCTGAATAGTGTCTATAAATTAATTAACAGAAATACACAATTTACTTATATCTGTAATATTCATTGCTGGTCTTTTTTATTGTACATATGATTACTCTATTGTGGAGTAGCCCAAAACTTGTGTGTCTGAGATGAAGCTGGTAAAGTACTTTACTAGTAATTAATACACTACTTTATTGGTAATTAGTGATAATTAATGATTGATAATTAATGATAATTGATGATTAACATTAATGATGTTAATAATGCCAATATTATATATCCTTATTACTCTTCTTATTTACAAGCTAAAATTTTAGTCACTCTGATTAATCTAACTCTTTTGTCATATGTTAATGGTGTAAATGTTTTTTCTTTGTTTGATCCATCAGATCTTTTGATTGTGTTGGATTTATTAGATCCATACAAAATACTAGAAATGTTCACATCCTCTTTTGTCTTTGTTCTGCTTTTATCTATTGTTTTATTTTAATCTTTTGACATTTGCTTTAAATTACTAATAAAGGAATATAGGAAAACTCATAGCTTTGTCATTCTGGATTTTTTCCTAAATGTTTCCTTTTTTGTTATTTTTATTGGGTAACCTGTTTGTTACTTGTTTGTTTTTGTATAAACCAGTAAGGTGAAATCCTCCAATATTTTCTTTTATATTTTCATCAACTTCAGTAATTTCAGGTATTTTTGCCGATGTACTCTAGTAATCAGAGAATAGGGTCTCCACTAAATATACAGTCTCTATGTTTGTTATTTTCATATCTCCTCTCATGATATGGAGAGTGAATTAGACCTTAAAGATGCGATTGTATTTCAAATACTTATAGTTAAGTGATATTTTTATGAGATAAATCTTATAACATAAGGAACCTATAACAGAGGTGGACATAGTTTGGATATTACAGAAGAGAGATCATTTTAATTGGAGGATTAAAGAAAGGCTTCATAGAATTAGTATCACTTGAGTTGTTTTAAAGGAAAATATAACATGTGCATTACATAAAATATACATGTAATAAATATATGTGTTCATATATATTGTTTATACAACCTATATATAGAGAGACACCTTGTGCAAGTATATAATTATATATGTATGTATACACATATATGTACCTATACATACCTATGCATATATGTATTTGTTTGGAAATATGGGGGGAGAGAGAAAACATCAAAGTTTCTAATCATATCCAACTGGGTCAATGATCAATGAGCATTTACTGAGTGCCAATAACAGAAATAATGAAGTCAAAAGGGGAAATGTTTAGGAGGCAAACTAAAAAAAAGTTTGAAATATATTGATTTTTTTGTTTCTGTAAAGATATTTAGACAAGATCTAATAGGCAATTGGACATTCAGGTCGGTAGCTCAGAAGAGAGTAGAGAATAGGAAACACAGATTTGAAAGAAATTTTGTTGGAGATTGAAAACAGTAAACTGAAGGATATTGACAAGTAATAGAGTGAAGACAACAGGGAATTAGACCCAAGACAGTCTTAATGAACATTAACATTAAATATGAGAAACCAGGCAAGAAGACGTAGAAGTGATATTTGTGAAGGTAGAAGAAAAACTAGGACAGTGTGTTACAACTGAAGGAAGAGAAAATTATCTAGCAGAATGGGGTGGTTAATGGATTCTTCTTATTCAGAGAGATCAGTAAGGATGTGAACAAAAAAAAATCACTATTTTTTTGGTGATTAGTCATTAATAACATTAGATTTCATTAAGTACCTAATTTTTCTGTGTCATGATGACCTCTTAAATTGTTAATATATATTCCTTTCTATCTGTCTCTCTCTATGTGTGTATATATATATATATGTATATATACATATATATATATATATATATATATATATAAATACATGTGTATATACTTATAAATATACACACATGTTTGTTTATACATATATCTGTGTATAGAGAGATAGATAGATATTACTTTAAGGTTTTATTTTCACATTTTCTTTGTAAATATGTTTTCATTGGTGCCTTCAAAACAACCTTGGAAGTTATTTAAATCTTCCTTTATCCATGGATAGGAATAAAGTAATGGACAAAGATTAATATGTTTTTATGATCATAATGCATTATCCATATCTTTATCTATGCCCTATATCTATCCATACATTTATCCATATCTTTAATCTTGCTCTATCTACCTTGCCACCTAACTGCACCATGCTCAACTGTTGAAGGTCTCAGCTAAAGAACTAAAGAAAAGAGGGAATTGTATAGAAGGAAGAAAGTTTGGGGGTGGGGGAGAGGGAAGTGTTATGATACCAGAAGATTACATTTGGATTACTTTGCCAGGCCTGAAAAAAAGGAAGCTTCTGAGCACATAAAAGTGTCAGTTTAAAAAAAAATCTATAGATCACTTGGAAAAAAGAGGAGGGATAAACTATGCTTTAAACTTGAAAACTCATTGGGTATAAAAGTTACATGGAACACTTCTTTACATGCCAATAGGTAGTTTTGATTTCTTCATCTGAAAACTGCTTATTCATATCCTTGAATCATTTATCAATTAGAGAATGATTTATATTTTTATAAATTTGATTCCTTTTCCATATTTTTTGAGAAATTAGGTCTTTATCAGAGACATTTGGATGCTATACTACTTAAAGGAGAAGTTTTGTGTTAGAGGTTCATGACCAAATAAGAGAGAGGGAAAAGTACAAATATATAAAACAGACAATTTGGATTATGTTAAATTTAAAAGCTTTGCATAAAAATAAATACAACCAAGATTAAAAGGAAAGCATAAATCTAGGAAATAAATCTATAAAATGATGGAAAAGGATCTCTCTATCCCAAAATAATAATATCAGTTGTTTTTGTAGTCACAAAATATTGGAAAGTGAGGGAATGCCCATCATTTGGAGAATGATTGAATAAACTGTGACATATGAATATGATGGAATGATGTTATGCAATAATAAATGATGAATAGGAAAAAAACCTAGAAAGACTTGTATGAATTGATACAACATGAAATAAACAGAACCAGAAAAAAACAACATTGTATACAATATCAGCAACATTGTGTGATGATCAACTATTAAAAACTTTTCTCAGCAACACAATAATTCCAGACAAAGAAGTCATGAAGAAAAAATTTATCCAAATCCAGATAAAGAATTGATTGGCACTGAATGCAGATCAAAGAATACTTTCCCCTACTTACTTTATTCTTTTTCATTTTTTTCTTTTGATCTATATGTTCTTTTACAACTGTGATATATATAGGATTGTTTCACATAATAGCACATACATAACATATCAAATTGCATAACATTTTTGAAAGAGGGGAGGTGAGGGAGGAATGAAAAAATATTTGGAACTCAAAATTTTGTAAAAATGTATTCTAAAAATTTTCTTGACATGTAATTTTTGGGAAAATATTGTAAAAAGCAAAAAATAATAATAAATTAAGCTAAAAATAACAATACTATGTAGAAAAAGAAATATCCCTAATTTGTAAAACAATAACAACAACAACTAATATTAGAGATAAAAGCAGGAAAACATAAATCTACTAATTATAACTTTAAATGTAAATGAATTAAACAATGAATAATAATTTTTAAAAAGTGACAGATTGGCAAGAAAATAAACCACATAATCTGTGATTTATGAGAAATATATTTAAGAATAAATACATACACAAAATAAAAGAGTAGCTAAAAGTATTATCATTCATCAGATCAATGATCATAAAAATCATGAATGACAATCATATTATGAGACAAAGAACACTCAAACGTTCAAAATAGAAAAAAGGGATAAAAAAGAAAGCCCAAATTACTGAAAATAAACCCCAAATTAGATAATAAAAATCACTATTATATGCTCCAAATGCCTTAATGTCTAAATCCACAAATGATTAAAAAAACAAACAAAAAAAAAATGGAGGCACAATAAGTATAAATGGTTACATAATATTGGTAGATAATTTCCCCATCCCCAAGGAATATCCGTAGCTAAAAAAAGTAAAAATATGAAACTAAACAAATTGCTGGAAAAAAATTAAGAGACTTAGGGCATCTTCTAAATGTTACTGATAAAGAATATTTCTCAGAACTACATGGAATTATTCCAAAAATTGATTGTGTTCTATCATAATGGTGTCAAAATCAAATGGAAAGAGTCCACTAAACCATTCTTGAATATTCCTGTGGATCACATATTAAATTAGAAAATCACATATTAGCATTATCCATATTCTGTATTATTTCCATTTGCTCTGCTAAATATTTACCGATAACATTTTAATTTGGTTCAGTCTGCACTGCAAAGTATTGTGAATCATATGATTCTCTGATCTTTTCTAGGGAACAAACTTATTTGTTTATACAAAAATAAATAGTAAATAAATCCATTGTAAATCATAATGCAATTAAAAGAGCAATCAGTTCATGCGGCAAAAAAGAAGACAGATGCAAGTCAAGACCTAAAAAATATACCTTATTTGATTAGTGAGCTAAAGAAATTAGATATATTTTGAATGAAATTAATGAAATAATATATCAAAATTTCTAACATAGAGCTAAAATAGTCCTCTGCAAAAAATAATCCTTACATATGTAAACAATTAAATTGAAAAACAGAGGATTAATGAACTGAATAAACACCTAGAAAATTAGAAATCCCACAAATAAATAAGCCTAAAATTAGTTCCTATAGACATAATAATTAGAAAGGAAATATAAATATTGAAAATAAGGAAACTATAGAATATATAACTAAAGCTAAATTTGGATTATTTGAAAAAACTATAAAATTGATAAACCTTTAGTTAATCTGAGTGAAAGGCAAAAAAAAAAAAATATTAGAAATACTTAATGAAAATGGTGATATCATAACAAAACCAGAACAAATTGAGAGTTTTGGAAAATATGACAAGTTTGTGGGAACAAAACTGCAAACAGAAATGAAATAGCATTAACTTAAAAAATAAAATACCCAGACTAATATAAGACAAATTAGAAACCTATTCTTTAAAAAAATAAAATGAACAGTCAAAAAACTAACAAAGAAAATCTTTTGTGTCCTGATGGATTCACTGGAGAATTCTATCAATTTTTAAAGAAAAAAATGATCACAATACTTCCAGCATTATTTTTAAAAATCATCAAAGTACTTTACCTGGTTTATTTTATCTGATAACTAAAGCTAGATTATTTAAATTAGTAAGTGATAACATGCAAAAGGATAACTTCACACTAATATAGTTTATGGATATTGATTCAACAATTGTAAATACAATTTTGTGAAATAGTCTATAATAATTCATCCCAGTAAATAATTCATCATGACCAAGATTTATATTAGTGTTAGAAAAGTAGCTCAATATCAAAATTCTAAATTAGTAATATTATTAAAAACATAAACATACCAAGTTGAATGATTGTTTTAAAAGAAGCAAAAAAACCCTTTTATAAAATACAATTCTCATACAGCTAAAATCTTGCAAACATTAGGTATAGAACATACTTTTTAATACTATAAAAATCATCTATTTCAAAACCAGGTTGTATATATGTATGTATGTATAAATATACATAGTAGAACCTTTCCCAATAAATGACAGTACACCAAGAGTTTTCATTCACCCTATTTTTATTTGATATAGTTCTGGAAGAGCTACTAATTATAATAAGAAATGAGAAATAAATTATATACATATAATTAAAAATATAAAACTATTTCTAATTCCTTATTATATGATAATTTACTTGGAAAATCCTAGAAAAGGTTTAAAGATTGTAATCGATATAATTGAGATCTTTAGCAAATTTGAAGACTAGAAAATATACTCATATAAATCAACTGTATTTTATGTAAAAATAACAAAATCCAAAATCCAATAATAAAAAATCCAATTCTAAAAAAGAAAAACAAAATGTGCTTTAAAAAGTATCTGTTTATAAATATACCAAAATTCACACAGCACTTTTATACACTGATTCATAAATTGCTCTAAACACATATAAGTGTGTGTATTAACAGTAAAAAAGTTATGCAAAAATTTGCTCTTGAGTAATTTAATATAGATTAGGACTTACTGCAAAGATGGAGGCATGGAGGCAGACAGCTGCTTGAGCTCCGAGCTTTCTCTCAGGACTTACTTCATGGCAAGCCTCAGAGTTAATGCTTGACCAGAAAAGAAACCCACAAATAATCACCAAGAGAAAACATCCTTGAAATTCTCCAGAGAAGATCTGTATTTGCTCGGGGGAGAGTTGAACAGACTGGGTACAGATTGAGGGCAGGCAGCCAGAGCAAGACAGGCAGCTCACACAGCTCAGACCAGAGGGGAGGGGTACCATCAATGCCATTTCTGCAAAAAGACTTTTACCCCAGTGTGGATACTCCATCTTGGCAGCAAGCAGGAGCAGCAGAGAGGGTGTAAACACCTGAGGTGAGGATTAAAACCCTAGAAAGCTAGCATCATTCTGAACCAGGCCACGCCCAACCCTCACCTGAAGTGACTCAGCTCTTTCTCAGCGTCTCAGAGTGCAGACTCAGCATGCCCATTGCTGTTCTGTTAGTGGCTCTCTGCTGCCCTACCCCCAGTCTGTAGAGGAAGCCCATTAACACCATCCAGTCCCATCCCCCCCAAAACAGACCTATTGTTTCTCTTGTCAATTTGTTTTCTTCCATTCCTCTTTTGACAAAATGAACAAAAAATTCAAAAGGGCTCTAACCATTGACAGCTTTTGTATGAAGAGAGAGCAGACTTGAAATACAGAGGAGATTAAAAACAGACTGTCCCCCGAGGAATCCCCTAAGGGGGATATGATCTGCTCCTCAATACAAAAGAATCTCATAGAGGAAATCAAAAAGGCTCTCACCAGAGAGCTAGAAGAGAAATGGCAAGCTTGGCAAGAGAGCCTGGAGAAGTCATTGCACGCATTTAAAGGCAGAGTGGATAAAGAAAACAAATCATTGAGAAACAAAGTTAGTGAATTAGAAAAGGCAAACAACTCCAAGGAAAACAGGATTAGTGAGCTGGATAAAGAAATCAGCTCTCTAAAAAATAAAATGGATAAAATGGAAAAAAATTCCATAGAAGATAAAAACAAAATTTTACAATTACAAAAAGATATAAAAAAAGTGAGTGAAGAAAATACATCATTGAAAATTAGACTCGAACAAGTAGAAATGACTGACTCCAGGAGAAACTAAGAGGTAGTCAAGCAAAACCAGAGAAATGAAACAATTGAAAAAGAATGTCAAGTACCTTATTAGAAAGGCAACAGACCTGGAAAACAGATCCAGGAGAGACAATTTGAGAATAATTGGACTCCCTGAAAAATGTGAGGAAAAAAAGAGCTTAGACATTATTTTCCAGGAAATTATCAAAGAGAACTGCCCAGACATTTTGGAAACAGAGGGTAAAATAGACATTGAAAAAATTCATCAATCACCTAGTGAAAGGGACCGTAAAATCAAAACGCCAAGAAATATAGTGGCCAAGTTCAAGAACCATCAGACAAAGGAAAAGATACTGGAAGCTGCTAGAAAAAAGCAATTCAGATATGGAGAATCCACAATAAGGATAATGCAGGATCTAGCAGCATCCACATTAAAAGAATGAAGGGCCTGGAACATGATATTCCAAAAGGCCAAGGAACTTGGTTTGCAGTCAAGAATAACTTACCCAGCAAGAATGAGCATCATTTCCCAGGGAAGAAGATGGACATTTAACTAAATAAATGAATTCCATCTATTTTTGATGAAAAAACCAGACCTACATAAAAAGTTTGTTCTCCAAATACAGAACTCAATAGTTTTCTAAAAAGGTAAAAAGAAATCTTGAGAACTATACTTCTGCCATAAAAGTATGTAAAGAACATATGTATAATTTGTCCTAGAAACTAGAGGTGGAAAGGAAATTATAACATAAAAAAGGATAAAATGGTGGTACTACATCCCATGAAGAGGCAAAGGTAACCTATTATATCTGAGAGAAAGAAAGGAGGGAGATGAACATAGTGTGTATCAATAGACATATTCGATTTATGGTGAAACTTCTTCCACTTCAATGAAAAGTGAGAGGGAAGGAGTAAGCTAAGGGGAAGGGAATACAGAAATTTTGAGGAAAAGAGGTAAAATAAGGGGAGGAACTTTAAGGTGGGGGAGGGATACTAAAAAGGGAGGGCTGTGAAAAGCAAGTAGTGTTCACAAGTTTAATACTGGGTAGGGGGGTAAGAGGGAAGGAAAGGGGAAAACCATAAGCAGGGGTTAATAGGATGGCAAGCAATATAGAATTAATCATTTTAACCATAAATGTGAATGGGGCAAACTGCCTCATAAAGAGGAAGCTGTTAGCAGACTGGATTAAAAGTCAGAATCCTACTATATGTTGTTTACAGGAAACAAACCTGAAATAGGGTGATACATTCAAACTAAAATAAAAGGGTGGAGCAGAATGTACTATGCTTCAGGTGAAGGCAAAAAAATCAGGGGTAGAAATCCTCACCTCAGATCAATCAAAAACAAAAACTGATCTAATTAAAAGAGATAAGGAAGGGCATTATATCCTGCTAAAGGGCAGCATCAATAATGAAGCAGTATCAATATTAACCATATACGCACCAAGTGGTGCAACATCTAAATTCTTAAAAGAGAAATTAAGAGAGCTGCAAGAGGAAATAGATAGCAAAACTATAATAGTGGGAGATCTCAACCTTGCACTCTCAGAATTATATAAATCAAACCACAAAATAAATAAGAAAGAATTGAAAGAGGTAAATAGAATACTAGAAAAGTTTGGTATGATAGACTTTTGGTGAAAGCTAAATGAAGACAGAAAAGAGTATTCTTTCTTCTCAGCAGTTCATGGAACCTATACAAAAATTGACCATATACTAAGACATAAAAAGCTCAAAATCAAATGCAGTAAGGCAGAAATAGTAAATGCATCCTTTTCAGACCACAATGCAATCAAAATTACATTTAACAAAAAGCCAGGGGAAGATAGACCAAAAAATAATTGGAAACTAAATAATCTTATACTAAAGAATGATTGGGTAAAACAGCAAATCATAGACATAATTAATAACTTCACCCAAGAAAATGACAATAATGAGACATCATACAAAAATATGTGGGATACAGCCAAAGCAGTAATAAGGGGGAGTTTTATATCTCTACAGGCCTACTTGCATAAAATAGTGAAAGAGAGGGCCAACAAATTGGGCTTACAACTAAGATTACTAGAAAAGGAACAAATTAAAAACCCCCAGACAAACACAAAACTTGAAATTCAAAAAATAAAAGGTGAGATTAATAAAATTGAAAGTAAAAAAAAAAAAAAAAACTATTGAATTAAATAAAAAAAACCAACAAAATAGACAAACCCTTAGTAAACCTGATTTAAAAAAGGAAAGAGAAAAAGCAAATTGTTAGTCTTGTAAATAAAAAGGGAGAAGAACTCACCACTAATGAAGAGGAAATTAGGACAATAGTTAGGAGCTACTTTTCTAAACTTTATGCCAATCAATTCGATAACTTAAATGAAATGGAAGAATACCTTCAAAAATATAGCTTGCCCAGATTAACAGAGGAAGAAGTAAGTAGCCTAAATAGTCCCATCTCAGAAAAAGAAATAGAACAAGCTATTAACCAACATCCTAAGAAAAAATCCCCAGGACCAGATGGATTTACATGTGAATTCTACCAAACATTTAAAGAACAACTAACTCCAATGCTATATAAACTATTTGAAAAAATAGGGATTGAGGGAGTCCTACCAAACTCCTTTTATGACACAGACATGATACTGATACCTAAACCAAGTCGATCAAAAACTGAGAAAGAAAACTATAGACCAATTTCCTTAATGAACATAGATGCTAAAATCTTAAATAAGATATTAGCAAAAAGACTTCAGAAAATCATCCCCAGGATAATACACTGTGACCAAGTGGGATTTATACCAGGAATGCAGGGCTGGTTTAATATTAGGAAAACTATTAGTATAATTGACCATATTAATAATCAAATTAACAAAAACCATATGATCATCTCAATAGATGCAGAAAAAGCATTTGACAAAATCCAACATCCATAACTACTAAAAACTCTTGAGAGTATAGGAATAAATGGACTATTCCTTAGAATAATCAGGAGCATATATTTACGACCGTCAGTAAGCATAATATGCAATAGAAATAAACTGCAAACTTTCCCAGTAAGATCAGGGGTGAAACAAGGTTGCCCACTATCACCATTACTATTCAATAAACTACTAGAAACTCTAGCCTCAGCAATAAGACCCAAGAAAGAGGTTCAAGGAATTAGAGTATGAAAAGAGGAAATCAAATTATCACTCTTTGCAGATGACATGATGGTATACTTAGAGAACCCCAAAGATTCTGCTAAAAAGCTATTAGAAATAATTCAGAATTTTAGCAAAGTTGCAGGATACAAAATAAATCCACATAAATCCTCAGCATTTTTATACATTACCAACACAATCCAACAGCAAGAGATACAAACAGAAATTCCATTCAAAATAACTGTCGATAGTATAAAATATTTGGGAATATATCTACCAAAGGAGAGTCAGGAATTATATGAGCAAAATTATAAAACACTTGCCACAAAAATAAAGTTGGATTTAAATAATTGGAAAGACATTCAGTGCTCTTGGATAGGCCGAGGAAATATAATTCAGATGACAATACTTCCTAAACTAATCTATTTATTTAGTGCTATACCAATCAGACTCCCAAGAAACTATTTTAATGACCTAGAAAAAATAACAACAGAATTCATATGTAACAACAAAAGGTCGAGAATTTCAAGGGAAGTAATGAAAAAAAAAATTAAATGAAAGTGGTCTAGCTGTACCTGATCTAGAACTGTATTATAAAGCAACAGTCACCAAAACCATTTGGTATTGGCTAAGAAATAGATTAGTTGATCAGTGGTATAGGTTAGGTTCACAGGACAAGATAGTGAATAAAAATAGCAATCTCATGCTTGATAAACCCAAAGATCCTAAATCTTGGGATAAGAATTCATTATTTGACAAAAACTGCAGGGAAAACTGGAAATTAGTGTGGCAGAAACTAGGCATAGACCCACATTTAACACCGCATACTAAGATAAAATCAAAATGCGTCCGAGATTTAGGCATAAAGAATGAAATCATAAATAAATTGGAGGAACATGGGATGGTTTACCTCTCAGACTTGTGGAGGAGGAAGGAGTTTGTGTCCAAAGGAGAACTAGAGACCATTATTGATCACAATATAGAAAATTTTGATTACGCCAAATTAAAAAGTTTCTGCACAAACAAAACTAATGCAAACAAGATTAGAAGGGAAGTAACAAATTGGGAAAACATTTTTACAGTTAAAGGTTCTGATAAAGGCCTCATCTCCAAAATATACAGAGAATTGACTTTAATTTGTAAGAAATAAAGCCATTCTCCAATTCATAAATGGTCAAAGGATATGAACAGACAATTTTCAGATGATGAAATTAAAACTATTTCCACTCATATAAAAGAGAGTTACAAATCACTGTTGATCAGAGAAATGCAAATTAAGACAACTCTGAGATACCACTACACACCTGTCAGATTGGCTAAGATGACAGGAACTAATAACGATGAATGTTGGAGGGGCTGTGGGAAAACTGGGACACTGATGCATTGTTGGTGGAGTTGTGAAAGAATCCAACCATTCTGGAGAGCAATCTGGAATTATGCCCAAAAAGTTATCAAACTGTGCATACCCTTTGACCCAGCAGTTCTACTACTGGGCTTATATCCCAAGGAAATACTAAAGAAGGGAAAGGGACCTGTATGTGCCAAAATGTTTGTGGCAGCCCTTTTTGTAGTGGCTAGAAACTGGAAAATGAATGGATGTCCATCAATTGGAGAATGGTTGGGTAAATTATGGTATATGAATGTTATGGAATATTATTGTTCTGTAAGAAATGACCAACTGGAGGAATACAGAGAGGCTTGGAGAGACTTACATCAACTGATGCTGAGTGAAACGAGTAGAACCAGGGGATCATTATATACTTCAACAATGATACTGTATGAAGTTGTATTCTGATTGAAGTGGATATCTTCAACACAGAGAAGAGCTAATCCAATTCCAATAGATCAATGATGGACAGAATCAGCTACACCCAGAAAAGGAACACTGGGAAATGAGTGTAAACTGAGAGCATTGTTTTGTTTTGTTTTGTTTTGTTTTGTTTTGTTTCTCTTCCCAGATTATTTTTACCTTGGGAATACAATCCTTCCTTTGCAACAACAACAGCAAAATTCGGTTCTGCACATATATATTGTACCTAGGATATTCTATAAGATATTTAATATGTATGGGAATGCCTGCCATGTAGGGGAGGCGGTGGAAGGAAGGAGGGGAAAAACTCAGAACAGGAGGGAGTACAAGGGATAATGTTGTAAAAAAAAAATTTACCTATGCATATGTACTGTCAAAGAAAATGTTATAATTATAAAAATTAATTAAAAATAGTTAAAATATAAAAAAATTTAATATAGATTAAAAAAACAAAATATTTCCAAAACTGTTTGCACTTCTAGTGCTAAACTTTCAAGAGTATAAAAGGGAAAAATGTTTATAGAACTTGATAAAATAATATTCATTTGACAAAATAATGATCTAGAATATCTAGGGAAATTATAAAAAGAATTAGGGACAAATTAGGAATAATATTTCTAGGTTTCAAACGATATAGCAAGATATGTAAGAATTAAAAAAAAGCCAAAACTTTTTAAGACCTAACCTTTGCTAGAACAGAAAGATAAATTACTCATTGGGAAAAAACAAACAAACAAACAAACAACTATTTGATTTAAAAATGAAACAAAGCATACTCAGAAGCTTGAGGAACAATGTGACAAAAAAATGCTTAAAATATTACTGTACCCCAGATTTCACAATACATCCTATATTGATATTTGAACTTAATATTAATGATCATGCAATAAAAATTACAAGAAAAGATAACATTTATGAGCAGGAGATGCATTCTTAACTAAATAGGGATAGAAGCAATTACAAAATATAAAAAAAAAGATAAATGTTTTCATGAAACAAAAGATCTTCTGCACAAATAAAATAAAAACATTAAGATTAAGAAGGCAAGCAGTTGAATGAAGGAAAAAAAAACTTTGTTTCAACTTTGATAATTTTTTATATTAGCTATATTAAAATTAATTATTTGGAATTATAAAAAAAATGATTAAAATATGCATTACTTTTAATTTCATTTCAAGGCTTATTCCAAAAGGAGGCAATTGATAAGAAGGAAATCCCACACATATTTTTTGTACTAGTAAAGATTTGTAAAGATGCCCATAGATTAGGAAATGGCTAAAGAAATTGGGATAAAAATGTAACAAAATAAGAAATGACAAATGAGATGAATTCAGAAAAGCAGTGATAAATCATCACAAATTGTTACAGAATGAAGAGCCACAAAACAATAACCTAATAACTACAACAATGTGAAGAGAAAGAAAACCCATCCAAAGGAGAATATTATAAAATTATAAACAAGTTATGACTCAAAGGATATATGATGCAGTTTTTTCATCCCATTTCATTGCACACAAGGAAAGTCTATTTGTGTTATGTATTAAATATATTTCAATTTTTAGTGGATTTTTCAGTTATTCTGTCTTTTAATAATCTTTGCCTTTTTTTCTTAAAAATACTATTTTTAATGTGGAGTAGCTCTTGGAAAGAGGAAGATAAATAATACTAAGGGAACCTATGTTGATATTTAAAAATATCAATAAAAATGTGTTTTAAATATATCTCAATATGGTCCTTTGCTTCACCTACATTTTAAAATTCTTTTTAATTAAAAAAATTACAATTTTTATTCTTCAGAAATTGTGGGGTTTCATTCCTTATTTCAAATCATATTACTGTGAAGGTGTATTTTGTCTAACAGTGTGTGTGCATGTGTATTATGTGTGTGTGTGTATGTGTGTGTGTGGCTGAAAACTTCATTAATATGAAAAATCCTATTGAATTTCACAAACAACTCACTTCCCCTCTTTTATTAAATTTGAAAAACAGTTTAACATTCATCAACATCTATCCTAAGTGTAAGGGATGGACCATTTTAACAGGATTCCCATTCCAATTCATAGTCTGGAAAATTTACCTTTTTGATTCATTTTCTTTTTTGTGTATGAATTGTAAGCTAACTCCTTTGCAATTCTTAACAATCTTGTTGGTGCCATTCTTTAAAAGTCTTAGTATATTTCTCCCTTAATGGATGTCTTGTCAAATATAGATCAAACTGAACTTTCACTGAAGTTCTGAGATTCAATGACCATGATTATGATAGGAAATATGATCATGGATTAAGAAATAAAAACAACAAAAAACATTAAAATACTCAAAAATGTCATGATTATTTATGAATACTTTTGTTTTGTTTTTGGAGGCAATGGGAGGTTGTCACTTGCCCAAAATCATCCAGTTAGGAAGTGTTAAATATTTGAGGCTGGACTTGAACTTGGGTCCTCCTGACTCAGATCTGATGTGCTGTCTACTGCACCATCTAACTGTCCCTACAATAATAATTTTTAAAAGTCAGAAAATGTTGTTAATAGCAAGCACCAAATCACACTTAAAATGAAATTTAATATATCTTTGTTAGCTAAAAGCAAAGTTAATTAGCTAGGGGTCATGTCTGAAGTAGCTACCTGCATGCAACAGATCACTTTCAGTTTGGGCTAAGAATGAAATCAAGACTAATTTTTTTTAAGGATAGAAACTTATTGAAACAAAATATTGACAGAAAGTTAGAAAATAACAAAAAAGATATTTACACAAAGTCACAGTTTCTTCCAGGAATTTAAGTGATCTAAAACAATAGAATGAGAAAGCCAAAAAGGTACAGAAATCATTTATTTCTTTGACAGGGAAATAATATTCTTAATAAGTAAGCCAAGAAATAGGGTAGGTGGAAGGCAACACTTCTTTAGAATATGAAGTCATATTATTTGACATAAGGTCCTATCCTATAGTTACTGAATCTTAAAGTTTTAAGGGACCTCATTTTTCTTTTATTTTGATATGTATTTGGGCAAACTTTCTCTTTACAACATACAAAAAAGTGTTCAACTAAAGAGGAACTTTTTACTTCTTTAGT
Source organism: Sminthopsis crassicaudata (assembly GCF_048593235.1). Lineage (NCBI taxonomy): Eukaryota > Metazoa > Chordata > Mammalia > Dasyuromorphia > Dasyuridae > Sminthopsis > Sminthopsis crassicaudata. The sequence continues at coordinate 540,513,353 of NC_133619.1, forward strand.
ATTTACTTTTACATTAAATATAGTACATATCAAATATTATGATGACTTAGCATAATATATCTTGCTGTATTCTTTAAAAGCAAAGAACTTCATGTTACAGTAGTGTGTTTATTATGAGCAGCATAAGAAATAACCAAGTTTTCCATGTAACATTTTTAAGTTAAAAATTATGTAGTCAAGTCAGCAAATAAACATTTCTTAAGCATCTACTAAGTTCCAAGAGCTGTGCTAAGTACTAGGAACACAAAATAAAGCAAAAGGACATGCTGACCAAGATGGCTACTATTTAGATATTGCTTAAATGCCAGATTTGAAAAAATCTTCTAACAACTACACTCAACCTCTATACTCAGTCTATACTGAGAAAAAGGGAGGGAGGTGAATATTGAGGAGGTGTCAGTTTCAGGATTGAAATAGCATTTAGTGCTATAAAGTCAATTCTGCCAAATACTTTATTCAATTCTTTTTATTTATTTTTTACTTTATTCAATTCTTAAAGGAATATTTGTGAACTATCCTTCATATATTTATATTTTTTGTTTCATTTATTGTGAAAATGTTAATTTTAAAAGATTCATTCCTTTAATTTTAATTTTATTTTGGTTATTGGAAAAGAACCTCATATTTAAAATATAACTAGTAAAAATAATGTTTATAAATGCAATATTAAATAATTGGCTAAAATTGCTAAAAGTCAAGAGAAATAACCTTATTGGCTTAAGCTTTATTCTTAGGTGTGTATGACCTCATTATCTTTCCTAGCACTTTATCTAAACAGATGTACTAGAAGAAAGGAAAATCAAGAAGTATGGATTCGACGGGATTTACCATATACTGATAAGAAGAGGAGGTAGCCACTATACAGTTACAGGAATGCTAAATGAAGTGGAACCTGGTGTAATGAGTTCCTAATACAAAATGGTCACTTAATGAGTATCCTATTCTGTAAAGGGCTAGAACTGAGCAATGCACTTGGATAATGAAGCACGTGAGACTAATTGCTAATTGGACGGTTCCCTATTAACTTGTTTGAAGGTTGACCCTCCCCAGCTGTTCTATGCTGACTTGATTGGTGGGACAAAGAGGTGGAAGTGACTTGTGTGGGAGGAGTAGGAAAAACTTGGGTGGTGGAACACACACTTACTACCACTGACCAACAGTAAAGATCTAGAATAAAGACATTTAGTGATCCTGATTCCTGCTGATTTCTGGGAAGATAGAGTTCCAGCATTTGGCGTCCAACGTGTGGCTGGCACCCTCCTTCCACCGAAGTCCTCCGGTGACCAGGAGATTAGGTGAGTATTCTAATAGAAATAAGGAATTTATCTTGTTAAGGACTAAATCAGCAATCTCTAGTAACTGAGATGGGGCAGATGTTAGGTAAATCCTGGGCCTCAGCTGACCCTGCTCCAACCCCAGCCCCTGCCTCATCTAGCAATGCTATAGAGGATATAATTAAGATAACTGATGAGAAAAGTTTACTTGTTACCATCCCACAAATGAATAATCTCTTACACTCATTGATTCGCATGTCCCCTTGGTTCTTAAATGAAGAAAAACTACGTATAGATAAATGGAAGCTAGTGGGACTTGAAATGAAAGAATTTTACTCAAAAAATGGGCTTTGTCCAATTTTCCCAGAGGTATTTTATCTATACAATGTGATTCTATTAGACTTCCGCTATGGAGCAGAGTTTAGGAGAAGGAAGAGTTGTAAAAAGGCACATAGAAGGAAGAGTGAGGAACAAAAGATAGAAGATAAGCAAACTCAGGACATTGCCAGAGGGCAAGGGGATTTGAATTAGGGATCAGAGTGTGTTGACTCTGATTGAAGAAATTTCAACCCCACCTAGAGAGCAGATTATTGATCAGCCCACATCCACTCCACCTTCCGGGAAGGAGGGAGGAGGAGTAGTGGGAGGGGCGGTGACATCATCAGCGCCCCCCCCCCCCCCAACTGCCTACTCCTGTAACTAGATTAGAAAGAGGACTTATTGAAGCAATTGAAAATGGAAAAGAAGTAGATAATGATTTCAAACTTCAAATTTTTCCTGTGATTCAACAGTATAATTCTGCAGGTCAAGAGAGTAGAAGATATGCTCCTTTTAATATGGATGTCCTTAAAAACCTGAAAAAATCTTGCACTGTCTTTGGGGCTACATCAGATTATGTTAAGATGTTAATGCACAATTTGGCTTATGAAACCTTAACCCCTAGTGACTGGAAAGTCATTGCAAAAGTGTGCTTAGAACCTGGACAAAATTTGTTGTGGTTTTCTGAATTTACTGAGCTCTGTAGAATTCAAGCCCAACAAAATAGTCAAAGTGCAGCTAATACTTCCATCACCTATGACCTACTAATAGGTGTAGGTTCTTATGCAGACTCTTCCATACAGATTAATTACTCCATAACAGCATTTGAGCAAATTGCTGCTGCTGCTATCAAAGCATGGGCTTCTCTCCCCAGTAAAAACTACAAGGGTGAGACCTACACAAAAATTGTACAGGGACCAAATGAACCTTTTGCTGATTTTGTGGCACATTTGCAGACAGCTGTCACACAGACTAATGGTGAAAATGAAGTAACAGACACTTTGGTAAGGCAACTTGCTAGAGACAATGCCAATGAGGTTTGTAGAAGGATTATACTAGGACTACATAGGGATTCTCCTTTAGAGGAGATCATAAGACGCTGTGCCACAGTGGGCACAAATACCTTTTATAGCCAGGTTATGGTGCAGACTTCTCAAGATCCCAACATGGGGAGACAGGATCCCTTTTAGCAAGGGGTTTCCAGAGAGACTCGTCAATGCTTTCAATGCGGTAAAGTAGGCCATCTGAAAGCTCAATGTTGGCATAGAGACAGAGTGAGAAGACAGGCTAGGAGAACAAGACCCAAAACCCCATGTCCAAAATGCAACAGAGGACTTCATTGGGCCTCAGAGTGTACACTGATTCAGGGAAACGGGATGAGGGGCCCAGCTCCAGGGCCCCAGGCAAAAAACACTTGGGACATGATGGCAGCTGATACCACACCCAGAGAGTGCCTCCAAGTCCAATACCCAGACATGACCAATCAGCCAGGAAGCCATCTGATGGGAGAAAGGGATTACACAATCAGTCAGCCAGGAAGCAACATGATGGGAGAAAGGGACTACAATTAGGGAGGATAGAGTTGTATGCAGCTGGGACAATTGAGATACCCCCTGGAGAGGTGAAATCTGTTCCTCTCCAACCTATGGATCCCTTGCCTCCAAGGACAGTGGGCTTGACCATTTCACATCCTGAGAGTACTTACAAGACAGTGGTCATTCATACACTGATGTGGGAAACTGGGGAATGTGTAGATAATATCCCAGTCACTAACACAGGGAGACAATGTGTGACTTATCAACCAGGGGAAGTAGTAGCATCGGGTTTATTGATACAGACTCCTAATAAGCAATCTGGTGACAGTCACCCATGTTCTGACTCCAAGCAGAAAAACCCAGGAATATACTGGACAGCAGCTGTGACAGATGACCAACATATGCTCACCATCTATATAAATGGCATAGCATTAGAAGGACTGGTGGACACAGGTGCAGATTGCACAGTCATTAGAGGTGCCAACTGGCCCAGTCACTGGCCAAAGAAAAAGGCAGACACCTACATGTCTGGGGTAGGAGGATCAATAGCAGCTGAAGTTAGTGCTACCCCTTTAAGATGGGTATTTGAAGGTGAAACAGGAGTTTTTACTCCTTTTATAGTTGAAAAAATCCCCATCAAACTATGGGGAAGAGACATTTTACAACAATTAGGGTTAAAAATGAGTACTTCGGTTTTTTAGGCAGGGCTGCTGTTGAAGGCCTGCCAACACTTTCACCTGTTCCTATCCAGTGGAAAACTGATACACCAGTGTGGATAGAACAGTGGCCCTTAGGTAGTGATAAAATTCAGGCCTTACTAGATATAGTACAGGAACAACTTGACCAAGGACATTTACAACCTTCTCTAAGTCCTTGGAATTCCCCAGTATTTGTTGTAAAAAAGAAATATGGAAAATGGAGGATGTTGACTGATTTAAGAAAGGTAAATGAACAGATGGAAACTATGGGAACTCTTCAACCTGGACTTCCATCTCCTACTCAGTTGCCTAGAGAATGGCCTCTGTGGGTTATAGACATTAAGGATTGTTTCTATTCTATCCCTCTAGATAAGGAGGATATGAAAAGATTTGCCTTTTCAGTGCCCAGTGTTAACTTAGCTGAGCCTTATAAAAGATATGAATGGACAGTTTTGCCACAGGGAATGAAAAACAGCCCTACTATGTGCCAAATGTATGTTGCTGCTGCTCTTAGTCCAGTAAGAAAAGCATTTCCAAAAGTAATGTTATTACATTACATGGATGATATATTGGGATGTGCACCTGAGGAACAAATGTTAGAAGCATGTCTACAAAAACCCATAGAAACACTAAGGAATTATAAATTGCACATAGCTTCAGAAAAGATTCAAAGACATGCTCCTTTTCAATATTTAAGATATGAAGTATATCCTAAGGTGCTTACAGTACAGAAACTCTCCTTAAGAACAGAGAAGCTAAACACCTTAAATGACTTCCAGAAATTGATAGGAGATATCCAATGGATGCGACCAGTGTTAGGCTTGACTACCTATCAATTACAGCCATTATATGACATTTAAAGGGGAGGCAGTGCTTTAAATTCACCACACCAGCTTACAAAAGAAGCTCAAGAGGCTTTGAGACAAGTTGAACTGGCTTTATCCAATGTGGTTGAAAGAGTCACTCAAAAACCCTTGGAAATATCAGTTTTTGCTACACAAAAGGCACCCAAAGCAGTCCTTCATCAAGGAGACAGTGTGATAGAGTGGTGAACCTCCCAGCACAACCAGAACAAAGCCTTATTCCTTACCCAGTGCTTGTGGCTAGAATTTTATTAAAGTCCATTAAACGAGCAGTACAATTATCTGGGACAAGACCTGACAAGATATACACCTTTTATACTAATGCACAAGTTAATGTGTGCTGTGAAACCATCCCAAAGTGGCAAATTTTATTAACCATGGCTCCAAATTTTGCACACGGGTCTCCATTAAAGATAACCAGACTGTTACATAATTGGCAATGGATTCTTTTTTTTTTTTTTAATTTTTTATTATATATATATATATTTTATAATATTATCCCTTGTATTCATTTTTCTAAATTATCCCCCCCTCCCTCTATTCCCTCCCCCCGATGACGGGCAATCCCATACATTTTACATATGTTACAATATAGTCTAGGTACAATACATGTGTGTGAATATCATTTTCCTGTTGCACAATAAACATTAGAATCCGAAGGTACATGCAACCTGGGCAGACAGATATTAGTGCTAACAATTTACATTCACTTCCCAGTGTTTCTTCTCTGGGTGTAGCTACCTCTGTCCATCATTGATCAACTGGAAGTGAGTTGGATCTTCTTTATGTTGAAGATTTCCACTTCCATCAGAATACATCCTCATACAGTATTGTTGTTGAAGTGTACAGTGATCTTCTGGTTCTGCTCATTTCACTCAGCATCAGTTGATTTAAGTCTCTCCAGGCCTCTCTGTATTCCTCCTGCTGGTCATTTCTTACAGAGCAATAATATTCCATAACCTTCATATACCACAATTAACCCAACCATTCTCCAACTGATGGACATCCATTCATCTTCCAGTTTCTAGCTACAACAAAAAGAGCTGCCACAAACATTTTGGCACATATATGTCTCTTTCCGCTCTTTAGGATTTCTTTGGGATATAATCCCAGTAGTAGCGCTGCTGGGTCAAAGGGTATGGACAGTTTGATAACTTTTTGGGCATAATTCCAGATTGCTCTCCAGAATGGCTGGATTCTTTCGCAACTCCACCAGCAATGTATTAGTGTCCCAGTGTTCCTGTCATCTGAGCCAATCTGACAGGTGTGTAGTGGTATCTCAGAGTGGTCTTAATTTGCATTTCTCTGATCAGTAGTGATATGGAACACTCTTTCATGTGAGTGGATATAGTTTCAATTTCTTCCTCTGAGAATTGCCTGTTCATATCCTTTGACCATTTATCAATTGGAGAATGGTTCGGTTTCTTATAAATTAGGGTCAGTTCTCTATATATTTTGGAAATGAGACCTTTGTCAGAACCTTTGTTTTTAAAAATATTTTCCCAATTTGTTACTTCCCTTCTAATCTTGTTTGCATTAGTATTATTTGTACAGAAACTTTTTAGTTTGATGTAATCAAAATCTTCTATTTTGTGATCAATAATGATCTCTAGTTCTCCTCTGGTCATAAATTCCTTCCTCCTCCACAAGTCTGAGAGGTAGATTATCCTCTGTTCCTCTAATCTATTTATTATCTCCCTCTTTATGCCTAAATCATGGACCCATTTTGATCTTATCTTGGTATATGGTGTTAAGTGTGGATCCATATCTAATTTCTGCCATACTAATTTCCAGTTTTCCCAACAGTTTTTTCCGAATAATGAATTTTTATCCCTAATGTTGGAATCTTTGGGTTTGTCAAAGATTAGATTGCTATAGATGTACCCTTTTTTGTCCTTTGTATCTAATCTGTTCCACTGATCTACCGGTATATTTCTTACCCAATACCAAATGGTTTTGTTGACTGCTGCTATATAATATAGCTTTAGATCAGGTACACTTAGACCACCTTCCTCTGAGTTTTTTTTCATTAGTTCCCTTGCAATTCTCGACCTTTTATTCTTCCATATGAATTTTGTTGTTATTTTTTCTAGGTCAATGAAATAGTTTCTTGGGAGTCTGATTGGTATATCACTAAATAAATAGATTAGTTTGGGGAGTATTGTCATCTTTATTATATTCGCTCGGCCTATCCAAGAGCACTGAATGTCTTTCCAATTATTTAAATCTGATTTTATTTTTGTGGCAAGTGTTTTGTAATTTTTCTCATATAATTCCTGACTTTTCTTTGGTAGATGGATTCCCAAATACTTTATACTCTCAACAGTTGTTTGGAATGGAATTTCTCTTTGTATGACTTGCTGTTGCATTTTGTTAGTGATATATAAGAATGCTGAGGATTTATGTGGATTTATTTTGTATCCTGCCACTTTGCTGAAATTTTGAATTATTTCTAGTAGCTTTTTAGCAGAGTCTTTGGGGTTCTCTAAGTATACCATCATGTCATCTGCAAAAAGTGATAGTTTAATTTCCTCATTTCCTACTCTAATTCCTTGAATCTCTTTTTCGGCTCTTATTGCCGAGTCTAGCGTTTCTAGTACTATATTGAATAGTAATGGTGATAGTGGGCAATCTTGTTTCACTCCTGATCTTACTGGGAAAGGTTGCAGTTTATTTCTATTGCATATTATGCTTAGTGAAGGTCTTAAATATATGCTCCTGATTATTCTAAGGAAAAGTCCATTTATTCCTATACTCTCAAGAGTTTTTAGTAGGAATGGATGTTGGATTTTGTCAAATGCTTTTCCTGCATCTATTGAGATGATCATATGGTTCTTATTAATTTGATTATTAATATAGTCAATTATATTAATAGTTTTCCTAATATTAAACCAGCCCTGCATTCCTGGAATACATCCTACTTGATCATAGTGTATTATCTTGGGGATGATTTTCTGAAGTCTTTTTGCTAATATCTTATTTAAGATTTTAGCATCAATATTCATTAAGGAGATTGGTCTATAATTTTCTTTCTCAGTTTTCGATCTACCTGGTTTAGGTATCAGTACCATGTCTGTGTCATAAAAGGAGTTTGGTAGGACTCCTTCATCCCCTATTTTTTCAAATAATTTATATAACATTGGGGCTAATTGTTCTTTAAATGTTTGGTAGAATTCACATGTGAATCCATCTGGCCCTGGGGATTTTTTCCTAGGGAGTTGATTAATAGCTTGTTCTATTTCTTTTTCTGAAATGGGACTATTTAAGCAATTTATCTCCTCCTCTGTTAATCTAGGGAGCCTATATTTTTGGAGGAAGTCATCCATTTCACTTAAGTTATCAAATTTATTGGCATAAAGTTGGGCAAAGTAACTCCTTATTATTTCTCTAATTTCCCCTTCATTGGTGGAAAGATCCCCCTTTTCATTTGTAAGACTATCAATTTGATTTTCCTCTTTCTTTTTTTTGATCAAATTGACCAAAGGTTTATCTATTTTATTGGCTTTTTCATAAAACCAACTCTTGGTTTTATTTATTAATTCAATAGTTTTTTTACTTTCAATTTTATTGATTTCTCCTTTTAATTTTTGTATTTCGAGTTTAATTTTTGGTTGGGGGTTTATAATTTGGTCTTTTTCTAGCCTTTTAAGTTGTAAGCCCAATTCGTTAATCTTCTCTTTCTCAATTTTCTTCAAATAAGCTTCTAAAGATATAAAATTTCCCCTTATTACCGCTTTAGCTGCATCCCAAAGATTTTGATATGATGTCTCATCATTATCATTATCTTGGGTGAAATTGTTAATTGTTTCTATAATTTGCTCTTTCACCCAGTCATTCTTTAAGATGAGATTATTCAGTTTCCAATTACTTTTTGGTCTATTTACCCCTAACTTTTTACTGAATGTAGCTTTTATTGCATTGTGATCTGAGAAGAAGGCATTTATTATTTCTGCCTTCCTACATTTAATTTTGAGATCTTTATGTCCTAGTATATGGTCAATTTTTGTATAGGATCCATGAACTGCTGAGAAGAAAGTATATTCCTTCCTATTGCCATTCAGTTTTCTCCAAAGGTCTATCATACCTAGTTTTTCTAATGTTCTATTTACTTTTTTAATTTCTTTCTTGTTTGTTTTGTGGTTTGATTTGTCTAAATCTGAGAGTGCAAGGTTGAGATCTCCCACTATTATAGTTTTACTGTCTATTTCTTCTTGCAGTTCTCTTAACTTTTCCTTTAGAAAGTTAGATGCTATACCACTTGGTGCATATATGTTTAGTATTGATATGGCTTCATTATTTATGCTACCTTTCAGCAGGATATAGTTTCCTTCCTTATCTTTTTTAACGAGATCTACTTCTGCTTTTGCTTGATCTGAGATAAGGATAGCTACCCCTGCTTTTTTGGCTTTACCTGAAGCATAATAGGCTCTGTTCCAACCTTTTACCTTTACTCTGTATGTATCTCCCTGCTTTAAGTGTGTTTCCTGTAGGCAACATATTGTAGGGTTCTGCTTTTTGATCCAGTCTACTATCCGTCTCCGTTTGATGGGATCGTTCATCCCATTTACATTTACAGTTAAAATTACTAATTCTGTATTTCCTGCCATCGTATTATCCCCAGATTATGCTTTTTTCCCTTGACCCCCCTGATCCCCCTCCCCGATATTTAATTTACAGACCCCCCTTGTGACGCGCAACCCTCCCTCTTTTTTTTTTTTTTTTTTTTTTAGGATCCCTCCCCCCTCCCTCCAAGTCCCTTCACTTATTCCCCTTTTCCTTTTCCCTTTTCCTCTCCCCCCTTTTAATGAGGTGAGAGAAAATTCTCTGAAAAACAAATATGTTAATTATTTACTCTTTGAGCCTCTTCTGATGAGAGTAAGATTCACACAATGATTCTCCCCCTCACTAATTTCCCTCAGATATGGTGTATTTTCTATGCCTCTTCCTGGGATGTAGTTTCCCTCTTTTTATCATTACTTCCCCTTTTTCTGAACTGACCTCCTTCCCTTTACTACACCCCCCTTTTTTTCTTTTATATCAGTAAAATCAAATTATCCTTGAGCACTTTTTATATACCCACAACAGAATTACAGTTCTCAAGGGTTCTGTGTACCTTTTTCTTTTTCTCTTCAGTCTTGTGGATGTAGATCAAATTTTTTGTTTAACTCTGTTTTTTTTTTTCTTAGAAACATATAGAATTCCTCTGTTTCATTGAATGACCATCTTCTTCCATGGAAAAAGATGCTAAACTTAGCTGGGTAGTTCATTCTTGGTTGCAGTCCTTGATCTTTTGCCTTACGGAGTATCAGGTTCCAGGCCCTTCTATTTTTTAATGTGGAGGCAGCCAGATCTTGGGTGACCCTTATTGTGGCACTTTGGTATTTAAATTGTTTTTTCCTAGCTGCTTGCAGGATTTTCTCCTTTGTGTGGTAATTCTGCAGCTTAGCCACTATATTCTTTGGTATTCTTTTTTTAGGGTCTATTTCAGAAGGAGTTCGATGAATTCTTTCCACATCTACTTTCCCTTCTGTTTCTATTATCTCTGGACAGTTCTCTTTGATAATTTCCTGTAAAATAGAATCTAGGCTCTTTTTTTGGTCATAGTTTTCTGGAAGTCCAATAGTCCGCAGATTATCTCTCCTAGATCTATTTTCCAGGTCTATAGATTTTCCCAGTAAGTATTTGACGTTGTTCTCCAGCTTCTCATTTTTTTTGTTTTGTTTGACTGATTCTTGGGTTCTTTGTAAATCATTCATTTCTATTTGTTCCATCCTGACTTTTAAGGAGTTATTTTCTTCTTTCACAGTTTTTAGTTCTTTTTGTAAATGCCCAATTTCGTTTTTAAATGAATTATTTTGCTCTATTGAATTTTTTCCATTTCCCTAATTTTTTTTTGAGAATTATTTTCTTTTTCCAATTCAGAAATTCTATTTTCTTGAGACTTTTTTATCTTTTCCAATTCAGAAATCCTACTTTCCTGTGTTTTTTTAACCTTTTCTAATTCATAAATTTTGTTTCCCTGCATATCCTGTGAATTCTTTATTTTTTCCAACTCCAATTTCAGGACGTTGTTATTCTCTATCATTGCTTCCCTTTTTTTTCCCCATTTTTCTTCAAACTCCTTTAATTTTTTAAGAGTTTCTTCTAGGAGAGAGTTATGTGATGGGGTCAGGAATTGTTCCCCTTTAGGTTGTTATCTGCTGTCTCTCTGCTGTTAACTTCCTCGGGGTTGGATACCCGCTCTTTCTCTGTATAGAAGGAATCTATAGTTTTTTCTGGCTTTTTTGCTCATATTTAAAAAATCTTTTGGGGTCTGTCCCTGGGGTAGGAAATTATTTATTTACTTCTTTACCAGCTTCCTCCCAGACCGGATGGATGCAGCTGCTCCTGCACCTGAGCTTAGAGAGAGCTCTGGGAGAGAGTCCCCCAACCCCTCCCTGGAAGTGCCTCAGAGGTGATTAGCACTGCTGTGCCCGAGGGCGTTGAATAGTAAAGACAGCACAAAGCCCAGCCTATGTGTCTGGGTGGGGCGTGGATGTCTGCAGCAGGTGAAGTGAAAAGCCCCTGTGCTCAAACTGGAAGTGTCTGCCAGAAACCGCGTTCCCAATTCAAAGGTTCCGCTTCTCTGGGACATCCTGGAGCTGAGTTCCACTCCCTCCAGCTAAGCTAGGCAGTGTGTGTTGCCTTGGGCCGTATCCACCCACTTGTCAATCTCTTAACTATTCTCAGGTGGGAGCTGAGGCCACACCCCCTGGTGCCCAGATCTGCTGAGTCACCTCCAGGGTCCGGGGAAAATCTAATCTGAGTTTTAAAATATTTTGGCTTTCTCTTATGAACTGCTAAATAATTAGCAGAGAAGAGCTAACAGCTTGTGCCAGATTCCTTTACCTCAGTGGCTTCTCTGATCCCAGAGCCCTCCCCAGCGCAATCGGAGCTGTATGCTAGCACCCAGCTGTCTGTGCTGGCCTCTCTTCTTCCTCCCCTGGGGACTGACCTTTTCTGTTGAAACTCCAGATTCTCTTCAGCTGGTAAGTCGTGCTTCCAGTCCTTGTGGTATCTATCAGTCCTGGGCTTATTTTGAGACTTAATTTATCTAATTGATTGTGAGGGAGTGAGGACGTTCACAGAGTCATGTGTTTCTTCTCCGCCATCTTGGCTCCGCCCTCCGGCAATGGATTCTTGAAGAAAAGGTTTCTAAAGTTCCTCTTAAAGGACCAACTATCTTTACAGATGCATCCAAACATAATATTTGCGCTGTGTATTCTCGTGACTTAACTATAAAGAGAGTAGTCAGAATTCCTTTTCAGTCCACTCAGCAGAATGAATTGTATGCAATCATTCTAGCTCTTGCTTATTATCCGGGAGACATAAAAATAATATCTGATTCAGCCTATTCAGTAGGTGTGGTACAAAGTATTGCCACAGCCCAAATAAAATTTGTAACCTCCAATGTATATCAGCTCTTTAAAGAGCTTCAAGAGCAAGTGAGAAAGCATCCAGGTAAGATTTATATTTTGCATGTCCACTCCCATAGTGGACTTCCAGGTCCTATTTTTGATGGTAATTCAAAGGCAGATAGCCTTCTAACCATGCTGGCTAGTACTCCTTTATTTCAAGAAGCACAAGAATTTCATTCTAAATATCATCAGGCTGCCCGAGCTTTACATTTGCAGTTTGGAATAACAGGAGAAGAAGCTAGGAGCATAGTAAAAGCCTGTACAGCTTGCCTTCCTTTCCATGCTCTTACACTCCCTCCAGGGAAGAACCCTCGTGGTTTGAGACCTAATGAAATTTGGCAAATGGATGTGACCCATTATAAATCTTTTGGTCGTCTATCTTTTATCCATGTCATGGTAGACACCTTTTCAGGATTCACATTTGAAATGACAGCAGCAAAAGAGACAGCCCGAGTGGTAACTGAATTCCTTATACAAGCATTTGCAATTATGGGTGTGCCGCAAGCAATAAAAACAGACAATGGACCTGCATATACTTCTAAACATTTTACACACTTTTGTGCACAGTATACGATTTTACATACCATGGGCATACCCTTTAATCCTCAAGGACAGGCAATAGTAGAGAGAAGAAACAGAGATATTAAGACACTCCTCCAAAAACAAAAGAAAGGGGGAGCCACGGGTAACCCTAGAGAACTTCTAAATTTAGTTCTCTATACCATTAATTTTTTAATTTTTGACAAAGATGCACTGGCTCCAGCAGACAGGTTTTATAACCCACCAGAAGGGCAGTGTCCAGTGCAAGCAGCTCCACTATCTTTAGATAATCGCCAAGTGATGTGGAGAGACCCAGAAAGTAGTGAATGGAAGGGACCAGATAGGTTAACTGCTTGAGGGAGAGGGTTTGCTTGTACCTCTACAGATGGAGAAGGAATCAGATGGGTGCCAACGAGCCGTATTCACCTTGTCCATCGGAGAGAGACAGAGCAGACCCCTGAAATGAAGGAGAAGGCCCAAGAAACATCGGGTGGTTCCGTTCTGACTGTGCCCACCACTGAAAGAACCTGGCAGTTATGGCGTTTGACCCATGGACATCAAAAACTGTTGGACTTGAAAATCCTCAGGAATCATTGGATTCTCTGATACATCATAAGACTATTGTAGGACTGAAATCCTCAGGAATCATTGGATTCTCTGAGGCATCATAAGACTATTGTAGGACTGAAATCCTCAGGAATCATTGGATTCTCTGAGGCATCATAAGACTGTTGTTGGACTTCAAAACCTGTTGGATTCATTGTATTCCCTAACATATAAAAAGACTGATGTGGGACTTCAAAAACTTGTGGGGATCATTGGATTCCCTAACATATAAAAAGACTGATGTGGGACTAGATAAGGGGTTTTGATTGATGCTCCAGTGACTTTTGAGAATCAGGGATAAAACTAAAATAGAATATGGTTTATTGAATATAAGTGTTTCCAGAAGGAAAATTTGGTTCAGACCATATTGCATGGCAAGATGACATGTTCCTTTTATTAAATTTTAGTTTCTTTTTAAAAGTTTGGTAGTGGTAAATATTTGTTAAATTGAACTGAACTGAATTGAGTTGTCTCACACTTTTCTCATGGATTTCATCAATTATATTCATACTCTGATTTGTATATCAATAATAATTGTAATGATAACAGCAATAGCTAGCATTATTTTTAAGATTATAAAAAAATTATAAAAACTGATTTTATTGCATTTGCAAATACTATAGATTATTATTTGAGAGGGTATTTAAATTATTAGTTGAGAGAATCTCATTTTACAGCTAGGGAAAGAGAATCAGAATTGAATGACTTGCTAAAAGTTACATGTAGCTAGGTTTTTTTTTTAATTATAGTTTGTTGTACAGTGTTAATTTTGATTGTCATATCTTAGTGTCAGTTTAAGTTAAGAACATCTATATTATATCTGTTTCTGAATTGTATGGCTTACTTCAAAATATGGAAGGAAAAGTTAATTTTTCCTTAAAGAAATTGCAGATATTAGCAAACTGATTGGAAGATATTGTGAGTGGCAAGGATTTTTTGTTTGTTTGTTTTGTTTGTTTGTTTTTCAGGACTTTTGAAATCATATCATGCAGAGGTTATCTTATTTGCAAGGATAAGCCCAAGCCTCCTTGATTTTATAGAAGACTTAACCTAATTAAAATAAAGAAAAAAGTTTACTTTTTTTTTTCCTCAAGAGAGCCTTCTGTTTTCCAACTCAGTTTTTATTATAAAATGTCATATTAAAAATGTTTTTAAAGAGAAAAATATCCTGTTTTTCAGGTCATTTATCCTTTATCTATAACATTCTATTTTAATTGTAAAAAAAAAGCACTGGGGAAAGGTATTTGCTTCAAATTTTGAGTGATAGTCACTGTAATGCTGAACTAGATTTGTTTTTCTTTGAAAATAAGACATTGAAAGGTACTTCTTATACCTACCTACCTTGTGGTTATATCTATGCTTCCTGGAGGATGTGAGTATCTTAGGGGAGAATTTATATATGTCTTTAGATCCATTAGAACTTACACAATACAAATTGTAAATCTCAAAATGCTTGACATTAGAAAGAAAATCATACCTAATTCTTAATAAGAATTTGTATCAATACATATTTCTGGGGCTTTTCTTCCTATCATGCCCTTCACTGCATTTATTGCAAATACACAAAATACAATCTTTCTTACAAATCCCAAATAATTAAGGTAAATGTTTTCATTTCAGTTTCTGAATTATTTTCCACTTTCTTGAATTTGTATATTGCATTGCTATGTTGATGTTTGTTTATTTGTTTACTTTCCTATTCTATGCTGTGGTGGTTGACCTTGGAAATTACATTTCTTGAGTTTTCAAGAGAAGTTAGGCAAAGCATTTTCCTTGCTCTTCACTGACATTCATATATTAGAATTTTGTTCCAACATTGATAATGTTTCCCAAAAAATTACATAAAATTCCTTATTACCCTCCAGTTACAGAGACTTTTTTCCTTATCATTTACATTTCTCCTTAACAAGGTGAGAAATTATCCTAGAAAAGTTAAATGTTTAATGTGAATTACTTTTTTTTCCCTAGTTTTTCTCAGGATCAATTTTAAAATGTTTAATTGAATCACATATTTCACTTAACTTGGGATCCACTCTTGGACTTTCAATCTAATACAACAATCAAGGTACTATGTTAAAAAGTTACAATCAAACACATACACATACGAAACCTCTTTATCTTAAGGAATTTGCAGTCCGTTGGGAATAGTTTACATTCTACTGTGACTTAGTAGTTTATTTAAAGTCAGAGATATTTAGTTGAAGAAAAAAATGGAACACCTAAGAAGTTAGAGAGAAAGAGTAAATAATCCTACACATAAGAATTTGCTTCCTTGCTAGACAAATTGTTTCATCAAACTTGGGGAAGCATGTGTTACATAAAAATATGTATACCATAGAAACATACATTCAGAGAAGAATCAGCAGATAAAGAGGAAAATGTGTTCCTGAATCTAGCCTCTTGGATGAGAAAAGTTTCTACAAAAATCTTGTAGATCAGTTCCAGGAAAGAGGAGGAGGAAGATCCAATGATAAACAATAAAGGAAATCTATAGAAGAAATAGTAAATTTGCACTTCACTGATACCATGAGTGGGTTGTGCAGGACTAAGGAATGGGCCCAATTTTCTAGTAATCCTGATTTTTTTCCACTTTGGATTTCCTTTACTCCAGAGTAGTACTGATAGTCTGTAACACCACGTAATTAAGTCTTTGGTGGGGTTGGAGACCACCTGAAATGTGTTATGAATGTGTTAATTGTTAGTGATCTGAGATTGTATTCACTACATTTTCTTACTATTGTTGATCATAGTAAAGGCTATAAAAGATTCAATATCTCATTCTATGTTCCTCAAGGGACCTAAAGATCACTTTCATTTTATTATGGAGATGTAAACATAAGCCAAATTCTTGTTTTCAGGAGAAAAGCATATTTCTTATGGGCTGTGTACTACTGAAATTCAACCTATTGGAACTATTTATTACATTGATAAATATTGTCATTTGTTTCTTCTTGTTCAACCAAACTACCCTTCCATGAGATGCTGTTGCTTTCATTAGGAACCTATTAAAATCAACCTTATATCAGAATATTGTTAATCTTCCACAATTAAAAAATTTCAGATTCTTCACAAGATGAATCTAATACTGTTTGCTTAAATAGTCACCTACAATTCCAGTCATTAGACCAGTATTATACATTGAATTTTAAAGTAAAATATCTCCCTCAAAGGAAACATAAATTTTAACAATTTTAATTTAATAATTTTAATAAAGTTGCCTTTGGATCAGAAGAAATGATTATGGGTATTATCTAAAGAAAGGGATTATATATGTGAAGCATTCACTAGTAAAATTCTGTAATTCCATTTTTCCTAGTGGAAAATTAATTCCATTAAATTTACATTTAATTGTAATTCCAATTAAAATTCCATTTTAATTATGGGAAGAATTCTAGGATGTGTTTGTATGTGTTTTAAACACACTCATATGACATTTATACATACATATGCACACATAATATATATATATATATATACATATATATATATGAATATGTATATATAAACATTATATATCTGTACCTATCTAAATATTTATATCCCTTACTACACACAAATATATCTAATTCTATTTGTCTATCTATCTATCTGTCTGTCTATATCTGCTTCTTCATGAAAGGTATTCCATGAGATATGAAGGAAAGATCCTAGAAACAATGTGTCCTCTTGAAGCCAAAAATCTTGGGCTGAAACTTTCATGCATTGTTTAGGTTTCCAGAGAAGACAGGACCCAGAAGAGGAAAAGTTTGATTGATCCTCTTTACAATTAGTAATTCTTTATGTAGAGTACAATTTTTCAGCAAGAAAAAATATATATTTGATGCATATTATATTGAATTATTCCAAGAGCATCCTTTTGTAGGAAGCAAAAAGGGATGGGTATTTGTGTATCCACAGTGGAAGCATGAAAGAGAGATTTTTATTAGACACTCTACAAAATAATTCAAGACTCCAACCTCTCAGGAAATGAAGGGCATATGCATTCCCCTATGCTTGTCTCTTTGCCTCTGCTATTGTTCTATTACTATCTGTCTATCTCTTTCTGTGTGTGTCTCTCTCTCTGCCTGTCTCTGTGAATTTTTCTGTATGTCTCTGTTCCTCCCTCCTTTCCTCTCCTTTGCCTCTCTGTCTTTCTACTCTTCATTTCCTCCTCCCTTCATCCCAAAATCTTTCTTCTTCACATAATTAAATAATAACATTGATTGTGACAATATTTGGGCTTTGACACCTATTTAATAAACTTAAGATTTTAGCATTAAATGAGAGCCAATAATGTTTACTATCAAGAATGTCAAAATTCGAATCCAAAAGATATGGTTTGAATTCCAGCTCTCTAACTTAGTGTGTATATGATCATGAATAAATCTTTGAGACTCAGTTTCTTCATATATAAAATAGGAGTGATAATTCATATATTATTCAACTTACAGAATTGCTGCATAGAATCATTTAACCTTAAAACACTATAGAAATTTGAGTTATTTATACAGAGAAGACTATCCCATAGTTTCAGACTATACTTTAACTCCCTCAAACTAACTTTAAGAAGCCTGGCACCGAATATAAATGGGGACAAACAAGAGCCGTGGCAATTCATCATGACATGAAAAGCAACCCAAAGTATATTCTTTATTTCTGATTGGTCAATAACATCATTTTCACTTAGGAAGGACAATCAAGCCATGGAAAATTCATATTCCTTACTAATATGTTTATGGAGCATGAGATTGTTAGCTACTCATAGCCTAGCAGTTTTGTTTTGTTTTCATTTAACTGGCAGGTTTTATTTTCTTTTTTATGCTTGGCATAGCCTAGATTTCCACATTTCAGTGCCAAGTATAGTATTCTGCCCAGTGGGTATTCAATAAATACTTGTTGTTGAATGACAAGACATATAATAGAGCCTGCCTATTTTAGTTAAGAAAGATGGAGAATGTGTCCCTCCATATGTCTTGAATTTAGGTCTTCCAATCAAGAAATTTACCATTATCTGAGCTCAGATAGTGCATGTCAAGTCATGTAGTGGACAATGTCAAAAATTGATTAGGAAATAGTGTAGTTGTAAAAGTAGCACAACACATAGTCTTTCTTGCAACTTCTTTGGAATGGCAGAGAAATTGGGTGATTCTGTTAAAAACTGTCCTCAGGCACTTTAACTCACTAGATAGTTATTTGCTCAATATAACAGTGGATCTTTCAGGCTGAGGCGTTACATGAGGTCATTCTTTTTTGTTATTGAACTGTTTTTCAATAATTTTTCTAATTTATCACACTAAAATAAATTTGCCATCAATAATAAGCATGCCTACCTTCCACTTCTACTTTTTTGTTGTTGTTTTGTGCTTATTTTACCTATATTTTGTCTCTGTCCTACTGTGAATTTTGCCCTTTTTTTTCCCTTTCAGATTTGGCCACAGACTTTGATGAATCTCATTCCATTCCTTCTTCATTTACCCAGGTAGGAACTGAGCTGCTATTTTTATTTATTTATTATATTTATAGCACCTGGGCATATTTTATAAATGTGTTTCTGCTTTAAGAGATCTTGTTATTGATTCTCATCTTTGTGGCTTTGAAAATCCCAGGAGGTTCCAAAATCTCATCTCACTTGTATAATGTCCCGCTTGACAAAGTAGTGTTTTCTAAAGTAGACCCAAGGACATCTGGGAACCTGCCTTGGCTCATATAGAAATCCCAGGGGACAGAGAGTGAGGATATTAGGTGATAGCATAAGGGATTCTAAAGGAAAAGGCAAAGATCAGAATCAAAAAATATTGAAGCTGAAATGGACCTTAGTGATCAAATCTAGCCTCCATATCTTAGAGATAAATAAACTGAGGCCTAGAAAAGTGAAATGATTTGACCAAAGTCACAGACACATTAAGAGAGTGAGCTTGGGCTCAGAACCCAAATCTTCTGATTACAAACACAGTGATTTCTTCCCCCTTGCATTATATGTCTCACATTATTTTCTGTCATATATTCTACACTTCAGAAAGCCTACTAAAGCCTACTAACCAGTGCCAGAATTCATCTCTCCTTTTTCTATATGCATGCTGTTCTACCTGTCTAGAATACACTCAGGAATGTGTTAATAAACATTTAACTCTGGGGATGGGGAGAGTGATAAGGTGAGGCAAATTGGGGGGAATTAGAAATATATGCATCACAGACTTTTAAGTTTAGTGTGCATAGTTAACATTTTGTCCATCACTTTCTAATATTTTTTGCAGATATGACTGATACCCAATTCTCTGTGACACAATTTGTTAGGATTATTACTAGGTGCTAAGTTGGTTGTCTGATACTTAACAATTCTCTAGCTCAGTGTTCAGGCCTTTAAAGGAGTTCAAACCTTTAAAGGAGTTTACACCTTTAAAGGAGTTTGCTCATTCTTTCCGTAAGGAGTTCCTACAGGCCCAAGGAGTACCCACAAGCCCATTCTCTGGGAGGATATAAGAAGCCAACATTGAGTGGGGGAGTCAGTCTGATGTGAGTCAAGGGGAGAAGTTCAGGGAAGCTTAAGGAAATTCAGAGCTAGGATTCAGTGGATTTGCAATTTTGAAGGACACAGTATAGGATCTGTACTTTAACTCCTGGATGCATTTTGGGATTATTGAACTAAATTGAAACTAAGGCTGATCCCCAGAAACTCTCCAAGAAACCTCCTCTCAGAGAAGGATGACAATCTAGAGACAACAAAACTTTATAACAATTTGGGGTTTTCTTGGCAAATATAGTGGATTGGTTTACCACTGTATTCTCCATCTCATTTTTTAGATGAGGAAACTGAGGGAAACAGGAGTAAATGATTTGCCTAATGTCACACAGCTAATAAGTGTATGGGGCCAGATTAAGTCAGAAAATTTCTTCCTGATTTCAAACCCAGCACTCTATCTATCTATTCTTCTTCAGTGTAGAAATCAACAGTTCTCAAATTAAAAAAACAAAAAAACAAAAAATGATTTATAGCATTTGGTGATTTCTTATTTGCTTATTTATTTATTTATTTTTATTTAGAATTTTTTTCCACAGTATATATGCATGAGTAATTTTTTTTATAATATTATCCCTTGTATTCATTTTCCCAAATTATCCTCCCTCCCTCCACTTCCTCCCCCCAATACACTCCCATGCATTTTACATATGTTACAATATAACCTAGATACAATATATGTGTGTAAATACCATTTTCTTGTTGCACATTAAGTATTAGATTCCGAAGGTATAAGTAACCTGGGTAGATAGACAGTAGAGCTAACAATTTACATTCACTTCCCAGTATTCCTTCTCTGGGTGTAGTTATTTCTGTCCATCATTGATCAACTGGAAGTGAGTTGGATCTTCTTTATGTTGAAGATATCCACTTCCATCAGAATACATCCTCATACAGCATTGAAGTGTACAGCGATCTTCTGGTTCTATTCATTTCAATCAGCATCAGTTCATGTAAGTCTCTCCAAGCCTCTCTGTATTCCTGCTGCTGGTCATTTCTTATAGAACAATAATATTCCATAACCTTCATATACCATAATTTACCCAACCATTCTCCAACTGATGGACATGCATTCAACTTCCAGTTTCTAGCTACAACAAAAAGAGCTGCCACAAACATTTTGGCACATACAGGTCCCTTTCCGCTCTTTAGTATTTCTTTGGGATATAAGCACAATAACAGCAATGCTGGGTCAAAGGGTATGCACAGTTTGATAACTTTTGGGGGATAGTTCCAAATTGCTCTCCAGAATGTCTTGATTCTTTCACAACTCCACCAACAATGTATCAGTGTCCCAATTTTCCCACATCATTATTTGTTCCTGTCATCTTAGCCAATCTGACAGGTGTGTAGTGGTATGTCAGAGTTGTCTTAATTTGCATTTCTCTGATCAGTAGTGATTTGGAACACTCTTTCAGATGAGTGGATATAGTTTCAATTTCATCATCTGAGAATTGTTTGTTCATATCCTTTGACCACTTATCAATTGGAGAATGGTTTGATTTCTTATAAATTAGGGTCAGTTCTCTATATATTTTGAAAATGAGACCTTTGTCAGAACCTTTAACTGTAAAAATATTTTCCCAATTTGTTACTTCCCTTCTAATCTTGTTTGCATTAGTATTGTTTGTACAGAAACTTTTTAGTTTGATGTAATCAAAATCTTCTATTTTGTGATCAATAATGATATCTAGTTCTCCTCTGGTCATAAATTCCTTCCTCCTTCACAGGTCTGAGAGGTAGACTATCCTCTGTTCCTCTAATCTATGTATGATCTCATTCTTTATGCCTAAATCATGGACCCATTTTCATCTTATCTTGGTATATGGTGTTAATGTGGATCCATATCTAATTTCTGCCATACTAATTTCCAGTTTTCCCAACAGTTTTTTCCGAATAATGAATTTTTGTCCCTAATGTTGGTATCTTTGGGTTTGTCAAAGATTAGATTGCTATATATTTCCTTGGGCCGTGTCCCTGCTTTTCAACCTCTTAACTACCCCCAGGTGAAAGCTGTGACAGCTGAAGTCAGCCACACCCACAGCGCCGAGATCTGCTGAGTCACTTCTGTGTTGGGGTGGTTCTGTATCTAGCTTATATTTTAAAGTGGCTTAGATTTCTCTTCTGAACTGCTGTTTTATACGCAGAAAAGAGCTAACAGCCTGTGCCAGATTCTTCTATCTCAGTGGCTTCTCTGATCCCAGAGCTCTTCCCAGCACAATTGGCGTAGTGTGCCACTACCCCACCGTCTGCGCTGGCCTGTCTTCTTCCTCCCCTGGGAGCTGACCTTTCCTGTTGAAACTCCAGATTCTATTCAGCTGGTAAGTCGTCCTTCCAGTCCTTGTGGTTTCTATCAGTCCAGAGCTATTTTTGAGGCTGATTTAACTAAATGGTATTGAGAGAAGAAGGGAGCTCACAGAGTCTCGTGTATCTTCTCTGCCATCTTGGCTCCGCCCCCCCGCATTTGGTGATTTCTAAGTATAAATGCTTACAATGAAAATTTAGCAATCAAGTTCCATGAGCCTGTTTGATCTGACTCTAGCACATTCCTGAATACAATCCTAAAAATTTCAATCTATTGATAATTGATTTATTTTCATCTGTAAATACCTAGCTTGTATTACTACTTCTGTGAAGTTTTTGCTTTGAATCACCATATCTAAGAAAAAATGTTAATAAGAAAATTCAATAGGAAATACTGTTGATATTTAGCTTGGAGGATAGAAGGTAATGAAGGAAATGATATCTATTTTTAAATAAAGGACTGTCACTTGGAAGAGAGATTAAATTTAGTCTGTTCATTCCCAGAGGATGGTACTGGGAACAATAGTTTGCATAGAGATAGATTTTAGTTTCATTTAAAGAAGTACTTCCTTAGCAATTAACACTATTTGAAAAGGGATTACACTTTCTTTGGAATATAACAATAAGAATCACTAAAGCCTTAACAATAAGCATCACTAAAGCCTAAATAAGGGGCACTTTTCTTCTGGCTAATATATGAAACATGATCCAAATTGAGTCTAGAGAAGTTCCTCATCTCTAATGAGAGAGTTAGATTCCCCCCCCCACCCCATATTCTTGGCCTCGTTGATGCTTCACATCAGCACCCCAGAAGATTTATTTGAAACATATTTTGACTCTTGTTGTTAAGAAAGTTGTTAATGTATAATGATGAATCATTCTTTGAAAAATAAATATTCCTTTATAAAAACAAACACATTCCCCAAACAAGAAATAAGTGTGTTAAACAGAACTGTGCTGAAAGTAATTGGCCTGTTAAATTAGATGTTCACTATTTGCAGCGATTTTAACTAATGGGAGAAAACTTTCCAACCCTAATAATACTGAAGAAATAGGTAAGAGAGAATTATAGACAGCCTGCAGAGTGGAAGCAAAGCAAATCTAAATTACAACAGTATAATAGATTTAGATACTAAAGAAAATATTAGAGGTCATTTAATCTAAGATGCTAATTTTTTAAATAAGAGAAAGTCATATCAGAAAGTCATCAGAGTAAGTAGAGCCAGGATTTGAATCATAGTCCTTTGAATTCAGAGCCTTTAGCCATGTCATCTTCCAATGCAGAGACTTTCCCTGCTGCCAGCCTTTACCTGATGAACCTGGGATCTTCAAAATGTTTCTGATTTATAAGGTTGCCTGAGGACTTAAATTTTATAATTTGGGATTGACATTTACTCGATAAAGGAAGCATAAATAAGAAAGATAGGTAAGTCTAAATGACTTGCTGTTAGCCTTAATTAAATTGTGAACTGTATTTTTCCACCAATCCTTCATAGAATATCCAAGCATTACATAATGACCCTGGAGGAGTGGAAGGAAGAAAGATGAAAAAGGGTAGAGATGAAGACAGGATGGTAAAGTAGAGGTAGTAACCCATCCAAACTTTTCCAATATTCCCCTCCCAACAAGTTTAATAGAACTCCAAACTAAATTCTAGAACAGTGGATCTAGTAAAAGTAAGGGAAAGACACTTTTTTAGCCTAAGCAAAGTTAGGAGTTTGGAAAGGGAGTTTTGTAATACAAGAATCTCAGCCTCCACAGAGCATATAATGTAGCAGCAGCAGCAGGGGACTTTGATGATGGCAAAAGTAGCAAAAACAGCAGAAAGTTTAGGAACTCCTAGAGCAGAAATGGTAAGGGTATCAGATAACTGATCAGCAAGAGATTATAATCATTGGAAGCAGGACCTGACACAGTTTGGCAACTATATTACTTATATAGCCCAATTGGGGTCATAACTCTAGATTCAAGTTTCAAAGCAAAGAGGAGCACTAGGACTTCTAACTTGCAAAAAGTGGAATCATTGATCACAGTTCAAGGATGTAGAAGAGTACTTGCTGTTGCAGGAAAGTAAGACAATTGGTCACTGTTGCAAAGTTAAGAAAAGTGTTAGCACCTACTCCACGGAGAGATGAGGGGCCTTTTCTTGGTAAAGACCAGAGCACAGACCAGGAGGCCAGTGACTGACTATACCTCTTCCCAAATCACACTATCTTTAAAGCACTGAAAACAAACTTAGCAGAAGGCCACAAAGTGAAAACAACTACAAACAATTACTCAAAGAAAATAAAAAGTAAATTGAATTTAAGCCTAAAAATAATTTCTGGAAGAATTAAAAAAGAAATCAATAATAGAAGAAAAAGTGAGAATAGAAAGGAGAGTAATGTAAGAGCATTATGAAAGGAGAAGTAACAACTTGGTAAGGAGGCACAAAAATTCACTGAAGAAAAGAACTCCTAAATGAAACAAACAAACAAAATTAGACAAATGAAATTGGAAACACAAAAGCTCATTGAAGCAAATGATTATTTCAAAATGAAAATTGGGCAAGGGGAAGCTAATAATTTTATAAGATAGTAAGAAACAATAAAATAAAGTCAAAAATGAAGAAAATAGAAGAAAATATATATTACTTTTAAAATAAAAACAAATACAAAAAACAACTGATATGAATTATTGGACTATTTGAAATCTGTGATAAAAAAGAGCCTAGACATATTTCAAAACATAAAGGATAATTGCCTGAAATTTTAGATCCAGAGGGTAAATCTGAAGTTGAAAAAAACTCTTAACTACCTTATGAAACAAATTCCAAAATGAAAACTCCAAGGAATACTATAGCCTAATTCCAGAGATGTCAGTTCAAAGAGAAAATATTGAACATTTTCAGAAATAAACAATTCAAATATTGTGGAGTCACAGTCAGGATCACACATGATTTAGCAGTTTTTATCTTAAAAGAGATGAGTGCTTAGAATATAATGTTCCTTAAAGCATTGGAATTGGATTTAGGATTATAATCAAGAATAAACTACCCAGCAAAACTGAGTATAATTCTTCAAGAAGGAAAAAAGATATTTGATTAAATGGAGGAATTCAAGTATTCCTGATGAAAAGATTTGATAAAATAATAGAGAAGTAGAATATCTGATATATAATCTGATATTAAAATACAAGACTTAGGAGCAAGTAAAAAAAAAAACAGAATAGCACAATAACAAAACATAAAAGAACAGTCATAAGGAAATTGATAAGTTTAAACTATTAACATCTGTACATGTGAAGATGATATATATATATATATATATATATATATATATATATATATATATATATATATATATAAAATCATTCCTTAGAACTTTAGCATTATTAGGGTAGAATTAAAAGGAGTATACATAAACAGAAGGTATGGGTGTGAGTTCATTATATTCACATTATATGTATACTAAAAAAAGCAGATGAGAAAGTGTGATGTACTTGGAGAAGAAGGAAGAGAGAAAAAGAATGGGGAGAATTATTTCACATAATAGAAATGTTCAAGGAAGAGTTTTTGTTTACATTGTAGTAAATGGGATGGGAAGGGGTAACTGGAAATTCTTGAACCCATCTGGATGAGTTTAAAGATGGAAATACACACACACATATATACATTATACACACACACTTAAATACATATACAGACACACACTCAATTGGGTATAGAAATCTCTTATTCAACAAGAAAGTATGAGAGGAAGGGGGAAAATGGGAAAGAGAAAAAAAGGGGGCAAATTAAGAGAATCTGTGGTAAGAAACAAAACAGGTTTTTGAGAAGGAAGAGTGTAAATGGCATGAACTCATCTGTGATAGAAGTAGGTAGAAAAATGGATTTGAATAATATGTTGTTATATGAGAAAGATTTTAAATAGAAAGATACACACATAATTTAGAAAAAAAGGCTAGGAAAATAAAGAGTAGGAAAAGGTTAAAGGCAGAAAGAATCTTATAGAAATAGCGCAGGAAGGGAAGACTTAAAATAAAGAAAGGAGATAGGAATGAGAGCTGGTCATATTGGAACCTTGCTCTTATCGGAAGAGGAAACAAAAGTATACATTTGAAGAGCTTTAGAAGTCTCCTGAATTTCTACAGAATTGAGAAAACTGAGGGAAGAGGAAAGATTTGTGCTAGGGAGGATTGATTGAGATTAGAAGGGTAGGGTAAATATACAAGGGAAGGACTTTTAGATTAAGGAGGACTTTTAGAGGGGAGAGCAAAATAAAGAATAAGAAGTCAAAAGGACAATAAAATAACAGGGATAGGGTAAAAAAGAGGATGAAAAGGAAAATAGTGAATAAAATAAGATGAAAAGAAATTCACAAATAATAATTTGAATGTGAATGGGATGAACTCATCTATAACACATAGCAGATTTTGGATAGCAGAATAAATTTAAAAATTTAATACAATATGTTGTTTACAAGAAATACATTTTTATTAAATGAAAGAAAAAACAGTTAAAATGGAGGGAATTAGAGTAGAATTTATGCTTCAAATGATGTAAAAAAGTCAATGTTAGTAATTACCATTTCAGAAAAAGTTATTGTTAAAATAGATACAATTAAAAGATTTTAATTATATATTAACACACACATAAATATATATCATATATACATATATATGTATGTATATATATATATTACATATATATATATATATATATATATATATATATATATATATATATATATAGCACAAAATTAGAAAATTCACCCCAAATGTTCATAAAAACTATTTGTATATGATTCTGAGCTTGTATTGTTGTTTATATTGTATTGTTGTATTGTCTGCTCAGTCACAATTGGACACACTAACTTGACTCTTATATGATGATGTCATTTTGTTTCTCTTTGAGACTGAAAGACAACAGCCAACCAACAACTAATCCACCAACCATTGTACATGTGCAATTATGTATATTATATATATATATGTATGTATATATATATAATATAAATGTAAATAAATATATACATACAACTCCAAATATATAAAACCATAAACAAATAAATATATACGTGTAAATTTATGTATTCTTTTCCTTCTTTTTATATTTGAGTGCCCTGACCTTGAGGTAGAAAAATTTATTTTGTCTGTAGTCAATCCATTTCACTTCAGAATACCTCTGATACTTCAAAAGGACATATGCTTTCTATTGTCTGCCTTTCTGTCTTATCTTACATATGGGGAATGACATTCCAAAATCCACTGTTCCAACCCTTGCTTCCCTTCCTTTCATCTCCTTATTCACCCAAGGAAAAAAAGATTCATTTTGGGTTCTGTTCAATTCCTCTGAAGGGGCTCAATCCACCATTTTGCCTCCTTGATGATCCTCTTCTATTGGCATTGGTAGATGAATGACAGAGGTGGCAATTAGTGATATGTGACATAGGTCACTGCCCTCATCATCCAAAAATCAAAATAAAATTCAAGGCAAGAGAGACAGTGATGGCAAAAGATTGTCTCTGAGGGTTAGGCTTCAGTAGTTTAGTACCCGTGGATCCAATAAATTGTGTCATGTGCAGTGGCCATACTCCAATAGAACCAACTTGGCAGATGGGCTAAACCAGGTTGAATAAATAAGCTTATTGGTAAATTAGGGAGGTGTCTACACCAAGTTGTGGGAAGACTTTCCCAGTGGAATGAGAAGATGAAAACAATTTCTTCCAATAGTGAAGGAGGCTGAAGTAGGTGACTTTGAGTTCAAAATCTTTTCTTTCCTTCTTATACCCTGAGAAGTTAAGCTATATTATATCAATTATACTTATGGAATCATGCAAAACACATTGTCATATTAGCCATATCATACAAAAGGAAGAGAAACAGTCAGAAAATTACATTTGTTTTCAGTCATAGATAATCAGTTCTCTTATTGGAGATAGATGGCATTATTTTGAATTATGAATCTTAGGAATTGTTTTGGATACTTGAATTAACTAGAGTGGTCAAATCTTTTATGATTGATCATCATTACAATACTAACATTGCTATGCACAATGATCTGTTTTTCTCATTTAGTTTGCTTTAGTTCATTTAGGTCTTACCATATTTTACTGAAACATTTCCTATAATACAATAATACCCCATTACAACTATATAATAAAACTTGTTCAATAATTCCCCAATTAATGAGAGTCTTCTTGATTTCTAATTATTTGCCAACATAAAGAGAGTCACTATAAATATTTTATAGATGCTTTGCCAAACTTTTTCACTACTTTTGCCTCACTCCCTCCAGCATTTGTCATTTTTGTTAGATTTGGGATGCTACCTCAAAATTATTTTAATTTGCCTTTCTCTAATCAATAGTGATTTAGGACATTTTTATTATGACTACTGATAGCTTAATTTCTTCCTCTGAAAACTAACCATTTGTCATTTGGAGAATGGTTCTTATTTTTATAAATTTGACTTAGGTCTATACTCATTAAAATCAGACATTTACCAAAGAAACTTGTAAAATATTCTATTACTTTATTATATACAGTATCTTTTAGTAAAATGTAGTTTTCCTCCTTATCTCTTTTAATTTGGTTTATTTTTTGATTTACTTTGTCCAAGATCACTACTGCTACCCCTACTTTTTGTACTTCAGCTGAAGCCTAATAAATTTTGCTTCAACCCTTAATTTTAATTGTGTATGGCTTTATGTTTCAAATGTTTCTCTTATAAACAATGTATTGTTTGATTCTGGTTTCTTATTCATCATGCTATACATTTACATTATAAAATGAACTTATCCCATTCACAGTTATGACTACTAAGTGTATATTCCCCTTCATGTCATTTTCCTCTTATCTACTCTCCTGTCCCTCCTCAAAAAAGTCTATTTTGCTTCTAACTACTGATTCCCTTAATCTGTTATCCTTTTAATCATCTCACTATTTTCTCCTGTCCCTTCTCCTTTTATTTCCCTAGTAAGTCACATTTCTGTACTCAAGTGAGTGTATTTAAGGTGTGTGTGTGTATGTGTGTGTGTGTGTGTGTGTGTGTGTGTGCGCGCGCTTGTGTGTGTCTGTACAAAAAAGGATTCAAGTCTCCAGCATTGTCCCACATACTCCCATTTCATCTCTTCCCCCCATCATTGTGTAAAAGCTCTTTGCTGCATCTCTTTCATGTGAGAAAATTGCCTCCATTCTACACTTCCCTTTCTGTTTCTATTAGTGCATTACTCTTTCTCATCCTTTTTGGGTGGAGATCATTTTGGAGATTTATTTTGGAGATAATGCCAACATAATTGACTCACATCCATGCCCTTTGCCTATGTAAACTTTTAACTGCCTTAGTAATGATAAAATGCTAAGGAGTTACATTATCATCTTTCTATATAGGAATGTAAGCAGTATAACTTTATTGTGATCTTTATGATTGATCTTTCATGTTTACTTTTTTATCTTCTCCTGAGTCTTATACTTGAAGGTCAAATTTTCTACTCAATTCTGGCCTTTTCATCAAGAATATTTCAAAGTTCTGTAATTAAATGTCCTTTTTTTTTCCTCTGAAGAATTATACTCATTTTTATTGGTAAAATTATTCTTACTGTAATTCTAGATTTGTTGCCTTCCTGTACATCATATTCCATATCCTCTGTTCCTTTAACAAAAACCCCCATTAAATTTATGATCCTAAGTGTGGTTCCACAATATTTGAATTTCTTCTTTCTGGCTTCTTGAAGTATTTTATTTTTGACCTGGGAACATTATAATTTGGCTATAGTATTTGTGGGAATTTTCATTTTGGGAACTCAAGAAGTGAATGGTCACTTGTTCAATTTCTATTTTATCCTTTGGATCTCAGATATCAGGACAGTTTTCCTTGATAATTTCTTGAGATATTATATCTTTGCTGTTTCTTTGATCAAGCTTTTCATGCAATACAATAATTCTTGAATGATCTTTTCTCTATTTTCCAAGAGAAGTTGATATCTTTGATATTTCCTTGTATTTTTCATCATCCTTTGGGAATTGTTTTATTGTTTCCTAATATCCCATGGATTCATTAGCTTCCACTTGCCCAATTTTAATTTTTAAGGAATTGTTTTCTTCAGTGGAATTTTGTATCTCTTTTATCTTTTGACCAATTCTGTTTTTATGGTATTATTTTCTTGAATATTTTTGGTTCCTCTTTTATGTAGATTTTAGCTTTCCTTTCTCGCTTTTTCCTCTATTACTCATCTCTTTAAGATTAATTTCTTTAAAAAAATTGACAAAATTAAAAGGCCCAGCTTTTGGGATAAGACTTCACTATTTTACAAAAACTGCTGGGAAAACTGGAAACTAGTATGGCAGAAAGTAGTTATAGACCCACACCTAACAGCATATACCATGATAAGGTCAAAATAGGTTCATGCTTTTTACATAAAGAATGATATTATAAACAAATTAGAACAACATACGATAGTTTACCTATCAGATATGTGGAAGAGGAAGGAATTTATGACCAAAAAAGAAGTAGAGATTATTATTGATCACAAAATAGATAGTTTTGATTATATTATGTTAAAAAGTTTTTGTACAAATAAAACTAATGCAGACAAGATTAGAAGGGAAGCAATAAACTGGAATGTTTTTTGTATAAAGAAAACTTGTAAAGGGCAAGATGATTGATTTAAACAAGGTGTTAACTCAATGGAATTGATAAGACAATGGTTATCTAATTTAGCATGTGAATTCTCTAGTTCAGTATGATTGCCCTAAGTGATGTAATGATTGGTTTATTTTCAATATATGTAATGATGTAATTTTTATAAAACATATAAACTGGGACAAACTCAGCTAGAGACAGACTAGGGGAAGACAGGGCACCGAACAGACTGGAACAGACTTGGGGAAGACAAGAGGACTGGAGGCTGGAGCACAAGCTCTCAGGCTCAGGGAGACTTCAAGACAGAGACCATTGGGTGGTCCTCCTGCCTCCCCTACAGAAACCAAGACACATTCCAGAAGACCTCCAGAAAGCTAGCTGAGCCCCAAGCAAGGAGACAAGATTGTGAAGGAGATAATAAAGAATTTGGACTTCATCCCTGTCTATTCTTGTGATGATTACTCTGCTAAAATGAAGGCTGGTCCAGAGACTTCCAGAAAACCAACCAGAACACTACAAAAATTAATGCAAATAATATTAGAAGAGGAGAAATAAATTGGGAAAACTTTTTTTATATTTAAGGGTTCTGTTAAAGGCCTCATTTCTAAAATATATAGAAAATTTCCTCAATTTTATAAGAATTCAAGCCATTCTCCAATTGATAAATGGTCAAAGAATATGAACAGAAAATTTTCAGATGAAGAAATTAAAACTATATGTAGTCACATGAAAAGGTGCTCCAAATCACTATTGATCACAGAAATGCAAATTAAGACAACTCTGAGACACCACTACACACCTCTGAGAGATTGGCTAAAATGACAGGAAAATAAACTGAGGAATGTTGGAGGGGATGTTGAAAAACTGGCCCAGTAATACATTGTTGGTGGAACTGTGAAGAGATCTAGCAATTCTAGATAGCAATTTCGACCTATGCTCAAAAAATTATCAAATTGTGCATACTCTTGGATCCAGCAGTGTTTCTACTTTGCTTATATCCCAAAGAGATCTTAAAGGAGAGAAAGAGACCCACATGTGCAAAAATGTTTGTGGCAGACCTTTTTGTAGTGGTAAGAAACTGGAAACTGAATGGATGCCCTCAATTGGAGAATGGTTGAATAAGTTATGTTATATGAATGTTACAGAATATTGTTGTTCTATAAGAAATGATCAGCAGGATGATTTTAGAGAAACCTGGAGAGACTTAAATGAACTGATGCTAAGTGAAATGAGCAGAACACAGAAACATCAGTATAATATGATCAATTCTGATGATCATGACTTCTTCCAATAATGAGATGATTGATGCCAGTTCCAATGATTGTGTGATGAAGAGAGTCATCTACACCCAGAGAGAGGACTGGTGGAACTGTATGTGGATTGCAACATAACATTCTAACTCTTTTTGATATTCTTCACTTGCATTTTGTTTTCTTACTCATTTTCTTTCCTTTTTGATCTGATCTGATTTTTCTTGTGCAACAAGAGAATTATATAAATATGTGTACACATATTGGATTTAACATATATTTTAACATGTATAACATATATTGGATTGCTTGCATTTATGGGAGGAGGTAGGAGGAAGGAGGGAAAATCTGAAACACAAGACTATGCAAGGGTCAATGTTGAAAAATTATCTGTGCATATGTTTTGAAAAAAAAAAGAAAAAAAAAAGAAAAAGGATCTTAGTGTTTGGTATCTTATCTCTTTGGAAGCAGCTCCTTAACATCTACATGGGGGAGGTTGTATCTACCAGATCCCCAATGACATTCATTGTCAATAAGAAGTAATTCTGGGGACAAGGGAGTACACAACAACTGCTAATGATATGAAAGTGGGAAGTGGCACATGAGATGTTTGTTAAAGGAAGTTAGAGATATAATGAAGCAGAAATAAGATGGAAGTACAGTTCACCAACTGAGGAAGGAGATGGAATCTAATATCTAGGGAACTGAGATCTTATCAGCTTTTTTGGAGTATAGAGCATGATGGATTCTATATTTATTAAAGAGGAAATTTAGACAGTTTATGACCATGAATTTGATGTTTCTGATTCCTGAATTCATATGATGACAGATGATTCAGTGGGAGTAATTTTATAGATGTAATGATAGTTAGCATAGGATCATGTCCTCCCAAGTTCTCTATTGTGTCAAAAAGGAAGATTGAGGATATCTTGGTAAAAGAAAATAGGGACTGTTCTCTCCACAGGTGGTTTCCACACACACCTCAGCTATATTATAATGAGGGCTCATTTTCCCAATAAATGTTGAGTAGTACATAATGATTGGTATTCACCCTCTAGCTTCCAGATTTCACTTTCAAAATGGAAATGGGAGATGCATATATTCTTCAATGCAAGCCCTTTTGGCTATTCTTTTAGTTATAAAAATATAGTTTAAAAAGTAACATTTCCTTCCTGAGACATGCGGTAAATCTTACCTATTATATTTCACTTAAAGAGTTCATAATGAGATGAGTAGAATTCAGGAGTAGAGTAAAAAGGATATAACATATGTTTCTATGGGAAGGATGTTGGCATTTAATATAGTAAAATTTCATAAAATGAAAGTAAAGGGGAAATTTGAAGGAAGAAAACAAGAGATTCAAATAGAATTGGCCCAAGGAAGTGTTTTATTAAATTGTTTGCTTTGAAATTATCAGCTTTGGCTTACATAAGTGGACTAAAATAAACACTTTAAATTTCTATGACACACTTCCTATCTCCCTCATTAAAAATGAGCTTAATGTTCCTATTTTACGAATCATAATCAGAATTAAAGTTATATCCAAAGTAATCACACTGATACTTTCTTTGTTTTATTTATTTATTTTTCTTTC
The DNA here is from genome assembly GCF_048593235.1 of Sminthopsis crassicaudata. NCBI lineage: Eukaryota > Metazoa > Chordata > Mammalia > Dasyuromorphia > Dasyuridae > Sminthopsis > Sminthopsis crassicaudata. Next base: position 540,546,910 of record NC_133619.1, read on the forward strand.
TTTCCATCTAGGTCGATTTTATAGAGGGGAGATTTGCTGACATGTACTGGGAAAAGATCTCACGGTTTGGTTAAGTCTTTTGAATGCTGAAGATAACACCAAAGGCCACATAGTAAATCACTGGAGGATTTGGAAAGGACAAACTCTCCCTAGATTATAATGCATACTTTTGTTCTAAAAGCTTAAAATAAACAAATACACAAAACAAATGAAAATAAAGCAAAATCACCAGTTTTCTTTATTAATAAATAATTCAAATGTATATTCTTAGGTCCATTTCTACTTAGGGGAACCAAAAGCAATTGGAATATTATGCATAACAGTCTATATGTTTCTTTATGTGTTAGGGAGAAAAATATATTGAAAGAACAGTTCTCTAAATGATTTTTAAAGCATTCTAATGCGTTTTTTTTTTTTTTTACTATAATATTGGAACAAGGGAATATGAAGGGCATTACAAAAAAAAATTGATATTCTTGGAGATGTTCAAGCAAGGACTAGGCGATAATTTGTTAAGTATGTTGTAGAAGGGGCTCCTTTTTCTACTATGGATTGTTTCTCATGGCCTCTGTGGTCTCATCTGTGAGATTCTGTATTTCCTAAATCACATGGAATCTGTATCTCATTCTGGAAAGGGAGTGAATGAGACTCAGAAAGAATAGGGAATGTGGCGGGAAGAAGAGAAAAATGTGTTTCTACAGAAGAGCATTTTCTTTTTATAATTCAACCCCCTAACAAATACTCCCTCCCCCCCACACGCCATTTACATCTTTTTATTGGTAAAATGCATTAGTCTTAAATAAATTGGGTATGAGTTTTAATTTGTGGATGTTATTTTGGGGGGTAATGAATTCTCTTTTTTGAAAAATGAATAGGTTTCATTATTAAAGAGGAAGGATATTCTACTTGTGGTGTTTTCTGTGTAACTTATTAAAAGTAATAGGATTACCTGGTCCTCAGGAGGAGCAGATGCCCCAAAGGACTACTCATTAACATGGGGGAAAATGCCAGTAATAGACAAGCAATGCACCTTTTAAAATAGAACAACTCTCAAAGCACTCATTAACAAGAGAGCATGACATAAGTGCTGTACATATCTTCAATCACAGTATTCCTTCTTTCTCTGTTTAGTGTATAGATTCCAAGAGCTCTTCAATGAATTGAAAATATGCTAACATACTAACTACACTAACAGGCTTTTGGAAATTAAAAAATATATATTCATGTATTTATTATGCCTTTAAAATACTATTGGTACAATGAATCTCTAAAAACAAGAAATACTTATTTCTTAATCTCTGTGGATATGATTACCACAAAGAATCCATCATCACTAGCAGATTTGAGAGAGAAACACTGATTTCTTCAGATGAATATATTACCATTAACTCATTTTTTCACTAGCTGAAAGACAGAATGTTTAATTAAAACCAATATTATCCAGGCATAGCTAGAATTCTGTCAAAAAGAGCATGAAGAGATTTGGCTGCTGTATAAATAAAATATACTCTAAGATCTGTGGCTACTTAAAAAATTCCACAAAACTCTTTTAAGATATATGTAAACCTTAATTTTTTATTAGAGTAGGAGACAAAAGTACCATTCCTGGTAGAAGGCCCTGTACTGTGTACTGTACTATATTTTTACTGCCTCAATAAAAAAAACCCAAGAGATTTGTTTTAAAGGTCACATTATGGTTTTTCCACTTAAGAAAATGCAGTAGTACACCTTAGTTAAACAAAGGATTATGCCTCCTCATTTTCAAGAGAATTCAATTTAAATATAGGACATATGAAATGCAATCCTAGGCAGGGTTATAATTAAAGTGAAAAATTGCAATATATTTCTAGGCAGGATGAGCATTTTTGGTCTTCACATATAAACCCCACTCAGCTGAATATCAAAAAGATATGGCAATATTGTCTTTCACACATGTTAAAGTACAAAGACATCTAAATTTGTTGAATTTGCCCATCTTCCCTTAAACTGAACTTATTTGGATATCATATTCTTATGAATAATTCTAACAAGAACCAAATATTGTCAGCATCTATCTAGTGTCAAGTTTTGGTGAACCAAGAAAGATGGCTGTTAGAATATGAACTTAATAAATACATATACTCATTGAACCCAAGTATAAAATATTCTTATCTCAAATTTCAGCTATTCATTCAAGTAGTTTAGTTAAAATATTAGACTCTTATTCATTGACCTGTCACAGTGGTTATGCTATTGAAATCTCAAAACTATTCTAGGTACCCTTAATGTCTGCTACTGTAGAACTGATTCACCAAAGAACGTTATTAAAATACTGAAGCAACTTACCCTTTTGTAGTGATTGCAATTTTGATTGATTGCAAATATTGCTTTGCAAATATTGCTTTGTAAATCATTAAAAAGAGTGCCAAACAAATATGATGAGGAGCCCATCATTTTTGTAGTTCAATGGAGCCATAATTTCAGCATTCTGAGTGTTCTCTCTAACAGTATAGGCTAACAATTCCCATATATCTATACATCTCATTATCACTGCTTTTAATACACATCTTTCTTTTATTGCTCCATATGGTATCTACTAAATGTACTAGAGATCTTTGGAAATTTAAGATCGCAATGGTAACAGTCTTCAACTTGGACTAATAAACTTTTGCTTGTCATTTTTATTTATTGATTAACATATGCAATTTTCCAATTACACATGATCCTTGGTAAATGAACGAAGCCTATGTATTCCCATTGTTAGTTTTTTTTTTTTTCAGAGCATGGTGTTCCAAGTTTCACAATTATATAGCATTATTGGAAGAAGATTTATATTAAAGAAACAGGACTTTGTGGCAGCAAACAATTTAATATCCTAAGAAAAATAAGACTACTCAAAGGTAAACTAATCTTGTAGCTATTTTTACTTGATTCTGGATCCAACACATTATCACTTACAATGTAAGGCAGATCTAAATCACTATTGATTAGAGAAATGCAAATTAAAACAATTAAGAGATACCATCTCACATCTTTCATTTTGTCTAATATGACAGAAAAGAAAAATAACAAATATTGGAAAGGATGTGGGAAAATGGAGACACTAATGCATTACTGGTGGAGTGAACTGATCCCACCCATTCTGGGGAGCAATTTGAAACCATGACCAAAGGGTAATCAAACTGTTCATACTCTAAGTCTGTATCCAAAAAAGATAATAAAAATCAAGATGGACCTAAATGTGTAAAATATTAACAATGAAATATTAACCCCCTTTTTATGGTGGTAAAATATTGGAATTTGAGGGGTCAGTCATCAGTTGGGGAGTAGCTGAACAAGCTGTGGTTTGTGAATGGAATGGAAAAGTATTTTACTATAAGAAATGACAAAACATGGATTTCAGAAATACCTGGAAAAACTTAATAATAATTGATGCAAAGTAAAGCAAATAGGACCAGGAAAACATTGTACACAGTCACAGCAAGATTGTATGATGTTAAACTATGCATAACTTAGCTCTTCTCAGAAATATAATGATCTAACATAATTCCAAAGGACTCACAATGGAAACTATTGTCCATCCCTAGAGAAAGAGATGATGAAGCCTGAATTGATGCAGATCAAAGTATGCTATTTTCACTCCTTTAACTTTTTTGTAGTTTTTTCTTTTCTTCTTATTTACTGTGACTAATGTGGAAATGCATTATACATTATTGTGAAAATATAACATATCAAATTGCTCACTGTTTTAGGCAGGAGCAAAGAAAAAGAGGGAGAGAGAAAATTTGTAACTCAAATTTTATTTAAAAATAAATGTTTGTCTTTACATGTAATTGGAAAAAAAATACTATTTAAAAGAAAAGGATTGCTAAGGCAGGAAATACATAAGCATTCATTAAATGCTTACTGTATGCCAGGATTTGTGCTATCCTTTGTAGATATCTTATTTGATCCTCACAGTTCTAGAAGGAAGGTATTATCACCATTTTAAAGTTGAGGAAACTGCCACAAAATTTAAAATATCTTGCAGATTGGCATTGGATCAGCCCTAGGACTTCTGGCAGGACTGCAGTGACTGCTATGTGTTCCTCCTGCACACTGTCTTTCTCTGGACCCAGGCAGGCTAATTGAATTAAACTGATCATATTGATGGCACCCATCTTGGAAGCACTTCCCTCCCCACCACCTCAGGCTATGCACCTCATAAAAGCCTATCGGGATATGGCTATTTTATTTGTCACATTTCTGTACTATTAGCTAGGTAGTAGAGCCAGGTTGTATTTTAGACTGGTAAATGATGTCCTTTTTTTTTGGCAGTAGAGTGATTCTGATGTGGGGAACTGGATGTACCATTAAGAATTCCATATGGAATCCAGACAAAGATAAAAAGGTAACAAGGACAACAAATCTACTGATAACTGTTGGAGATATTTCAACTTTTTAATCCTTTGTTTTCTTTGGAGGATAGCCGAACTTGGCACTCTACGTACTTCTATATCTGAATTATTACCCTATAACATCAGGAGCTGCATCATTGTTTTTTGTGGTCATTTATCCTTTGATGAAAGGAATTGCTGATAGGCCACATTAGTCTTGGGATTGACCTTTAACTAGAAGTATCATTGGAATGTTCTGCCATCAAAGTTCTCCTGTGATTTCTGTTTGCTTATTTTTTATCTTTCTGGAATTATGTGGATGTTCATTTATGATACAATCTTTGCCTATCAGGATAAGTGAGATTTTGCCCTGATTTGTCTCAAATCTACTGCACTGTGATTCAAGGAAGACCCCAAGCAGGGGCTAAGCAGCTTCAGTGCTGTCATGCTGGACTGGCCAGAAAAAAAAAATGGCACCAGGATGCCATAATGACTTCCATAAGGGCTCATTTGGCTTATCAGATTTGCACTTTGGCCCTCCATTAACTTGAGGACTCTTGGGATATATTTACTTCCAATACAAAAGTAGGATTCCTGTTTTTTATAGGAATTAAATTTGGAAACCTGTGGAAAGGAAAACAACAATTAAGGAGCTTAGAGGTAGATTTTTAGGAAATTAACAGATGAAATTTAGGAACTTTTCAAACTAAGAGCTACAAAACTTTTCTCTTGTTTTATTATCAGAAAACTAGTTTCAATAGTTTATCAAAGTAAGAATAATTGAGTCACCCAGAATTCATCAGGTTAAATAATTTTGCCAACAAAATTCACCCCATCTCAGGTATCAGATTATCAACTTGTTTGAAGTTAGGTATATCCCTGAATTTTTAGATAGGTTTATTGTCCTAGGGCATAAAATTCTTCTTTAAATTTTTTTGGAATTATACAAGTTATGGAATGTTTGTTGCCACAAAGGCCACATTTTTATACCAGGCATGCAATTAATTTTTTTTTCTCTCCCTTTTTTGGTTCCATTCCACAACCAGAACACATACTATCAGCATTTTGATATTAAATAATTTAATTTCATATATATATGTATCAGAACAAAAGGATTTCATGTAGTGTCTGGCACATGTAGGTACTATATAAATAGTAGGCATAGTTAATAATTTTAATATTAAAATTTGAGAACCCAAACCAGAATTTAATTAATTAAAAACCACAAATTTAAATTTGACTCTAGATACTCTGTGTTAAGTTTAATAATATTGCATAAAACGATTCAATTATTTTCAACTTTTTCTTAGACATATAGAAAGATTTGTATGACCAAGGAATTCTTTAACACTCAAATTTTCTTGAAATTTTCTGCATAAATTTAGTACTTGAAAAAACAACAGAGACTTTTAAATCCAATTCCTCTCTTTTATAGCTTAGGAAACTGAGGTCCCTGAAAGTGAAACGAATTGCCTGAGTTCATTGAGATAGGTAACATAAAAGTTGAGATTGAATTCAGCTTTCCTGACTCAAGAACATATGTTCTTTTCACTGTACAATTCTGTCTCCTTAACTTGGTAACTTATTTATTTATTTATTGAAACCAAGATAGTCTCTATATGCAGACTGAATTTTGGTAAGATTGACAATAAAATTCCACTTATATTATGCCCAAGTAAGTTTCAAGAGGTACATTAAGCATTTGATCCTATTAAGTTCATTTGGAAATTGCAAGACATGATAGTTTAGATAATATTTTAGCACAGATTAACATTTAACATATTACACAGATTTTGTAGTTTTTGAGAAAGGAACGTTAGGTCAAATTGAACTAAATTTTTCACTTTCTCTCTAACATTTATCATTTTCCTTTTTTTATATTAGCTAATCTGATAGATATGAGGTAACCTTAGTTATTTTAAGTCTTTAATTTATTTCGTTTTGTCTTCCTTTGTTTTTATTTTAGTCCCTTTTTATAACCTTCAGTTATTTTATTTTTTAATTTTTATTTTAATTTTCATATTATTTTCTTTTAATTATTTTCTTATTTATTTTAAAGAATATTTTTATTATTTTATTATAATTTTTTAATTTATGCATACATACATAACTCTTTTTACTTCATTTGCTATCCCAAATATGATCCTGGGATCTTAGTTTTTGTTATTGTGGGTATAGTGAAGTAAGATTATTTTTGTGTCCATTACTTCAGTTGTCTCTGACTATTTGTGGCTTTATTTGGATGTTTCTTTGGAAAGATAATGGAGTGATTTTTCATTTCTTTCTCTAGCTCATTTTATAAATGAGAAAACTAAGGCAAATAGGGCTAGGTGACTTGCCCAAGATCACATAGCTAATAAATGTCTGAGGCTGGATTTGAACTATGGGCTTCCTGAATTCAAGCCCTGGACTGTACCACCTTGCTTTCATTGTCATTTAATAAGGCCCAATTAATTTGCCATTAATTTAAATGACCATTTCATAAATGCATAAAATATTTTAAAAGATTTTACCAAATATCAATAAACTATTAATAAGATAGAAATAAAATGATGAGTCAAATATTCATGTATTTAAATAATTATTTTCATATTTATACAATCACAATGTTTTAATAAGTGTCAGTTCTTTCTCTGGATGTATATAGCATCCCAATCTCATATAATGATATTGCTGGATCAAAGGGTATGGTTCCTTAGGGCATAGTTTTAAATTGATCTCCAGAATGATTAGATTAGTTAACAGCTTTATCAACACTGTATTAGTGTCCCAAATTTTGCACTTTCTCTCCAACATTTAAGATTTTCCTTTTTTTTTTTTTTCGTATTAGCTAATCGATAGATATGAGGTAATCTTGGTTATTTTAAGTCTTTAATTAAAAGCAATATAGAGAACTTTTTCATATGCCTATAGATAGCTTTGATTTCTTCATCTGAAAACTGTCTGTTCATAGCCTTTGACCATTTGTCATTTGCCGAATGACTTGGTTCTTATAAATTTTTTTCAGTTCTCAATATATTTGAGAAATTTGGCATTTATCAGACAATTGCTATAAAGATTCTTTCTAGCTTTCTTCTTTCCTTCTAATCATCATTGCATTTGGTTTGTTTCTGCAAAATCTTTTTAACTTAATATTATAGCCTATAGTAACTTTTAGCAAGTTTCTTTCCTTATCCGTTTTAATTGGGTTTAATTTTGTTTTGCTTTGTCTGAGGTCAGGATTGGTATCCCCCTTTTTTTAAAACTTCTTCTGAAGCTTAATAGATTGTGTTCTAGTACCTTATTTTTACTCCGTGTATTCTGCTTCAAGTGTATTTTTGGTAAACAACATAATTCTGATTTTTGATCTACTCTCCTATCATTTCCCTTTTATGGAATAGTTCATCCCATTAAAATTCACAGTTATGATTAATAACTTTGCATTTCTCTCCATACAATTTTTTCCTCCTGTTTGTCCTCCTGTCTTTTTAACCTTTCCCTCCTCAACAGGAGTTTACTTTTATCTGCTACATCCTTCCATCTGCCTTCTTTTTTTTTCCACTTTACTTTTTTTAATATGCTCTTGAGTCTTTTTTGTTTCCAATTTTCTGAATGTTTTATTTATTCATTAATTTTTAATAAACATTGCATTATGAATCATATTGGAAGAGAAAAATCAGAGCAAAATGGAAAAGCCATGGAAGAGATTAAAAAAAAAAAAAAGCAAAAGAGAAAAAATAAGTGAACAGAGCATATGTTGATTTATATTCAATCTCCAATTCTTTTTCTGAATGCGCATAGCATTTTCTGTTCAAAATATATTTGAATTGCTTTAGATCACTTAACCATTGAGAAGAACCAATTCTTTCATAGTTGGTCTTTGTACATTCTTGCTGTCATTGTGTATAATGGTTCTGTTTGTTTTGCTCAGCATCAGTTCACGTAAATCTTTCCAGGCCTTTCTAAAATCAGCTTATCATTTTTATAGAATAATACTATTCCATTACCTTCATATACCACAATTTGTTCAGCTATTCCCCAATTGAAGGGCATCTACTTATTTTCCAATTATTTGCTACCACAAAAAGAGCTGCTACAAACATTTTTGTATATGTGGATCCTTTTCCCCTCCTTTATGATTTCCTTGGAAAAAAAATAAAAAAAAAATTTAAAAAAATGATTTCCTTGGGATACAGCCTAAGTAATGGCACTGCTGTGTCAAAGAGTATGCATAGTTTTATAGTCCTTTGGGCTTAGTTCAAGAATGGTTGGGTCATTTCACAACTCCACCAAAAATGCATGCGTGTCCCAGTTTTACCACATCCCTTACAACAGTTATCATTATCTTTCCTGAACATCTTAGCCAATCTCAGAGATGGTACCTCAGAGTTGTTTTACTCTAAGGGGGAGTATTAAACTTAATTTCACTATTTGAGTAAGTCTTGCTTATAATACTACCTCTTTTATCTTCTGGAATATCATGTTCCAAAACCTCTGATCTTTTAATTGTGTAGCTTTCAAGTCTGTGTAATCCTAATTGTGGCTCCCTGATATTTGAATTGTTTCTTTCTGGCCACTTGCGCTATTATACCATGACCTGACTATCTTGAAATCTATATATAATATTTTTTGGAGTTTTGATTTTGAGATCTTTTTCCTTAGGTTATTGGTGTATTTTTTTCAATGCCTATTTTACCCTCTAGTTACAGGACATAAGATCAGGTTTCCTTGATAATTTCTTGAAAGATGTTGTCCAGGACCTTTTGAATATGCCTTCCATGTAGTACAGTGATTCTGATATTGTCTCTTTAGGATCTATTTTCTAGATGAGTTGTTTTTTTTCCTTTAAAGCATTTTTCATTTTCTTACTTTTCCTCCTAAAGACTTTTTACACTTGCCCAATTCTAACTTTTAAAGATTTTTTTTCCTCAGTTAGCTTTTGTACACCCTTTTTTATTTGCCCAAATCTACTTTTTATGTAGTTTTCTTTTTCTAAGATATTGACTAATTTTTCATAATTTTCTTGCCTCACATTTCTTTTCTCAATTTTTTTCTGCTTTTTTATGATTTTTTTTAATGATTTTTAAGTTCTTTGAGGTCTTACATAAATTTTTTCTGGGCTTTCCTGTTTTGTTTTGGTACTTTGCCCATAGGTATTTTGGCATTGTTTATGAATTTGTTTCTTGATCTTCCCTCTCACCATAATAATATTCTATAGTGGTCTCCTTCCTTCTCTTTCTCCTTCATCTTCATCATTTTGGGGCCTTTTCATTTCTTTTAAATTTGCACTCTGCTCCCAAGGTGGAAGAAGCACTATCTCAGGCTTCTTATGCCAGGGCTTAGATATTTATTTTATTCTGTACTGAGAGGTTGGATAGATGGTGGCTGGTACTTCTGGAGGCTTGTGGGTGTTTGGCAGTGTACAGAGTGATGAACTGGGGTCCTAGTACTGTTGTAGGTTGAGGACAATATGCATTTCCTTGGGGCTATACTGAAGTATATGGTAGTATAACTGCTAGAAGCTGCTATTTTACTGGGCCTAGGCTATAAAGCATATGGTATATCTTTTAGTTGGTGTTTGTGTTTGTCTACTTCACCAAGGCTTTCTCACTAGTTTTCTGATGTAGAACTGTCCACTGGCTTGCTAAGACACTTTTTGACCTATGATCTCCTTTTACCAAAGTGAAACACACCTCTTCTGTTGATCTTCCAAATTTTTTGGGCTAAAAAGATTGTTACACTCTGACTTCTTGCTGCTTCTGCTGTTCCAGGATTTGTTTGGGGGCTTTATTTTATGGTTGTTTAGAGGTTAATAAGGAAGGGCTATGGTGATTTAGTGCTTGCTTCACCATCTTGGCTCCCAGAAGTCTCCTTGGGGTACTTTGAACCATGACTTATCACTTGACTATTCTCACATTGCCAAAATTCTGCTCTTAGAATAGAAAATGGAAAGAGTTTTGTGTGTAGGCACATTTCTATATGTGGTTCATATTTCCTAGGCACTTGAAGATTTTAGTGGAAAACGACAGCAAGTTTTAGGACAATACAAGAGACAGAGAGAAGAGGGAAAGGGACAAAGAAGAGAGAGAAAGAAGATTTGTCTTATAATCAATTCCTTTCCTCTTATAGAATTGATGCTGTTTGAAATTTTTGCACTCACGAAGCAAATTCAGTCACTTTAATTCAGTCACAGGCAGGGAAAGACTCTTCTGCAATGTTTCATCAGCATTGCTCAAGGGAAATGGAACAAAATGCCACAGGTCTTCAATTCCTTCAGAAAAATCCTGTGTTAATCTTGATGATATAGCAACCCACAGCATTAAATTTATCTTTGGCTGTTGCTAGATCATTTAACTCACTCTTTCAATTTATCTTAACTTTAACAAAACTTCTCAAGTAAAGGAAAGCTTAAAGTAGAATGTCTCCTGTCATAAAAATATTTTGTATGACTTTTTCCTCTGTGCTGACACTTTTAAGATTTTCTTCTTCTTCTTCTTCTTCTTCTTCTTCTTCTTCTTCTTCTTCTTCTTCTTCTTCTTCTTTTTCTTCTTCTTTTTCTTCTTCTTCTTCTTCTTCTTCTTCTTCTTCTTCTTCTTCTTCTTCTTCTTCTTCTTCTTCTTCTTCTTCTTCTTCTTCTTCTTCTTCTTTTCTTCTCCTCCTCTTCCTCTTCTTCTTATTTTTTTTCTCCTTGTGTGGTAAATGTGGTTTGGGAGGTTTAAAATTATCTATTAGTAAATTCAACAACAACAACAAAACATTATAAAATATCTATTACGTGCACAACTTGTTTCTAGGTGTTATTAATGGGGTTGTAGTGGCAGTCAGAGAGTTGTGGAAATCCCCTTTTGGTTGGAAGTTATAGGTTCTTTATTAAAGAATTCACGAACCTAAAGAGTTTTAGGTGTCAAAAATGGAAGTTTATTGTTGGATGAGAAGTCAGTTTTGATAAGAAATTGACTTTATAGTGGCAAAGTCCTATTAGAGAAATGGAACCTGGCACTGAGAAGGAATGTCTTCTCAGCAGGCAGGGTCCTGACAGGCAGCTGACAGGGACTTCATAGTCCAGCTTTGGACATTCTGCAAAGAAATTAGTTTACAATTGCCCTTTAACATGGAATCTTGAGGTTCTGCTTTCAGGCTGAAAAGAAAGCCATCATCCCCAGACCTAGATCTCCAAATGAATGGGAAAACACTTTTGAGAGCTTCTGGAATTTGAATTTCCTGAAAAGGGTACCAATGGGTGATTTGCCTTAGAAAAGGCCCAGCTAGAAGGATATGCTCTCTTAGGTTTTTTGGAATCTGGGGAGATATGCTTTCCAGGAGGGCCTGAGATTGGCATCTCCCTTCTGTACAGATCAAAGGGTACACCATTTTAGAATGTTAAATTTACAGATTAAAAAGAACACAATTTCACACCCCTGTTGTCCCCCCTCAAGCAGTTATCACCCAAGTTCATTTGGAAAAAAAGGGGCAATGATCTCAGACTTCTGTAATTACTTCAAGCTGACAAGGGTCATAGAAATCCTGGGGGTTCAGACATCACAGTATGTGATGTCTGAAAACAGCAGCAGGGCATCTAATTATGTGTCAATCCTCCCCATAGTCTGCAGGGTGGAGGGCAGTTGAAAATTCGCAGCTTGAAGCCAGAGGAAACAAATCTCAGGAGTAGATTAATAGTGGGGTGTCATCCATGGTCGAGATGGTGACTTTGGGAATGGGGCCTTTTGTAGAAAATGCATCAGTCCTGAGTGTGGACTGCCTTAAGAATGCTGATAGCCCACCCAACAATGCTGAACAAGCCCCACTGTCCACAGAGCTCCCTAGTTGAAAATAGTTAAGGAGGTAATTATGTTAATTACTGGCAGAGGTATAGGATGCCAATCAAGAAAAGTAGAAGAGAAAATTCTAAGAGTAAAAAGTTCTCATATTTGGAGTGAGAAAACGTTAGGTAGGAGAGTGAGAGAAAGAAGGACACAGACAAATTCATCCTTCTTCCTCCAGAGTGCATCGCAGGAGTATTCTAAAATAACTGAGAAGTAAAAGCTGGGCTGTTTGTCTCTCTGCCAGGAGTTTAGGCAGGCTTAGCAAGTGCCTTGAGGCCTTCAGGGCCTTTTCAGTTCTGAGGAAAAAAATGTTAGCAAAACTGAAAGCAGTTTGGAATCCCCTTTCTTTCCAGACAGCCCTGAGAACATGCAAAATATGATAAGCATATTTGGAGTCAGTACGAGTGTTCACTCTCATTCCCTTCCACAGGTCCAAATCTCTGGTTAGGACAGAGGTCCCAGGAGGCAATGGTTTAGCCTCTAGGGTGCCAGTGAGAGTCACCAAAGAATAATCTGCTTTTCTCTCCCCATTTCCGGGGTGCAAGGTGGCAGGGTCAAGATAGGAGATCCTGATATCTATTAGATCTCCCACCAAGCCACCTATGTCCTTTGGCTTCTAAAATGCTCTTGACCCAATGGGGAGTTAAAACCTCTAATGTCTGTCCCAAAGTTAGTTTTGAGGCCTCTTCAATTAAAAGGGCCATGGCAGCCACTTCTCTAAGGCAGGATGGCCAAGGAAGGGAAACCGAGCCAGGTTTTAAAATGTACAGGATAATCATGCTTCCAAGCAGCTCTGGCTCCCTTAAGAGATAGACACTTGTTCTGGAATGGGCATTCTCCTGCCTATCCCTAATGCAAATCAAGATAAAACTACTCTTAAGCTTCTCCAATTCTCTTAACTGTCTAACTAAAAGTTCATGCTCAAAAAATTTCTCTGGAGGTCTGAGAAGAGAAAATCTCACCATTAAATACCCCAATAAAGGAACAGGATAGGAGCATTTAAATGACAGTTCACCAAGCTGGCGAGGCAGAGGAGAGGTCTGGAGACAACTCTTGAGTTCCCCTGCAATCCCCACTCTATGGGGGGAAGGGGTGCCAGAGCGAGAGTGAAGGAGAAAGAAATTCAATGGTCTTACTGGACATTTCCAGGAACAGCAAGGGTTCTGCTTTTGATGTTGTGTTGGAACTGGAGCAAGGGGGAGCTTGATCAAGCCCCAAACTTCTGCCGGAGGTCAGGACATTGGGGGTGCAAGTCAACCCTTGTTCCCTCCTCCAGTGCACCTCCTGCTCAAATTCAGGGAACACTAACATCTCAAGCATTATCTTCTATATTAAAAAAAGTTTAGTGATATACAGGAAGGCCTCTAAAGGGAGTGAGGTGGTAACATATGTTCACATTGATCCTTAGATACTTACTAGCTCTATGAATCTTGAAAAATCTCTTAAACTATTTCCTCAAGTACAAAATGGGATTAATGATGGCATTTCTGTCACAAGTCTGCTGTGAGAATCAAATGAAATAATATTTGTAAAGTGCTCATTTAGCAAACTACCTGGTAGATACTTAATAAATAATTAATAAAAGGAGGGTAATCAAGATATTAAAAAAACTTGGAGTTCATGTTGTATCATAGTTGTAGAAACTAGTGAGGTTCAGTCTTTTGGAGAGGAAAAACTTAAGGAAGAGAAATATTTGAGGGATTGGCTTATGTAAGAAGGATTAACTTTGTTCTATTTGACTGTAAATTTTGACATGAAGTAAAAGACAAAAAATGCCTAAAGATTAGATTTATCTAATGAAATGGGGTGCCTTATAAGTATATCTCATTGGTAGTTTTTTAACTACTAGTTTGATGATATTATAATTGGTCAAGTATATTGTGGAGGGAATATTTATTTAGTTATGAATTGAGTAGAAAGACCCCAAGATCCATTCCACTTTTGAGATTTTGGGATTTTCTCTGTTATTATAGAGAGTTCTAATTTCATGGTATGTATTAGCTTGGATGGTCTCTGTGGTACTTTTAAATTATGGTATTCTATAAGTATGTAAATGAATGAATAAATGGATGAATGGTTTTAAGTCATTTATTAAGCAGTTTAGTATATGCAAAGATAGAAACTAGAGATAGAAAATGTATATCTTTTAAATATATTTATTATTTATTTTTATTATTAAATTTTTTGAGTTCTAAATTCTCTTCCTAATGCCTGTCTTCCACTACTTACTAAGAAAGAAAGCAATATAATATTAATTATACATGTTAAATCATGGAAAACATTTTCATATTAGCTGTATCACAAAAAAGAAGAAAAATACAGTGAGAAAACTATACTTGAGCTTGCCTTCAGATTTCTTTAGTTCTTTCTGTGGAGGTAGATGACTTTTTTTCATTATGAGTCCTTTGGAATTGTCTTGGATTAATGCATTGATCAGAGTAGGTAATTACATTGCTATTATTTACAATGATTTCCTGATTCTCCTCACTTTGATTTGCATCAGTTCTAATATATGTATTTTTTTCTGAAATCATTTCCCCTGTCATTTCTTATAGTACAACACTACTTCATCACATTCATATACCACAATGTGTTCAGCCTTTTGAACAACTGATGGGCAGAAAATAGAAATTTTAAAAAGACAGACTCTACTTTCAAGGAGAGACAACACATGAAAGGTTTCAGTTATATGTCACATGGAAAGACTCAATAATCTTTTGGTCCAGTACCAAAACAGATGTAAATGCCTCTTTTTTTGATATTATTTACACTGATAAAATATATCAGTTTTTTTTGTATTGATTTATCTTATAGTGCCAATAATGTTTTGTTTCTTCAATAAATACAATTCAATAAATATACCTGTACAAGCAAATGCATCTGTGTAGGGGTAGCTTTCTAGGATAATGACTCTGGTCAATGGTTTGCAAACATGCATCTTGGACTATCTGCATGAGCATATAAATAGTGATGGTTGTTAAAGTTGTGTTATGAATTGCCCTTTATATTCTCCCTTTTTTTGGCCCCTCTCAGTGCTTTCCAATTTCACCTAGGCTAGGTTGGGTATCCTTTTAGAAGCAGCTTATTGACAACTTGAAGTTATAGTTGGCTCCTTTTCATAGATATTCTCTCTTGACAATGGCAATGAATAAATATGAGAGCTGGTCTGAAATCTACCCATATTCATCTGAGTATATTCTTACTCCCAAGCCTCCTAAACCTATTAATATCTCGAAGACACTTGTCAATAATTGTTGCTGGGGGCAAGAAATACATATAATTATTTCCATCTTTCCCTCAAAGAGTACTCTGAAAGACTGGAGTAAAGCAAGTCTAATGGTCTAGGGGATGTTTCTATTCCCAAGACTATTGGGTTAAAAATCTTAGGATAATCAGGAGTGGAGCCAACATTGTAGAATACAGTCATGAAGCTGTGCAAGCTCTCCTAGTTTCCCATGAGAAACTAAGTCTCACAACAGTGTTTGACAGAATGAAACCACTTTCCAGCTGAACATATACTGGAAAAACTTCAAGAAAGGTCAGTCTCACTGGGATGAAAGGGTTGCTCAGCCCAACTCATATAGACTCTGGGAAAATTGGTAAGAGGGTCTTAATCATAGCAAATCAGCAATTGAAACTCTCAGTCCAGTTCATAGAAGAGCAAATGGAGCAGCCTCCAATCCTAGTTCAGAAGACAAACTCTGGGAAACCAGACTGTTTTCTGAAAAGAGCAGGCAAAGTTACTCCCTGCAAACATAAGGGACCCAGTGCTCAAAACCAAGGCTCACAGATGCACACGAAGCTTGGGATCAGTGCCATCTTTACCTCAGGAGCAGAGCTCAATTGTAAAAGTAAAAGAGAGAGAGAGAGAGAGAGAGAGAGAGAGAGAGAGAGAGAGAGAGAGAGAGAGAGAGAGAGAGAGAGAGAATATCAAAAGAAAAAGACAGGAAATGAGCTAGAAGCATAAAAGAACCTTGGCCTTAGGAAGCTATTATGGCGACAGGAAATATCAAAATACCAATTCAGACAAAGACAAAATGTCCACAGAAGAAATCACAAAAGAGTGATACCAATTATTCTCAAGTCCAAAGATGCTTGCTGGAAGTGCTCATTTAAAAAAAAAAAAAAAAAAAAAAAAAAAAAAAAAAAAAAAAAAAACTTTAAAAGGCAAATAAGAGAAGTAGAACAAAAAATGAGAGAGGAAATGAGAAATATGCATGAGAGAGTCAACAGCTTGGGAAAAAAAGGAAAAATTTTGAATTGTGAAATTTGAATTTGAAAAAGTATCTGAAGAAAACAACTCCTTAAACAGTAAAATTAAAAAAATGAAAAAAAAAATACAAAACACTAACAGAAAAAAAAAAAAAAAACACACGTTAAAACTAGAATAGCACAAATGGCAGCTCTTAATTTTATGAGACAGCAGAATCAGTCAACCAAATTCAAAAGAATGAAAAAAATGGAAGAAAAAGTGAAATATCGTTTTGGAAAACAGCCAACCTGGAAAATAGATCCAGAAGAGACAATTGAACAATTATTGGTCTACCTAAAGGCCATGAGCAAAAAAAGTGTCTGCGTAGCATTCTACAAAAGATCATTAAAAGAAAACTGCCCCAATATTCTACAAATAGAGGGGGAAATACTCATAGAAATAATCCATTGATTACCACTGCAAAGAAATCCCATAAGGAAAACTCCAAGGAACATTGTTGTGTAACTCTAGAACTACATTTTTTTAAAAATTAATTTTATAATTATAACATTTTTTTGACAGTACATATGCATAGGTAATTTTTTTTTACAACATTATCCCTTATACTCCCTTCTGTTCCGAATTTTTCCCCTCTTTCCCTCCACCCCCTTCCCTAGATGGCAGGCATTCCTATACATATTAACTATCTTATAGTATATTCTAGGTACGATATATATGTGCAGAACCGAATTTTGTTGTTGTTGCTGCTGCAAAGGAAGAATTGGATTTGGAAGGTAAAAATAATCTGGGAAGAAAAACAAAAAATGCTAACAGTTAACACTCATTTCCCAGTGTTCCTTTTCTGGGTGTAACTGATTCTGTCCATCATTGATCAATTGGAATTGAATTAGCTCTTCTCTATGTTGAAGATATCCACTTCCATCAGAATACATCCCCATATAGTATCATTGTTGAAGTGTACAATGATCTCCTAGTTCTGCACGTTTCACTCAGCATCAGTGGATTTAAGTCTCTCCAAGCCTCTCTGTATTCTTCCTTTTGGTCATTTCTTACAGAACAATAATATTCCATAACATTCATATACGATAATTTACCCAACCATTCTCCAATTGATGGGCATCCATTCATTTTCCAGTTTCTAGCCACTAAGAAAATGGCTGCATCAAACATTTTAGCACATACAGGTCCCTTTCCCTTCTTTAGTATCTCCTTGGGATAACAACCCAGTAGTAGCACTGCTGGATCAAAAGGCATACACAGTTTGATAACTTTTTGAGCATAATTCCAGATTGCTCTCCAGAATGGTTGGATTCTTTCACAACTCCACCAACAATGCATCAGTGTCCCAGTTTTTCCATATCCCCTCCAACATTCATCATTATTTGTTCCTGTAATCTTAGCCAATCTGATAGGTGTGCAGTGGTATCTCAGAGCTGTCTTAATTTGCATTTCTCTGATTAATTGTGATTTATAACACTCTTTCATATGAGTGAAAATAGTCACAATTTCATCATCTGAAAATTGTCTGTTCATATCCTTTGACCATTTATCAATTGGAGAATGGCTTGATTTCTTATAAATTAGAGTCAATTCTTTTTATATTTTGAAAATGAGACATTTATCAGAACCTTTAACTGTAAAAATGTTTTCCCAATTTGTTTACTTCCCTTCTAATCTTACTTGCATTAGTTTTGTTTGTACAAAAGCTTTTTAATTTGATGTAAACAAAATTTTCTATTTTGTGATCAATAATGACCTCTAGTTCTCCTTTGGTCACAAATTCCTTCCTCCTCCACAAGTCTGAGAGTTAAACTATCCTATGTTCCTCTAATTTATTTATGATCTCGTTCTTTATGCCTAAATCATGGACCCATTTCGATTTTTATCTTAGTATGAGGTGTTAAATGTGGGTCCATGCCTAGTTTCTGCCATATTAATTTCCAGTTTTCCCAGCAATTTTTGCCAAATAATGAATTTTTATCCCAAAAGTTGGGATCTTTGGGTTTGTCAAACACTAGATTGCTATTTTTATTCACTATCTTGCCCTGTGAATCTAACCAATTCCACTCATCAACTAGTCTATTTCTTAGCCAATACCAAATGGTTTTGGTGACTGTTGCTTTATAGTATTGTTCTAGATCAAGCACAGCTAGGCCACTTTCATTTGATTTTTTTTTCATTACTTCCCTTGAAATTCTCGACCTTTTGTTCTTCCATATGAATTTTGTTGTTATTTTTTCTAGGTCATTAAAATAGTTTCTTGGGAGTCTGATTAGTATAGATTAGTTTAGGGAGTATTGTCATCTTAATTATATTCGCTCGGCCTATCCAAGAGCACTTAATGTCTTTCCAATTATTTAAATCTGACTCTATTTTTGTGGCAAGTGTTATGTAATTTTGCTCATATAATTCCTGACTTTCCTTTGGTAGATATATTGCCAAATATTTTATACTATCAACTGTTATTTTGAATGGAATTTCTCTTTGTATCTCTTGCTGTTGGATTGTGTTGGTAATGAATAAAAATTCTGAGGATTTATGTGGATTTATTTTGTATCCTGCAACTTTGCTAAAGTTCTGAATTATTTCTAATAGCTTTTTAGCAGAGTCTTTGGGGTTCTCTAAGTCATTTGCAAAGAGTGATAGTTTGATTTCCTCATTACCTACTCTAATTCCTTGAATCTCTTTCTTGGCTCTTATTGCCGAGGCTAGTGTTTCTAGTACAATATTGAATAGTAATGATGATACTGGGCAACCTTGTTTCACTCCTGATCTTATTGAGAAAGGTTCCAGTTTATCACCATTACATATGATGTTTACTGATGGTTTTAAATATATGTTCCTGATTATTTTAAGGAATAGTACATTTATTCTTATACTCTCATGTGTTTTTAGTAAGAATGCATGTTGGATTTTATTGAATGCTTTTTCTTCATCTATTGAGATGATCATATGTTTTTTATTAATTTGGTTATTGATATCATTGATTATGCTAATAGTTTTCCTAATATTGAACCAGCCATATTTATACCATTCCTGGTATAAATCCCACTTGGTCATAGTGTATTATCCTGGAGATGACTTTCTATAGTGTTTTTGTTAATATTTTCTTTAAAGATTTTAGCATCAATATTCATTAGGGATATTGGTCTATAATTTTCTTTCTTTGTTTTCAGCCTAACTGGCTTAAGTATCAGTACCATGTCTGTGTCATAAAAGGAATTTGGTAGGACTCTTTCAATCCCTATTTTTTCAAATAGTTTATATAGCATTGGAGTTAGTTGTTTTTTAAATGTTTGGTAGAATTCACATGTAAATCCATCTGGTCCTGGGGATTTTTTCTTAGGGAGTTGGTTAATAGCTTGTTCTATTTCTTTTTCTGAAATGGGACTACTTACTCTGTTAATCTCGGCAAGCTATATTTTTGAAGGTATTCTTCCATTTTATTTAAGTTATCAAATTTATTGGCATAAAGTTGAGCAAAGTAGCTCCTAACTATTGTTCTAATTTCGTCTTCATTAGTGGTAAGTTCTCCCTTTTCATTTTTAAGACTAACAATTTGTTTTTCCTCTTTCCTTTTTTTGATCAGATTTACTAAGTGTTTGTCTATTTTGTTGTTCTTTTCATAGAACCAACTCTTAGTTTTATTAATTAATTCAATAGTTTTTTTTTACTTTAATTTTATTAATGTCACCTTTTATTTTTAGAATTTCAAGTTTCATGTTTATCTGTTTTTTTTTTATAATTTATTCCTTTTTTAGCATTTTTAGTTGTAAGCCCAATTCATTGACCTTCTCTTTCTCTATTTTATGCAAGTAGGCATCTAGAGATATAAAACTTCCCCTTATTACTGCTTTGGCTGTATGCCACGCATTTTGGTATGATGTCTTATTATTATTTTCTTGGGTGAAGTTATTAATTATGTCTATGATTTGCTGTTTTATCCAATCATTCTTCAGTATCAGATTATTTAGTTTCCAATTATTTTTGTTCTATTTTCCCCTGGCTTTTTATTAAATGTAATTTTAATTGCATTGTGGTCTGAAAAGGATGCATTTACTATTTCTGCCTTACTGCATTTGAGTTTGAGGTTTTTATGTCCTAGTATATGATCAATTTTTGTATAGATTCCATATACTGCTGAGAAGAAAGTATACTCCTTTCTGTCTCCATTTAGTTTTCACCAAAGATCTATCATATCAAACTTTTCTAGTATTCTATTTACCTCTTTGACTTCTTTCTTATTTATTTTGTGGTTTGATTTATCTAATTCTGAGAGTGCAAGGTTGAAATCTCCCACTATTATACTTTCTCTGTCTATTTCTTTTTGTAGCTCTCTTAATTTCTCTTTTAAGAATTTAGATGCTCCACCACTTGGTGTGTATATGGTTGATATTGATACTGCTTCATTATCTATGCTACCCTTCAGCAGGATATAATGCCCTTCCTTATCTCTTTTAATTAGATCAATTTTTGTTTTTGATTGATCTGAGATGAGGATGGCTACCCCTGCTTTTTTGGCTTCACCTGAAGTATAGTAGATTCTGCTCCACCCTTTTTCTTTTAGTTTGAATGTATCACCCTGTTTCATGTGTGTTTCCTGTAAACAACATATATTAGGATTCTGACTTATGATCCAATCTGCTAACTGCTTCCTCTTTATAAGGGAGTTTACCCCATCCACATTTATGGTTAGAATGACTAATTCTATATTGCTTGCCATCCTGCTAACCCCTGCTTATGCTTTTCTCCTTTCCTTCCCTCTTACCCCCCCTACCCAGTATTAAACTTGTGAACACCACTTGCTTTTCACAGCCCTCCCTTTTTAGTATCCCTCCCCCACCTTAAAGTTCCTCTTCCTATTTTAACCCTTTTCCTCAAAATTTCTGTATTCCCTTCCCCTTAGCTTACTCCTTCCCTTTCACTTGACAATGAAGTGCAAGAAGTTTCACCATAAATTGAATATGTCTATTGTAAAGGTAAAATGCTGGAACAGAAGTTATTATGTTTCAGCTGAAAAAAAAAAAAAAAGCAGGCTTAGCAATTCTGATCTCAGATCTTTAAAGCAAAAGTAAAAATAGATCTTATTAAAAGAGATAAGTATGGAAAGCACATCTTGATAAAGGATACCATAAACAATGAAGTACTAGTGATACTAAATGTGCATGTACAAAGTGGCAGAGCAGGTAAACTCCTAGAGAAGATTTTAAGTCAGTAACAGGAAAAAATAGACATTAAGACTATTATTAGTTGGGGACCTGAACTTTCCCCTCTGAGAATCAGATAAATCTAACCACAAAATAAACAAGAAAGAAACTACAAAATAAACAAGAAAGAAAATCTTTATATGATAGAACTCTGGAGAAAATTGAATAGGGACAGAAAGGAATACACCTTTTCCCAGCAGTATATAGTAACTTCACAAAAATCTGATAATGTATTAGGGCATAAAATCTTCACAATGAAATATAGAAAGGCAGAAATAATAAATGCTTCTTTTTTATACTTCAGTGCAATAAAATAATATTTAATAAAGAATGAATGAGTCAAATGTCAAAATTTCATTCAAAAGAATGCCAATAATGAGATCATGTACCAAAACCTACTGTTTGCATCCAAAACAGTTCTTAGAGATAATTTTACATCTTTAAATAGCTACAGGAATAAAATAGAGAATGAGGAGATCAATGAATCGGGCATACAACTAAAAAAACTAGCAAAAGAACAAATTAAAGTGCACCAATTAAATACTAAATTAGAAATTCTGAAACTCAAAGGAGAGATTAATAAAATCGAAACCCAGAAAATTATTGAACTAATAAATAAAACTAATAGTTGGTTGTATTAAAAAACCAACAAAATGAATAAACCTTTGGTTTATTTGATCAGAAAAAAAAGAAAAAACAAACAAACAAACAAAAAAAAAAAACTAAATCACCAAAAAAAAAAAAAAAAAAACAAAACTGGACTCACCACCAATGGAAAATAAATTAAAGAAATGATTAGGAGCTATTTTTGCCCAATTGTATGGCAGCAAGTCTGACAAGTTATACCACGAATGCAGGGCTTCTTCAATAACAAGAAAACTATTGCCATAATCATTCATATCAATAATACAGCCAACAGAAATCATATGATAATGCAGAAAAAGCTTTTGACAAACTACAGGACTCATTCCTATTAAAAGTACTAGCAAGCATAGGGATGAAGGGAATTTTTCTTCATATAATAAGCAATAGTTATCTAAAACCTAGAACATTTTTAATAGAGAGCAGCTGAACACATTCCCAATCATTCCCAATAAGATCAGGGGTGAAACAAGGATGCTCATTATCACTATTATTATTCAGTATTGTACTAAAAATGTTGGATTTAATTATAATGAAAGAAAAAGTATTAAAGGAACTACAATAGGCAATGAGGAAATAAAACAATCATTATTGAAGATGATTTGATGATATACTTAGAGAATCCTAAAAAAGTTATCCAAAAGCCAATTGGAAACAATTCACAACTTTAGCAAAATTTCAGGATATAAAATAAATTCACACACATCATCAGCATTTCTATATATAACTGACAAAGCCCATCAATAAGAGTCTACCTACGAAGACAAACTGAAGAACTTTATGAACACAATTACAAAACACTTACCACACAAATAAATTAAGATCTAAATAAATGGAAAAAATATCAATTGTTCATGGTAAGGCTGAGCTAATATGATAAAAATGACAATTCTGCCTACATTGGTCTACTCATTCAATGCTATACCAATCAAACTGTCAAAACATTATTTCATAGTACTAGAAAAAATAACAACAAAATTTATCTGCAAGCACAAAAGGTGAAGAATATAAAGGGAATTAATTTAAAAAAATACAAAGGATGGTGGCTTAGTAGTACCAAACCTAACACTGTTTTATAAAGCAGCAGTCATCAAAAGCACTTGATACTGGTTACATGACACAATAATCAAGGCCTATAGCAATCTGGTATTTGATAACCCCCAAAACTCTGGGTTCTAGAATAGGAACTAACTATTTGACAAAAATGCTGGGAAAGCTGTAAAATATTATGCCAGAAATTCAACATAAACTTATCTCAAACCCCATACCAAAATAAGGTCAGAATAGATACATGTTATATTCAATTTTTTTTTTCAGTTTTTAAAAATTTCTCCCATGGTTTTTCCCTTTTGCTCTGATTTTTCTCTCCCAATATGCTTCACAAATCAATATATATTAAAAATAAATAAATGTCCTAGGAAAAATAAAAGAATCTTGGGCTGATTCTCAATTGACAAATGATCAAAGGATATGAACAGACAATTTTCAAAGGAAGAAATTAACCATTTCTAGTCATATGAAAAAATGTTGTAACTCACTATTAATCAGAGAAATACAAATTAAGACAACTCTGAGATACTGTTAAACACCTCTCATATTGGGTAAGATCATAGGAAAAGATAAAGATGAATATTGGAGGGGATGTGGGAAAACTGGGACACATTTTTGCTGATGCTGTGAACCAATCCACTCCTTCTGTAGAGTAATATGGAACTATGGCCAAAGGGCTATCAAAGAGCGCATATCTTCTGACCCAACAGTGTCTCCTGCCACTGGGCCTATATCCCAAAGAGATCATAAAAAAGGATAAGGACCTATATGTATAAAAGTGTTTGTGGCAGCCCCTTTTGTAGTGGCAAGCAGCTGGAAATTGAGTGGATGTACCTCTATTGGAGAATGGCTGAATAAGTTATAGTATATGAATGCTATGGGATATTAATGTTCTATAAGAAACAATTAGCAGAGTAATTTCAGAAAGCCTTATAGAGACTTACATGAACTTATGCTAGGGAAGTGAATGGAACCAAGAAAATATTATACACAGCAAGATTATATGATGATCAATTTTGATGGGCATGGCTTTTTTCAACACCCAGATTATTTAGACCAGTTCCAATGGACCTGTGATGGAGAGAGCCATCTGCACCTAGAGAGAGGATTGTGGGGACTGTGTATTGATCCCAGCATAGTATTTTCACTTTTTTGTTGATTGCTTGTTTTTTGTTTTCTTTCTCAATCTTTTCCTTTTTGATCTGATTTTCTTGTGCAGCATGCTAGTTGTGGAAATATGCATAGCAGATTTGCACATGTTTAGCATATATTGCATTACTTGTCATCTAAGGGATGGCAAGAAGGAAAGGAAGGGAAAGAAGGAAAAAAAATTGGAACAAAAGATTTTGTAGTGGTGAATACTGAAAACTATTCATATATTTTGAGAATAAAAAGCTTTAATAATAAAAGAAAAAAATATGAAAATATGGGAAAAAAAGAGTCTTGGGCTGTTTCCCTTCAGGTTTGAGGGGAATAGGTAGTCAAAGGGATGGTGGTGGTGATTTCACTCTCATATGTTTTTGATACAGTAATGATTGAAGTGGAGATTTTGTTTGCTAATATTCTTGATTATCTAAATATGTGTTTCCATTGCTTTATTTATTGTTATGGGGAGCAAGTTGAAGTTTCATATTTGGAGCCTAGAACTTTCTCTCTATACTTTAAGTTATAAAGGTGTCATTTTAAGTCTGTTATATGAAATCAATAAGAAATGAAACAATTCCCTAAAACAAGATGACAAGTTCAGAGTTAAATAAAAATTCTCTAAGTCTACAAAGTAGCTTATTACATTTATAAAAAATATGATTTGAAATTGGAACATAGCCCAGACAGTGAGTTCCTGATGACAGATACCCTATCATGAACATTTCTAATGCAGTCTCTCTTAAGAAAAGAAATAAAAAATGATCATTCATTTAAACTGGTTACAGGGAAAACTGTCATTTGTGCAATGCAATATATCATTCAGAGTGAGACTTTAGAAGATGAGACATTTCCAAGACTTAAATATCTCTCCATAGCATTGTAAAAGAATGGTTGTAGCACTTAACAATCATAACCCAATCATATACTAAGCTTTGAAAACATATTGGCCTAACCTAAAAAACTGAAAATTCAATGCTTTGATTCCAATACCTTAATGAATTTCTTTTTTGAAATTTCCTTATGAATTAAAAAAAAAATCCTCAAAAGAGTTTACAATCCATCAAAGTAATACTTTCAGAATGTTATATTTGCCTGCATAATTTGATAGTTCAACTTACATACTTCAAAACATAATTACATCCCTGCTCTAAAATTGTGCTATGAAAATAGTGACATTATTCAAATGATCTCTAGTTTGGATAAGAGCATTTGAATAATATAAAAGAAAAGTGAAATAATTTAATCCTAAAAGTGTTTGCTTAGAATTTTGAAGTTCTTAATTGTATATTACCATCATCAAAATTTCACTAGACTAAAATCTCTAATATTTTAGATGAGAAATAGTCTTAAATAATGAAATGAAAACTGGTTCTAAATGTAACATTTAGGAATTATCAAAAAGACCCATCTTCAACTATCAAAGACCAAACATTAGACAATACAGATGTTTTGGGATATCAAAATGATAAAAACCAAACATATTAATTTGTAGCTGCTTATTATATTTTTAAAAATCTATGTTTTTCCCATGAAATGTTCAAAATGTTTAGAATCTCATAAGAAAAATAAATCTTTATTCAAAAATTATTTGCTTAAAAATAAAAGCAAAAAAGCTGCATGCAAAGATAAATGCAGATGGCTTCAATTCTGTATTTTTTTGTCTGTTTTTTTTTTTTCCCATCTCCATTCTACTCATTTTCAACATGTTCAAAACCAGATTCACAATCTATCCAAACAACATAATTACCACTTCCTATGTTCCTTATTTCTATCTATGGCTCCATAATTTTCTCAATTACTAAGGTTTTTAAATTGCTATCTTGAGAACTTCCTTTTCTTTACGTTTTTACATAGATAACAAATTCTGTCATTCAATTTATAAAAATTAAAGATGCATCGACTGTTTTTCTATTCTATTGTTAGTTTTAGGTATTTATTATTTGGTTTATTTCTGTAGCCATACAATTGATTTTTGTGACTCTAAAAGCTTCATTCTCTCACCCTTCTTTCATTTTGGTTCCAAAAGCATAATTCATTCATATCATTCCTTCATCAAAAACTTTTATTTGCTTTTTATTGCTTACAAAATAGCCTCCATACTCTTTAGTTTTACTTTCCCATTTTCCATATTTTGTTTCTAATACTCCTTTCCAGACTTATTTCTCTTTATTCCACTTCAAAGCTAGTTATACTCAACTAATTATTACTACTTATCATTTTCAGAAAATTTCTTATTGGTTTCTGGAAAATTCCTTATTCATTTCAATCTCTTTTCCTTTGCTCATTATTTGTTTCTTGTATTTAATATGCCGTTCTCCCTCATCTTCATTTACTAACATACTATCTAGACTATAGGGTTCAATTTAAATTTGACTTTCTCAATTAAGCTTTCCTTAGCTCCCTAGTTAGAAATAATGTGTTTCTTCTTGCTCCCATAGAAACTTTGTTATTTCTTCCATCATTTCTGATAGATCGACCTTCATTAGTTCTTTTTTTAAAATTTAATTTTTTATACTTTTAAGATTTGAGATGTTTTCTTCTTTCCCTCTCTATCCCTTATTATAGTAAACCTCCATTTCCCACACACAGACACAAAGACACACACACACAAACACACACACACTTATACTATAAGTGCTTCTATTTATTAATTCTTTCTCTTCCTTTATTGGTCCTTTTTAGTTGGCTTGATTCTGGATAATACTTAGAATAACTTAGTCATTTATAGTTATTATTGGAATAATAATGTTGTTACTGTACATAATGTTCTAGGGGTTCTATTCATATCACTATCATTCATATCAATCTTTCCATGTTGTTTTTAAATAAGCCTGCTCACCATTTCATATAATACAATAGTATTCCATTATAGTTATGTACCACAACTTGTTTAACCATTCCCCAATTGATGGCTGGCTTCTCAATTTCTAGTTCTTTGTCAGAAAAGTGCTGCTATAAATATTTTTAAAAATTATAAGTTATTTCTCTTTTTTATCACCTCAGGAAACAAACTTGAAAGTGGTATTACTGAGTCAAAGATTGTACATATTTTTATAACTCTTTGGTCATAATCTTTATTATTTCTATTCTAGTATATGTCTAATATTCCATATTCAGATACTAACACAAATAGCTGATTCAGCTTCATATCATTTGCATTATCTACCAAAATATTTGAAGTATAACACATTCAAACAAGCAGTAATAAATGTTTGTTGTGATAAATTTACTTGTGGAACTAAAATATTGTTATAGAAGTAAATTGTTGGAGATACAATTGAAACTTGAAATAATGATGGTATCATTATCATCAGCATTTCCACTAACAACAGCAAGGGAATCCATTAGATAAAAATGGAATAGGTAATGACATTAAAGATATCATTTGATTGGCACCAGAAAAGATCACATTAACCTTCCTATAATGCCTAAATTTTTCTCATAATTCTCCCATTTGAATCAGGGCATTGGGATACACAAGAGATTTGTAATTTCATCAATGATAATATTACTTCCATTAATGTAAATAGAAAATGTCCATTTATTTTTCATGTTTTCCCAAAAAATCTTCTATGGAGCAAGGTCTTTTGGTTTTCTTAGAGATTGATATATTATAATATATTAGATAATTTACATGTTATCATTTGTTTTGTTATATAATTGTATTTCATTCTTTTAGTGCCACATGTCTTTAATACTGTCTTTTTATTCCACTAAAGTTTAACTGGGTGAAGCCATAGGAGGCATTATGATTAAAATGTCATGATATTTTGAGGAATAAAACATAATAAAGATAAAAGTACATTCAACCAGGTTTTTATACATCAACTTTACATATATAGGATAGTATAGCCATGATGAGATCATAACCAAAGTGAAAAAAAAATACCTGGATAGTTAAGATTACAAGCTTAATGTCAATGAACAATGTGAAATATAGCTAAAAATGCTCATCCTTTTATAGATTTCATTTGTTTATATAGCTCAGTGAATATAGCCCCAGGTTTGGAATTAAGAAGATTCTTATTAATACTTCAAATTAGAACTCAGACACTTGCACTGTGACCTTGGGCAAGTCATTTGACGGTGTATGCTTCAGTTTCCTCATAATTAAAGTAAACTAGAGGGGAAAAAATGACAAACTACTCCAGTATCTTTTCCAAAAAAAAAACCAAAAACAAAAAAAAACAAAAACAAAAACAAACAAAAACAAACAAACAAACAAAAAACCCTAATTGGGGGTCATAAAGAATGAGACATGATTGAAACAAGTCAACAATGACAAAAAAGAATTCTGTTGATTTTATTCAAATGTCACCTGCAATAAAACATGGGTACTACATTATAAAGAGGACAAAGACACATAAGAATGCATTGGATAGATAATGATCTAGGTAGATGGAAAATTTGCTGTTTTGATAATCAATTGAAGGAATTGGAGAAAAAAATTACTGAACAAAAATCACTAAAGGGAGAGATTATAACATCAGCTTTCAAAAATATAAAGGATGGTTATGTGGGAGCAGAATTAGGTTTGTTCTATTAGGCCTCCAGTAGTAGAGCTTTCAAAGATGAAAATTTAAATTTGACAATGGAAACTTTTTTTCTTTGTCTGCTTCTCTACAGCAAAGTAGGATATTTTGGGTGCTAGTGGATTCTGTTTCACGGGACATCAGAACCTGTATTGGATTGAATGGATTCTGATGTCTCTTTTAAATCTGATACTCTACCATCCTATGAAATTTTTGTTTATGAGTCTTTGGCTATACTCAAGTATAGGAGAAAGAAATGTTTTATATAAAACATGGATTTTGGAGTCATCTCTATGAAGACTGATCAGCAAATAGTTAAAATAAAGATTAAAATATATACCGAAGTTGAGCAACCAAAGAAAATGAGAACATAATAGGGACAATTATAGAAATAAAAGTCCAAATTGTTTAAGCCCTTTTTTTTATTCCAGTAAATAGAAAATGTAAAAAGAAAAAAGAAAAAAATATTGAATTTTATTATTGACATTTCTTTGTGCTTTTTTTTTTCCTTTTACCAATGGAAACTAGTCAAATGAAATCTAAACCTATGAATTTCCTCTTGATAATACTTATTCAGCCAGTCTTTTTATATGTTAATATTCTATATTTGTTCATATTACTGACTTCTTGAGACCTCTACCTTTATCTAAAAAGAGAAGAGAAAAATAATTTAATTTGGATTAAAGACACATATTTGATATTCTTTCAGGAAAAGTGTATTACACACATATGTACATGAACACACATATGCAACATACACACATTGGATAAGAATTTCTTAATAGGTAGTTATACCCATTCTCAGCTTCCTTTTATTAACTCTACATGGTAAGAAAGGAATCAAATAAAATGAAAGGACAATGAATAAAAAGGACAATAAAATTTTCCAAAAACTATTTTTAGAAAGAAAAAAATATAACAAAAAATAATGTTATGTGCCAGGCATTGTGCTAAACAATGAGAATAGAAAAAGAGGCAAAATGCAGTTCCTTCTCTTAGGGACAACAAACAAACAAACAAACAAACAAACAAAATAATTAAAAGAAGGGAGGTACTAGAATAAAGAAGGTTTAGAAAAACTTAAATTGGTTGTTTGGTTGTTATCCTTCATTCTTGAAGAGAACAAAAATGACATCATTTTGTTAAATTCAAGTTACAGTGTGTCCAATTATGGCTGATCAGAATAATGCAAGTTCAGAGTGCTCTGCCACAGGTCGAACACAAAAAGCCCTCATGAACATTTGGAGTAGCTTTTAAAATTGTGCATATTTAATGTTGCCTTTAGGCTAATTCAATTCCGCTTTGCTCCTAGGGCACACCTTCTCCAATGAGGAACTGCCATGCTGGGTGATCCTGTGTTGGTGTCTGCCATGTTTTACAATCTATTCTAAAGTTTTTAAGAGAAACCTTGAGAGTGTCCTTGTATTGCTTTTTCTGACCACTCTGTGAGCACTTGTCCTGTGTGAATTCTCCATAAAGTAAATTTTTTTTGCAAGTGTACATTTGATACACGAACAATATGGTTAGCCACATGGAGTTGTGCTTTCTTCAATAGAGTTGGAATACTTAGCAATTCAATTCAATTCAAGAAAGGAGCTCAGTGT
Source organism: Sminthopsis crassicaudata (assembly GCF_048593235.1). Taxonomy (NCBI): domain Eukaryota; kingdom Metazoa; phylum Chordata; class Mammalia; order Dasyuromorphia; family Dasyuridae; genus Sminthopsis; species Sminthopsis crassicaudata. The sequence goes on from NC_133619.1 coordinate 540,577,461, forward strand.
CTGGTATCTTATCCTGCCAGGGGATCTTCAGAATCTTCCTAAAATAATTCATAGAGGAGATTCAGTTTCCTAGCATGGTGCTGTTACACTGCCCAGGTTCCACAGACATACAACAATGAGTTCAGCGCAGTGGCTGTGTAGATTTTCAGGTTAATGGTCAGTTTAATATTTTTTCTCTGAAACACTTTCCTTTGGAGCCTCCCAAAACTAGCTCTGACAATGAGTGTGTCAATCTCATTATCAATATGGACATCCCTGGAAAGTATAATGCCAAGGTAAGAGAACTTAACGACAACATTCAAAACTTCACTATTTATTTATTGCATCTGATAATCAGTTCCACATATGGATGGTGTGGTGCTGGCTGATGGAGGATGTGTATTTTCTTGGTGTTAATTGTTAGGCCAACTAACTGCTTCATATCTTGTTGCATCTAAGCTTCAGAGGCTGCATTTAGGGCACAATCATCTGCAAATAAAATAATCATGTACCAACACTCCCTTCACTTTAGTCTTAGCTTGTGGACTTTTCAAGTTGAAGAATTTACTATTAGTGCAGTAGCTGTCTTTGATTCCATGTTTGTCTTCATTGAAGGTGTTTGACAACATGGCTGAGAACATCATGTTAAGAATATTTAACATGGGAACAAGCACACAGCCTTGGGAATGAGCATTGTCCATTGTCCAGAACTTGGATAAGCATGCCTTCATGAAGATGACATACTATGAATTTTGACATAATTTTTCATAATTTCTCATGACTGACAGTGTCAAATCCAATTGGGACCCAGTTAGAAAGAGATGTAAGAGATAGGTATAGGGGTGGGTCTTAGTAAGGAGTAAAGCTATCCCTTTTTTCTTTCAATAGTATTTTATTTTTCCAAATACATGTAAAGATAGTTTTCTATATTCATTTTTATAAAATTTTGTGTTCCAAATTTTTCTCCTTCTGCCCTTGCCTCCCCACTCCCCAAGATAGCAAGTAATCTGATATAGGAGAAATATGTGTAATTCTTTAAAACATATTTCCATATTTGTCAAATTTTCAAGAAAAATCAGATCCAAAGGGGGAAAATACAAGAAAGAAAACAAGGAAACAAACAGCAACAACAACAAAAAAGGTGAAAATAGTATGCTTCAACTCACATTTAGAAATTTTCCATTCTAAGTCTATTGAAACTAATCTCTTAATGTGAGGCAAAAGTGAAGGAGGAGTTAGTAGCAGAAGATAACTGAATTTATGAGATAAAGAAAAGAGAAACGATTTCATAAAGACTTTATTTTCCCCCTATAAAATCTAAGACAAAATTCTTTGATGTGAGAATGGAGAGGAGAGGAGTCATTGGAGGTTTGAAGAGTGATGGAAAGATTTGGAAGAGCTTTGTGGAGAGTTGAGTTGATAAGGGAGGGAGTTAGAGAAAGATTGCTTAAGGGAAATAAGGGCCCAGTTATGGCTGAATAATTTATGTTTGTAGTGGATTGAATCAGAATAGTATGATTTTTTTCCACTTTTACTCAGCAGAACATGTTTAGGATTGAAGAAGACAGGCTGGGAGTGATTCAAGGGTGAGATTTTGTAAAGTATAATCAGTGGTATGTTAAAGGGGTGACAAAAACTCAAAAGAAGAGAATGATATATAAAAATATGTGTACACACAAAGTAATGCACACACGTGTACAAACACACATGTGCATACATATTTATATTTATATATATGGAAAGAGGAGAGAGAGAGAGAGAGAGAGAGAGAGAGAGAGAGAGAGAGAGAGAGAGAGAGAGAGAGAGAAAGAGGAAGAGAGAGGGACAGACAGACTGACTCAGAGAGACAAAGACAGTTGCACAGAGAAAGAGAGATCTGCAGATGGGTAGAAAGACTGAGTAACAGAGAAAATGTTTAGATGAATGAATAAGTTTGCAATTTACAAGAAAGAGTGGGATTGTATTTTCGGCTTTTTAAAATTTCTAAGTTCAAGCAACACCCCTTGTTCTCAGAAAATCAGCTGGAATATACTTGCCAACATTTGTTTATATCCACAATTTTACAAAGATCTTTGGGCTCTTATGTAAAATCAAACAATTGTGTTTTAAGTTATTTTCAACAAAGGCTGAGTCTACCAGCTCCCAGTAGCCTTACACCCAAGGAGTTCCATTAGTACAGATTTTCAGACTATCCTCAAAATACAGAAACTATTATCATTTCCAAACATAAGTAATTATCTACATATAACCAACAACATTTTGTGGTAATTTTCTTTTAGGTATGGTTCTTAATGCACAGAGATTATTCACACTAGTGTCTTTATAGTGAATACCTATATATTCTTTCTAATCTCCCAGTTTTGGAGAATGCTTAACTGCAATCAATTCCCATTTTTGAAGCAGGGTCTGAAACACATGGTTTATATAACCTCAGTTTTCACTAGATTATTCATCTTTCACTGGATTATTCAACTCTCCTATCCCCTTTACAATGATAATTCTGATGTAATCCTGCATGCTTATGACAATGGTTCTGGATTAAATCTGATTCTAGTTAGTACTCTGGCATTTTTAATCTGATGGAACAAAATGAGATATCCTTATAACATTCCACAATTAAAAAATAATTTACTGTCATAGCAGATGAAGGATATATTCAACAAGGTTATAACTGAGGAAACAGAGTTGATTTGTCTAATGCACTACTTCTGATTTACCACAGTGGCTGACCAACATAATATCCCAGATCACCTGGAACTTTACTTGGCTATTTTGTACATAAACTATAGAAAATTATTTCAATAGTGAAAGCTTCTTTCCTCTGCGGCAATGTCTCTCAAGGACAAGTTTTTTTTTTAATTTTAAAGATAAATTTTGTATCATAATGAAAAACCAAAATAATTTTAATAGAGGTAGCAATTAGGATATTATTCCCACTATAAGCCTTCTCCCAAAGTATCTTTCTCTTCAACACAATATTCTTTAAGATATTCAATGTGACTATAAAAAAAAAATCTCACAAGAAAAACAATTGGAAATACCAAACATAATGGCAAGGCATCAAACCCTTGAGTTAAACACATTGATTATCTAAAAAAGAATATCACATAAAGATTCATTTAACAATTGAATCTCTATATTGATATAGGGACATCTTGTGTTATATCCTGGCTGTGTGACTTTGGTCAAGTTACTTAACTCACTAGGGCTCTGGATATCTCTGTAAGACTATTAATTGCAAATAAGTTGTTGGGCTCTAATGGTAGTAGCAGACTCCTCACCACAAGTTCCCAAGACTAATGAAATCATAGGTATACATGAAAAAATGAAGGATTCTAAGAAAAATGGGATGCAGTAAATGATTATTTTGGTTCAGAAGAGATCAACAATCCATAGATTGGAATGTGGCAACAAAAATGTTCAGATGCAATAATAGAAGAAATACTCCGTGGAAGAAGAAAGATAGTATGAAAAAAAATTACTATATAATAGAGGAAGAATCACATATATAATAGAGGAAGAGGGGCATGATAAAGAGTATCCAATGTACACAAAACATGAAGCAGTGGTAATGAAGATAAAAATAACCTGTTGCATATAGTTGTATATTACTGGGACTTGATATTAATGGGGAAGAGCATCCTGAGTCTAGAACCTGCTCCAGAACCTATAAGGAGTAAAAGTAAATTCTTTTTAGTAATTGGGCATGTAAGAACACAAATCTGCACTACTATGTTGAAACTCCAAAGAAAATATAACCAAAACAAAAACAGAGAGTTATTCTTGAACCGATGTTTGTTGCTGCCAATAATCCCGACCCATTTAGGCATGATAGACTATAATTATGTGAATTCATCAAACTAGGAAATGTGAAGAGAGGATAAGGAAAAATATTGATTACTATTTTTAGACACCGATAATTATTTCATAGGAAAAATATTCCTTGTACCCTTATTTTTTCTGATAGCTTTGGTTCCTGCTGACTCCACATTTTTCTTTAACCTGTAAGTCATAGATTTAATGACTTCTCAGTCCTTCATCTACAAAATAGGGATGTTGTTGCCTGCACTATATTTTTCAAAGTGTTATGGCATCTACTGCAGCTAAAATGATTTTTAAATGGAAGATGGGATGTACAAAATTTTTTGTAGCAGCTCTTTTTATGATAGCAAAGGATTAGAAAATGAGTAGATACCCATCAATTGAAGAGTGGCTGAACAAGTTGTGGTACATGAAGACAATGGAATATTATTGTTCTATAAAAATGATGAACAAGCTGAAATATATTATATATTCATGTCATTTAAATATATGAAAAGATTTATATGAGGTGATGTTGAGTGAAACAAGCAGAATCAGGAATACATTGTACACAATAACAACAAGAATATGTGATGATCAACCATGAAAGACTTGGTTCTTCCCAGTGGTTCAGTGATCCAAAGCAATCTGAGTAGACTGGGCAGAAAATTACATCTGCATTCAGAAAAAGAACTAAGGTGACCAAATAGAAATCAACACATATTATGTTCACGTCTTTTTATTCTGTTTTTTTTATTATTCCCATGTTTTTTTCTCTTTTGCTCTGATTTCTCTCTCTCAACATGATTCATAAAGCAATGCATATTAAAAAACTTACAAGAGAAAGGAAAAAATAAAAAAATGAAGGTAAAAACAATATATACGTCTATAATTATATATACAAGAACACACACACATAATAAATACAAGGCAATGCAATATGATTTAGGCAATGAGGGTCCCAGGTCATGAGGAGATCAAGAAAAGCTTCCTAAGAGAAGAAATTGATTCTGAGACAGAATTGGAAAAGTATAGGATTGGAATTTAGAGACACAGTCAATACAAGGCATGGACATGTGTGATGTCCGAGAGAGAGAATTCAAGTTTGTTTTAAAATGAGGTTGGAAAGATGAGAAATTTTTTCTCTCCTTTTTCCTTTTTTCCCCTCCCTCTCTTAACCCCTTCTCTAGACAGTAATAATCCAATATAGATTAAACATGCATGATTTTTTTCAGTATATTTAAACATTTGTCATTCTGTGCAATAAAAATCAGATCAGAAGAAAAAAAAAACAAGAAAAAAAACAGGCAAACAAATAACAGCAAAAGTGAAAATACTATGCTTTTATTTATCATCAGTTTCCCTAGTTCTCTCTCTAAATGAAAATTTTTCATCACAAGTCTATTAGAACTTCCTTGAATTGCCTCATTGTTAAGAGAAGCCAAGTTCATCACAGTTGATAATTACATAAGCTTGTTGCTGCTGTGTACAATATTCTTTTTGTTTTACTTATTTCACATAGCATCAGTTTATATGTCTTTTCAGGGATTTCTGAAATCAGCCCACTTATCATTTCCTATAGAACAGTAACACTCCATTATATTCATATATCATAATTTATTCAGTCATTCCCCAACTGAAGGGCATCTACTCATTTTCCAATTCCTTGCCAATACAAAATGGGCTGTTACAAACATTTTTGCATATGTGAGTTATTGCTTGATAAACTTGTCTAAGATCAGAAAGGAACCTTATGGAGTTTCTAATTCAATGTCCTTATTGCTAAAATGTTCCTTTTTTATTGTAATCATAAAAAGCAACAGACATGAGCAATGGAACTTGCTACTGAAATGACTGTCTAAATAGGAACAAATCACCAAGCCATCATATAAGGACTACTACAAAATCAGAGTGAATAACAATTAAGAAATTCATTGATGAACAGGAATGAGTGATTTTTTTCCCACTACATAATTGAACAAAAAGTTAAGCAGAAGCCCATGGGCAAGTGGAAACTAGACTATAAGATTGTTAATTTTAAATATAAAACAAAGATCCTACAAAATTCTACAAAAATAAGAATCACTAAAGTTTACTGATAGAAGAATGACAATGTTAGAAATGCATAAAAGGAAAATTTACCCTGTCAGCTAGGTGGAGGAGTGATTGGACTGGAAAGAAATGACACAAAAGGAGCTATGGTGATGATAGGATTAAGAGGGGGAGGAGGGCAAAGTTCCTTGTACCAGTCCAGGTCAAAGGTGATGGGGACATAAACTAATATACCAACTTTGTGCCTTATTAAAAGAAAAACATATGAAAAAAGTTTTGAGGGGAAAATAGAAAAATTGGTAAGTGATTTATTCTAGAGTGAAAGGAAGATATGAGCTGAAGATAACAACAAAATTAAAGACCAGGAGAAATGAAGGCATTTTGGCATCCTGGATATTTGATAATCTTAATTGGTAGAGAATATTTTATTAATTCGATTTTTCCTACATCAAAGAAGTTGCTAGCCCAGAACAAAAAGAGAAAAAAAAAAGTTAAATGAAAATATTTAGGAAGGTTTTTTTTGGGGGGGTTGAATATATAGAATCATTTAAAAGCCCTCTGTCCATTTACAACTTTTAGGAAAATAGTTTTTGTTTATTTTTGAGGTAAACTCAACTATATAATGTGTCTGATTCATTGCACTGAAGTTTATATCAGAAAGCTCAAAGTAGTTTTAAATGTATTGCTCAATTCTTATGAGAAAGAGGTATTATTGGGAGTAAGAAAAAGGGAAAAACAGAATGGGATAAATTATCTCATAAAGTTTGCAAGGAAAAGCTTTTACCTTGGAGAGGAAGATAAGGAAGTTGCAGGGAAAGCTTACTCTCATTGGAATTGATTCAAAGAAAGACTAATGTAGGCCCTCAATTCAAGGTAGATATTTATCTTACCATATAGAAAATTAGAAGGGGAAGGGGATAAGAGAAGGGAAGGGTGAGAGAAGAGAGGATGGAGGGAGACATTTTTTTGAGGAAGGACAGGGAGGAAGGAGACAGAGATATAATAAATGGGAAAATAGGATGGATGGAAATACATAGTTGGTAATCTTTATTATGAAAAAAAAAGTGAAATAAGTGAAATCATCATATAAAAAAAAGACCTTAAGGGTTGGAAAAAGATTGGACTGGGGAAAAGGAAAGGACGGGTATAATGGGACAAATTAGACCACATGAAAAGGCACAAAAGACATATTACAATCGAGGAAAGAAAGGAGAGGAATGAACATTGTCTGAAGCTTGATCTCATTAATTTTGGATCTAAGAGGGAATAACAATCATTCAGTTGGATAAAGAAATGTATCTAAACCTGCAAAAAAGTAGGGGGAGAAAGAGGAAAGAAAAGGTCTGGGCTGATTAGGACAGAAGGCAGAAACTCTAGGAAAAAAAAAAAAGGATAAGAGAAGGGGGACGTGTAATATAAGGTCAGGATAGATCAAACAAACAAACAAACAAAACAAAAAAAACAAAAAACATTACTAAAGATTGGATGGAAAGAAAGAACAAAAGAATATACAGGGGAGAAAATAGGATGGAGTGAAACACAAAGCTAATAATCATAACTGAGAATGTGAATGGGATGAATTCTCCCATAACATGGAAGCAAATAACAGAATTGATTAGAAAATAGGATCCTGTAGGATTTGAAACAGAGAGATACATACAAAGTAAAGGTAAAAGGCTGAAACAGAATTTATTATATGTCAGCTGAAGTAAAAAAATAAATGCAGGAGTTACAATTCTGATTGCAGATAAAGCAAAAGTAAAAATAGTTCTTATTAAAAGAAATAAGGAGGGAAACTACATCATTATAAAGGGTACTATAAACAAAGAAGTAGTGATAATACTAAACGTGTACATCCCAAGTAGTGGAGCAGGCAAATTCCTAGATAAGAATTTAAGCTAATTACAGGAAGAAACAGCAAAATTATTCTAGTGGAGGTCCTCAATTCCCTCAGAACCAGACAACTCTAACCACAAAATAAACAAGAAAGAAACTGTGGAGATTAACCGGATCTTATAAAATCTAGATATGGTAGACATCTGGAGATAATCAAATATGGACAGAAAGAAATATATCTTTTTTTCAGCAGTACAAGGAACTTAAACAATAATTGATCATATTTAGGGTATAAAAAACATCACAATCCAATGTAGACAGGCAGAAATACTAAATGCTTCCCTTTCAGACCACAATACAATAACAATTATATTCAATAAAAAGCCAGGGAAACAGAAAGTAAAAAAAAAAAAAAAAAAAAAAAAAAAAAATTAAATAATCTAATTCTAAAGAATGAATGGGTCAAAAAAGAAATCATAGACACGATCCATAATTTTATGCAAGAAAATGACAATGATGAGTCAATATACCAAAATCCACTACTGAGGGAAAATTTTAAATCTCTAAATGAATAAAATATATATTATGCATAAAATATATAATGCATTTAAATCTCTAAATGAATAAAATATATATTATGCATACAATTAAGATATCAAGAAGAACAAATTGAAAACCTGCAATTAAACACCAAATCAGAAATTCTAAAACTAAAAGGAGTGATTAGTAAAATTGAAACTAAGAAAGCATTTAAATTTATAAAACTAAAAATAAATTTTATGAATAATCCAACAAGATAGACACATCTTTGGTGAGTTTAATTAGAAAAAGGAAAGAAAAACAAACAAACAATCAAACAAACAAACAAATCACCAGCATCAAAAATGAAAAGGGTGAATTTACCTCCAATGAAAAACGAATTAAAGCAATAATTAGGAGCTATTTTGGCCAGCTGTGAGTTAACCAAGATGGCTAAATATTTATACAAGTATAAAATACAGAGATTAACAGCAAAAGAATATAAAATTTTCAAATAGTCCCATTTTAGAAAAAAAGTAATTGAACAAGGAATTAATGAGCTATCTAAGAAAAAAATTTCAGGGCCAGATAAATCCACAAGCGAATTCTACCAAATATTTAAAGAATAATTAATTCCTAAACTTTTTGGAAAAATAGGCAAAGAAGAAATGCTTTCAAATTCCTTCTTTGACACAAATATGGCACTGATACCTAAACTAGGAAAAAACAAAACAGAGAAAGACAATCACAGACCAATATCCCTAATGAATATTAATGCAAAAAATGTAACATAACATTAGCAAAGAGATTATTATTATTTTATTAGCAGGATGATACATTATAATCAAATAAGATTTATACCAGAAATGCAGGGCTGGTTCAGTATCAGGAAAACTATTACCAGAGTTGATTGTATCAATAACAAAACCAACAGAAATCATATGATAATCTCAATATATGCAGAAAAAGGGTTTGAGTAAATATCTTACTAAAAATAATCGAGGACATAATATTGAAGGAACCTTCCCTTAAAATAAAAAACAGCATCTATTTAAAACCAATAAGATTAGGGCAGAAACAATGATGCCAATTATCACCATTATTATTCAACATAGTACTAGGAATATCTTTAGCAATAAAAAAAGAAAAAAAAAGAATTAAAGGAATTAGAATAATTCAATGAGGAAATAAAACTATTACTCTTCACAAATGTATGATGGTATACTTAAAGAATCCTACAAAAACATCCAGAAACCTACTCAAAACTATTAACAGCTCTAGCAAAATTGAAGGATATGAAATAAAACCATACAAGTCCTTAGGATTTCTATATGTTACTGAAAAAGGCCATCAGCAAGAGATATATAATTTTTTTGTTTAAAATAGCTATAGACAAAATTAAATATTTGGTTGTCTACCTGCCAAAACAAGCTCAGGAACTATATGAACATAATTACAAAAGACTTCTTACAATAAAGTCAGATCTAAATAATTGGTAAAATATCAATGGCTCTTGGGTAGGCAGAGCCAATATAATAAAACTGGGAATTCTGCCTCAATTAGTCTACTTATTCAGTGACATACCAATCAAACTGCAAAAAAAGTTATTTTATAGAACTAGAAAAAAATAACAAAATTCAATAATAATTACAATTCATCAAGGTAAAGAAAGTTAAGGGAATTAATGAAAAATATAAAGGAGGGTACCTTAGCAGTAGCAGATCTAAAACTATATTATAAAGTAGCAGCATCAAAACTATTTGGTACTGGCTTAGAAATAGAGTGATGGATTAAGGTTAGATACATATAACACAATAATCCATGGCTATAGTAATCTAGTATTTGATGAATCTTTAAACTCCAGCTTCTGGGATAAGAACTCACTATTTGACAAAAGCTTTCGGGAAGATTAGAAAATAATATATCAGAAACTTGACATAGATCTACATATCACATGCCATAACAAAATAAGGTCAAAATGGATAATTTGGGCATAAATGGTGATACCATAAGCACTTTAGGAGAGGAAGGGATACTTTACCTATCAGATCTTTGAAGAAAGGATGGATTTATGACTGAACATGAACTAGATCAGGGGTCCTCAAACTACAGCCCTCAGGCCAGATGCTGCCCTCTGAGAATGTTTATGCGGCCTGCCGGGTTATGGCAAAATCAGACTGGAAGTGATGTTCGACCTAAACTCCAGTTAGCAACACACACTTCTGGCACTGGACTGAGGCAGCAGAGACAGAGTGTGAGGTGATACCGAGGGGAGGTGACTTCCCAGGCCAGGGTGTATGGTGTGGGGAAGGGAGAAAGATGCAGAAGATGGAGAACTGACGGCCCATGACCTTGTAAAATAACAGAATCCATCACAACAGAGAGGCGCCAGGGATGTACAGTGCATGCTGCACATGTCATGGCCACTGCAGGGGGAATATATGGGCTGTGTCTGTTGCGTGGGTATAGTAACAGTTAGTACTACAAGTCCCAGCTTCACTCTATCATTACCATTATGCTGTAATGACAATGTAACAGCTTCCTCTCTAGCTCATGTTGCGGGACTGACTGCTATTGTAGCCTAGAGTGAGGCTCCTGGTACCAGGCCATGGCCCTGTATCCAAAGTGACCTCATGTCTGGCTATTGTGGTCATCAGTTTTATCATTGTGTGTATGTTCTGTAGTTTCATAAAGAGATGGAATATTGCTAACATATGTCATCATCTTATAATCACTGGGGGACTGACCTTAGTGTCCACCCATATCCTGAATATAAGGGGGTTCAGAGCTGGTGTACTGCTTCATCCCCCTCCAGATTCTTAAGGTCCCCATACACTTATGCAGCTTCAAGTCACATGATGACCTCCCCCGGAAGCCCCAATGTATGATTTGTCACTGAAGCTCATTCTGCACAAACAATATATAGCACAGTTATATACATATATGCGCAATCTTGCCCATGATTATGATAAATTATGAGTGCAACATGTATGATCATGCAGCGCTAAATCATGAGAATTGATCCCAGGCTTCACAGGAAGCCAGGGCATTTGGGAGGGCCGCCTGAGTGGTGACTTGTGTACAGTGCAGGTCTGAAATGGGAGAAAGAGTGTGGGAAACAGAGGCATCACAGACAGAGGCAGCTTGGAGGAAGCTGGGCATTGCAGTATGTATATCTTTATGTGGGCAAAGTTATTGCTGGTATATTTTTTTGTAGTGCTGTATGTATGTACATATATATATATATATATATATATATATATATATATATATATATATATATATATATATATATATATATATATATATATGTATGTATTTTACTAATAGCAATTTGGAATCCCTTAGAAATAATGATGTCAAGAAAAAGAAAAATTGACTTGGAGTGAGGATATTTAAAGAACAGTGTACTTATGTTTACTTTTTCATGCAGTACAAGGAAAGAGCTGTATGTCTGATATGCCAGAATATAGTATCTGTGTTCAAGGAATATAATTTGCATCAACACTATGAAACAACATAAAGATAAATATGATTGTTTGGTTGGAGAAGTGAGAAAAGATAAAATATTAAAACTGAAAAATACATTGACAACTCAGCAAAATATTTTTGTGAAGCAGAAGCAGCTAAATATTTCATCACTGCAAGCAAGTTTTCAAGTTGCCAAGCTAATAGCACGCACTGGCAGACCATTCATGGAGGGAGCATTTCTTAAAGAATGCCTTCTTTCTATTGCCAAAAAGATGTGTCCAGAGAAGGCCAATTTATTTAGTGTCTTTCAGGACCTACAATTAACAATTACACGAAGCATTGAAGAAATGGGAGACAATCTGCATCATTATTTGCAAAACTCCACAAAATTTTTTCATATTTTTTCCTTGGCATTTGACGAAAGCAATGATGTTCGTGATTCTGCACAACTTCTAATTTTTATTCGTGAGATGAATGATTATTTTGCAATCATAGAAGAGCTTGCTTATCTGAGGGAACTTAGTGAGGGGGAGAATCATTGTGTGAATCTTACTCTCATCAGAAGAGGCTCAAAGAGTAAATAATTAACATATTTGTTTTTCAGAGAATTTTCTCTCACCTCATTAAAAGGGGGGAGAGGAAAAGGGAAAAGGAAAAGGAGAATAAGTGAAGGGACTTGGAGGGAGGGGGGAGGGATCCTAAAAAAAAAAAAAAAAAAAGAGGGAGGGTTGCGCGTCACAAGGGGGGTCTGTAAATTAAATATCGGGGAAGGGGATCAGGGGGGTCAAGGGAAAAAAGCATAATCTGGGGATAATACGATGGCAGAAAATACAGAATTAGTAATTTTAACTGTAAATGTAAATGGGATGAACGATCCCATCAAACTGAGACGGATAGTAGATTGGATCAAAAAGCAGAACCCTACAATATGTTGCCTACAGGAAACACACTTAAAGCAGGGAGATACATACAGAGTAAAGGTAAAAGGTTGGAACAGAGCCTATTATGCTTCAGGTAAAGCCAAAAAAGCAGGGGTAGCTATCCTTATCTCAGATCAAGCAAAAGCAGAAGTAGATCTCGTTAAAAAAGATAAGGAAGGAAACTATATCCTGCTGAAAGGTAGCATAAATAATGAAGCCATATCAATACTAAACATATATGCACCAAGTGGTATAGCATCTAACTTTCTAAAGGAAAAGTTAAGAGAACTGCAAGAAGAAATAGACAGTAAAACTATAATAGTGGGAGATCTCAACCTTGCACTCTCAGATTTAGACAAATCAAACCACAAAAACAAACAAGAAAGAAATTAAAAAAGTAAATAGAACATTAGAAAAACTAGGTATGATAGACCTTTGGAGAAAACTGAATGGCAATAGGAAGGAATATACTTTCTTCTCAGCAGTCCATGGATCCTATACAAAAATTGACCATATACTAGGACATAAAGATCTCAAAATTAAATGTAGGAAGGCAGAAATAATAAATGCCTTCTTCTCAGATCACAATGCAATAAAAGCTACATTCAGTAAAAAGTTAGGGGTAAATAGACCAAAAAGTAATTGGAAACTGAATAATCTCATCTTATAGAATGACTGGGTGAAAGAGCAAATTATAGAAACAATTAACAATTTCACCCAAGATAATGATAATGATGAGACATCATATCAAAATCTTTGGGATGCAGCTAAAGCAGTAATAAGGGGAAATTTTATATCTTTAGAGGCTTATTTGAAGAAAATTGAGAAAGAGAAGATTAACGAATTGGGCTTACAACTTAAAAGGCTAGAAAAAGACCAAATTATAAACCCCCAACCAAAAATTAAACTCGAAATACAAAAATTAAAAGGAGAAATCAATAAAATTGGAAGTAAAAAAAGAATTGAATTAATAAATAAAACCAAGAGTTGGTTTTATGAAAAAGCCAATAAAATAGATAAACCTTTGGTAAATTTGATCAAAAAAAAGAAAGAGGAAAATCAAATTGATAGTCTTACAAATGAAAAGGGGGATCTTTCCACCAATGAAGAGGAAATTAGAGAAATAATAAGGAGTTACTTTGCCCAACTTTATGCCAATAAATTTGATAACTTAAGTGAAATGGATGACTTCCTCCAAAAATATAGGCTCCCTAGATTAACAGAGGAGGAGATAAATTGCTTAAATAGTCCCATTTCAGAAAAAGAAATAGAACAAGCTATTAATCAACTCCCAGGAAAAAATCCCCAGGGCCAGATGGATTCACATGTGAATTCTACCAAACATTTAAAGAACAATTAGCCCCAATGTTATATAAATTATTTGAAAAAATAGGGGATGAAGGAGTCCTACCAAATTCCTTTTATGACACAGACATGGTACTGATACCTAAACCTGGTAGATCGAAAACTGAGAAAGAAAATTATAGACCAATCTCCTTAATGAATATTGATGCTAAAATCTTTTTTTTTTTTTTAATTTTTTTTATTATATATATATATATATTTTATAATATTATCCCTTGTATTCATTTTTCCAAATTACCCCCCCTCCCTTATTCCCTCCCCCCGACGACAGGCAATACCATACATTTTACATGTGTTACAATATAGTCTAAGTACAATACATGTGTGTGAATATCATTTTCTTGTTGCACAATAAACATTAGAATCCGAAGGTACATGCAACCTGGGCAGACAGATATTAGTGCTAACAATTTACATTCCCCTCCCAGTGTTTCTTCTCTGGGTGTATCTACCTCTGTCCATCATTGATCAACTGGAAGTGAGTTGGATCTTCTTTATGTTGAAGATTTCCACTTCCATCAGAATACATCCTCATACAGTATCGTTGTTGAAGTATACAGTGATCTTCTGGTTCTGCTCATTTCACTCAGCATCAGTTGATTTAAGTCTCTCCAGGCCTCTCTGTATTCCTCCTGCTGGTCATTTCTTACCGAGCAATAATATTCCATAACCTTCATATACCACAATTTACCCAACCATTCTCCAACTGATGGACATCCATTCATCTTCCAGTTTCTAGCTACAACAAAAAGAGCTGCCACAAACATTTTGGCACATATATGTCTCTTTCCGCTCTTTAGTATTTCTTTGGGATATAATCCCAGTAGTAGCGCTGCTGGGTCAAAGGGTATGCACAGTTTGATAACTTTTTGGGCATAATTCCAGATTGCTCTCCAGAATGGCTGGATTCTTTCACAACTCCACCAGCAATGTATTAGTGTCCCAATTTCCCCACATCCCCTCCAACATTTGTCATTATTTGTTCCTGTCATCTTAGCCAATCTGACAGGTGTGTAGTGGTATCTCAGAGTGGTCTTAATTTGCATTTCTCTGATCAGTAGTGATTTGGAACACTCTTTCATGTGAGTGGATATAGTTTCAATTTCTTCCTCTGAGAATTGTCTGTTCATATCCTTTGACCATTTATCAATTGGAGAATGGTTTGGTTTCTTATAAACTATGGTCAGTTCTCTATATATTTTGGAAATGAGACCTTTGTCAGAACCTTTGTTTTTAAAAATATTTTCCCAATTTGTTACTTCCCTTCTAATCTTGTTTGCATTAGTATTATTTGTACAGAAACTTTTTAGTTTGATGTAATCAAAATCTTCTATTTTGTGATCAATAATGATCTCTAGTTCTCCTCTGGTCATAAATTCCTTCCTCCTCCACAAGTCTGAGAGGTAGATTATCCTCTGTTCCTCTAATCTATTTATTATCTCCCTCTTTATGCCTAAATCATGGACCCATTTTGATCTTATCTTGGTATATGGTGTTAAGTGTGGATCCATATCTAATTTCTGCCATACTAATTTCCAGTTTTCCCAACAGTTTTTTCCGAATAATGAATTTTTATCCCTAATGTTGGAATCTTTGGGTTTGTCAAAGATTAGATTGCTATAGATGTACCCTTTTTTGTCCTTTGTATCTAATCTGTTCCACTGATCTACCGGTCTATTTCTTAGCCAATACCAAATGGTTTTGGTGACTGCTGCTATATAATATAGCTTTAGATCAGGTACACTTAGACCACCTTCCTCTGAGTTTTTTTTCATTAGTTCCCTTGCAATTCTTGACCTTTTATTCTTCCATATGAATTTTGTTGTTATTTTTTCTAGGTCATTAAAATAGTTTCTTGGGAGTCTGATTGGTATAGCATTAAATAAATAGATTAGTTTGGGGAGTATTGTCATCTTTATTATATTCGCTCGGCCTATCCAAGAGCACTGAATGTCTTTCCAATTATTTAAATCTGATTTTATTTTTGTGGCAAGTGTTTTGTAATTTTTCTCATATAATTCCTGACTTTTCTTTGGTAGATAGATTCCCAAATATTTTATACTATCAACATTTGTTTGGAATGGAATTTCTCTTTGTATCTCTTGCTGTTGCATTTTGTTAGTGATATATAAAAATGCCGAGGATTTATGTGGATTTATTTTGTATCCTGCCACTTTGCTGAAATTTTGAATTATTTCTAGTAGCTTTTTAGCAGAGTCTTTGGGGTTCTCTAAGTATACCATCATGTCATCTGCAAAAAGTGATAGTTTAATTTCCTCATTTCCTACTCTAATTCCTTGAATCTCTTTCTCGGCTCTTATTGCCGAGGCTAGCGTTTCTAGTACTATATTGAATAGTAACGGTGATAGTGGGCAACCTTGTTTCACTCCTGATCTTACTGGGAAAGGTTGCAGTTTATTTCTATTGCATATTATGCTTACTGACGGTCTTAAATATATACTCCTGATTATTCTAAGGAATAATCCATTTATTCCTATACTCTCAAGAGTTTTTAGTAGGAATGGATGTTGGATTTTGTCAAATGCTTTTTCTGCATCTATTGAGATGATCATATAGTTCTTATTAATTTGATTATTAATATGGTCAATTATATTAATAGTTTTCCTAATATTAAACCAGCCCTGCATTCCTGGAATAAATCCTACTTGATCATAGTGTATTATCTTGGAGATGATTTTCTGAAGTCTTTTTGCTAATATCTTATTTAAGATTTTAGCATCAATATTCATTAAGGAGATTGGTCTATAATTTTCTTTCTCAGTTTTCGATCTACCAGGTTTAGGTATCAGTACCATGTCTGTGTCATAAAAGGAATTTGGTAGGACTCCTTCATCCCCTATTTTTTCAAATAATTTATATAACATTGGGGCTAATTGTTCTTTAAATGTTTGGTAGAATTCACATGTGAATCCATCTGGCCCTGGGGATTTTTTCCTGGGGAGTTGATTAATAGCTTGTTCTATTTCTTTTTCTGAAATGGGACTATTTAAGCAATTTATCTCCTCCTCTGTTAATCTAGGGAGCCTATATTTTTGGAGGAAGTCATCCATTTCACTTAAGTTATCAAATTTATTGGCATAAAGTTGGGCAAAGTAACTCCTTATTATTTCTCTAATTTCCTCTTCATTGGTGGAAAGATCCCCCTTTTCATTTGTAAGACTATCAATTTGATTTTCCTCTTTCTTTTTTTTGATCAAATTTACCAAAGGTTTATCTATTTTATTGGCTTTTTCATAAAACCAACTCTTGGTTTTATTTATTAATTCAATAGTTTTTTTACTTTCAATTTTATTGATTTCTCCTTTTAATTTTTGTATTTCGAGTTTAATTTTTGGTTGGGGGTTTATAATTTGGTCTTTTTCTAGCCTTTTAAGTTGTAAGCCCAATTCGTTAATCTTCTCTTTCTCAATTTTCTTCAAATAAGCCTCTAAAGATATAAAATTTCCCCTTATTACCGCTTTAGCTGCATCCCAAAGATTTTGATATGATGTCTCATCATTATCATTATCTTGGGTGAAATTGTTAATTGTTTCTATAATTTGCTCTTTCACCCAGTCATTCTATAAGATGAGATTATTCAGTTTCCAATTACTTTTTGGTCTATTTACCCCTAACTTTTTACTGAATGTAGCTTTTATTGCATTGTGATCTGAGAAGAAGGCATTTATTATTTCTGCCTTCCTACATTTAATTTTGAGATCTTTATGTCCTAGTATATGGTCAATTTTTGTATAGGATCCATGGACTGCTGAGAAGAAAGTATATTCCTTCCTATTGCCATTCAGTTTTCTCCAAAGGTCTATCATACCTAGTTTTTCTAATGTTCTATTTACTTTTTTAATTTCTTTCTTGTTTGTTTTGTGGTTTGATTTGTCTAAATCTGAGAGTGCAAGGTTGAGATCTCCCACTATTATAGTTTTACTGTCTATTTCTTCTTGCAGTTCTCTTAACTTTTCCTTTAGAAAGTTAGATGCTATACCACTTGGTGCATATATGTTTAGTATTGATATGGCTTCATTATTTATGCTACCTTTCAGCAGGATATAGTTTCCTTCCTTATCTTTTTTAACAAGATCTACTTCTGCTTTTGCTTGATCTGAGATAAGGATAGTTACCCCTGCTTTTTTGGCTTTACCTGAAGCATAATAGGCTCTGTTCCAACCTTTTACCTTTACTCTGTATGTATCTCCCTGCTTTAAGTGTGTTTCCTGTAGGCAACATATTGTAGGGTTCTGCTTTTTGATCCAATCTACTATCCGTCTCCGTTTGATGGGATCGTTCATCCCATTTACATTTACAGTTAAAATTACTAATTCTGTATTTCCTGCCATCGTATTATCCCCAGATTATGCTTTTTTCCCTTGACCCCCCTGATCCCCTTCCCCGATATTTAATTTACAGACCCCCCTTGTGACGCGCAACCCTCCCTCTTTTTTTTTTTTTTTTTTTTTTAGGATCCCTCCCCCCTCCCTCCAAGTCCCTTCACTTATTCCCCTTTTCCTTTTCCCTTTTCCTCTCCCCCCTTTTAATGAGGTGAGAGAAAATTCTCTGAAAAACAAATATGTTAATTATTTACTCTTTGAGCCTCTTCTGATGAGAGTAAGATTCACACAATGATTCTCCCCCTCACTAAGTTCCCTCAGATATGGTATATTTTCTATGTCTCTTCCTGGGATATAGTTTCCCTCTTTTTATCACTCCTTCCCCTTTTTCTGAACCGACCTCCTTCCCTTTACTACACCCCCCTTTTTTTCTTTTATATCAGTAAAATCAAATTATCATTGAGTATTTTTTATATACCCACAACAGAGTTACAGTTCTCAAGGGTTCTGTGTACCTTTTTCTGTTTCTCTTCAGTCTTGTGGATGTAGATCAAATTTTTTGTTTAAGTCTGGTTTTTTTCTTAGAAACATATAGAATTCCTCTGTTTCATTGAATGACCATCTTCTTCCGTGGAAAAAGATGCTAAACTTAGCTGGGTAGTTCATTCTTGGTTGCAGTCCTTGATCTTTTGCCTTACGGAATATCAGGTTCCAGGCCCTTCTATCTTTTAATGTGGAGGCAGCCAGATCTTGGGTGACCCTTATTGTGGCACCTTGGTATTTAAATTGTTTTTTTCTAGCTGCTTGCAGGATTTTCTCCTTTGTGTGGTAATTCTGCAGCTTAGCCACAATATTCTGTGGTGTTCTTTTTTTAGGGTCTATTTCAGAAGGAGTTCGATGAATTCTTTCCACATCTACTTTCCCTTCTGTTTCTATTATCTCTGGACAGTTCTCTTTGATAATTTCCTGTAAAATAGAATCTAGGCTCTTTTTTTGGTCATAGTTTTCTGGAAGTCCAATAATCCGCAGATTATCTCTCCTAGATCTATTTTCCAGGTCTATAGATTTTCCCAGTAAGTATTTGACGTTGTTCTCCAGCTTCTCATTTTTTTTGTTTTGTTTGACTGATTCTTGGGTTCTCTGTGAATCATTCATTTCTATTTATTCCATCCTGACTTTTAAGGAGTTATTTTCTTCTTTCACAGTTTTTAGTTCTTTTTGTAAATGCCCAATTTCGTTTTTAAATGAATTATTTTGCTCTATTGAGTTTTTTTCCATTTCCCTAATTTTTTTTTTTGAGAATTATTTTCTTTTTCCAATTCAGAAATTCTATTTTCTTGAGACTTTTTTATCTTTTCCAATTCAGAAATCCTACTTTCCTGTGTTTTTTTAACCTTTTCTAATTCACTAATTTTGTTTCCCTGCATCTCCTGTGAATTCTTTATTTTTTCCAACTCCAATTTCAGGACGTTGTTATTCTCTATCATAACTTCCCTTTCCTTGCCCCATTTTTCTTCAATCTCCCTCAATTTCTTAAGAGCTTCTTCTAGGAGAGAGTTATGTGATGGGGGGCAGGAATCGTTCCCCTTTAGGTTGTTATCTTCTGAATCTTTGCTGTTAACTTCCTCGGGGTTGGGTACCCGCTCTTTCTCTGTATAGAAGGAATCTATAGTTTTTCTAGCTTTTTTGCTCATACTTAAAAAATGTTTTGGGGTCTGTCCCTGGGGTAGGAAATTATTTACTTCTTTACCAGCTTCCTCCCAGACTGGATGGATGCAGCGGCCCCCGCGCCCGTGCTAAGAGAGAGCTCTGGGAGAGAGTTCCCCACCCCCTCCCTGGAAGTGCCTCAGAGGTGATTAGCACTGCTGTGCTTTGAGGGCGTAGAATAGTGAAGACAGTAAGAAGCTCAGCCTATGTGTCCGGGTGGGGAGTGGATGTCTGCAGCAGGTGACCTGAGAAGCCCCTGCGCTCAAACTGGAAGTGCTGCCAGAAACCGCGGTCCCTAGTTCAAAGGTTCCGCTTCTCTGGGACTTCCTGGAGCTGAGTTCCACTCCCTCCAGCTAAGCTAGGCCTTGTGTGTTGCCTTGGGCCGTATCCACCCACTTGTCAGTCTCTTAACTATTCTCAGGAGGTAGCTGAGGCCACACCCCCTGGTGCCGAGTCTGCCGAGTCACCCCCAGGGTGGGGGGAGGGGGGGAAATCTAATCTGAGTTTTAAAATATTTTGGCTTTCTCTTCTGAACTGCTAAATAATTAGCAGAGAAGAGCTAACAGCCTGTGCCAGATTCCTTTACCTCAGTGGCTTCTCTGATCCCAGAGCCCCTCCCAGCGCAATGGGCGCAGTGTGCCCCTACCCCACCGTCTGTGCTGGTCTTTCTTATTCCTCCCCTGAGAACTGACCTTTCCTGTTGAAACTCCAGATTCTCTTCAGCTGGTAAGTCGTGCTTCCAGTCCTTGTGGTATCTATCAGTCCTGAGCTAATTTTGAGACTTAATTTATCTAATTGGTTGTGAGGGAGTGAGGACGTTCACTGAGTAGTGTGTTTCTTCTCCGCCATCTTGGCTCCGCCCCCCGATGCTAAAATCTTAAATAAGATATTAGCAAAAAGACTTCAGAAAATCATCTCCAAGATAATACACTATGATCAAGTAGGATTTATTCCAGGAATGCAGGGCTGGTTTAATATTAGGAAAACTATTAATATAATTGACCATATTAATAATCAAATTAATAAGAACCATATGATCATCTCAATAGATGCAGAAAAAGCATTTGACAAAATCCAACATCCATTCCCAAAAAAATCTCTTGAGAGTATAGGAATAAATGGATTATTCCTTAGAATAATCAGGAGTATATATTTAAGACCGTCAGTAAGCATAATATGCAATAGAAATAAACTGCAACCTTTCCCAGTAAGATCAGGAGTGAAACAAGGTTGCCCACTATCACCATTACTATTCAATATAGTACTAGAAACGCTAGCCTCGGCAATAAGAGCCGAGAAAGAGATTCAAGGAATTAGAGTAGGAAATGAGGAAATCAAACTATCACTTTTTGCAGATGACATGATTGTATACTTAGAGAACCCCAAAGACTCTGCTAAAAAGCTACTAGAAATAATTCAAAATTTCAGCAAAGTGGCAGGATACAAAATAAATCCACATAAATCCTCGGCATTTTTATATATCACTAACAAAATGCAACAGCAAGAGATACAAAGAGAAATTCCATTCCAAACAAATGTTGAGAGTATAAAATATTTGGGAATCCATCTACCAAAGAAAAGTCAGGAATTATATGAGAAAAATTACAAAACACTTGCCACAAAAATAAAATCAGATTTAAATAATTGGAAAGACATTCAGTGCTCTTGGATAGGCCGAGCGAATATAATAAAGATGACAATACTCCCCAAACTAATCTATTTATTTAGTGCTATACCAATCAGACTCCCAAGAAACTATTTTAATGACCTAGAAAAAATAACAACAAAATTCATATGGAAGAATAAAAGGTCAAGAATTGCAAGGGAACTAATGAAAAAAAACTCAGAGGAAGGTGGTCTAAGTGTACCTGATCTAAAGCTATATTATATAGCAGCAGTCACCAAAACCATTTGGTATTGGCTAAGAAATAGGCCGGTAGATCAGTGGAACAGATTAGATACAAAGGACAAAAAAGGGTACATCTATAGCAATCTAATCTTTGACAAACCCAAAGATTCCAACATTAGGGATAAAAATTCATTATTCGGAAAAAACTGTTGGGAAAACTGGAAATTAGTATGGCAGAAATTAGATATGGATCCACACTTAACACCATATACCAAGATAAGATCAAAATGGGTCCATGATTTAGGCATAAAGAGGGAGATAATAAATAGATTAGAGGAACAGAGGACAATCTACCTCTCAGACTTGTGGAGGAGGAAGGAATTTATGACCAGAGGAGAACTAGAGATCATTAGTGATCACAAAATAGAAGATTTTGATTACATCAAACTAAAAAGTTTCTGTACAAATAATACTAATGCAAACAAGATTAGAAGGGAAGTAACAAATTGGGAAAATATTTTTAAAAACAAAGGTTCTGATAAAGGTCTCATTTCCAAAATATATAGAGAACTGACCCTAATTTATAAGAAACCGAACCATTCTCCAATTGATAAATGGTCAAGGGATATGAACAGACAATTCTCAGAGGAAGAAATTGAAACTATATCCACTCACATGAAAGAGTGTTCCAAATCACTACTGATCAGAGAAATGCAAATTAAGACCACTCTGAGATACCACTACACACCTGTCAGATTGGCTAAGATGACAGGAACAAATAATGACAAATGTTGG
Source organism: Sminthopsis crassicaudata (assembly GCF_048593235.1). NCBI lineage: Eukaryota > Metazoa > Chordata > Mammalia > Dasyuromorphia > Dasyuridae > Sminthopsis > Sminthopsis crassicaudata. Next base: position 540,600,098 of record NC_133619.1, read on the forward strand.
AGGGGATGTGGGGAAATTGGGACACTAATACATTGCTGGTGGAGTTGTGAAAGAATCCAGCCATTCTGGAGAGCAATCTGGAATTATGCCCAAAAAGTTATCAAACTGTGCATACCCTTTGACCCAGCAGCGCTACTACTGGGATTATATCCCAAAGAAATACTAAAGAGCGGAAAGAGACATATATGTGCCAAAATGTTTGTGGCAGCTCTTTTTGTTGTAGCTAGAAACTGGAAGATGAATGGATGTCCACCAGTTGGAGAATGGTTGGGTAAATTGTGGTATATGAAAGTTATGGAATATTATTGCTCGGTAAGAAATGACCAGCAGGAGGAATACAGAGAGGGTTGGAGAGACTTAAATCAACTGATGCTGAGTGAAATGAGCAGAACCAGAAGATCACTGTATACTTCAACAACAATACTGTATGAGGATGTATTCTGATGGAAGTGGAAATCTTCAACATAAAGAAGATCCAACTCACTTCCAGTTGATCAATGATGGACAGAGGTAGATACACCCAGAGAAGAAACACTGGGAGGGGAATGTAAATAGTTAGCACTACAATCTGTCTGCCCAGGTTGCATGTACCTTCGGATTCTTATGTTTATTGTGCAACAAGAAAATGATATTCACACACATGTATTGTACTTAGACTATATTGTAACACATGTAAAATGTATGGTATTGCCTGTCGTCGGGGGGAGGGAATAGAGGGAGGGGGGGTAATTTGGAAAAATGAATACAAGGGATAATATTATAAAAAAAAAAAATATATATATATATATATAATAAAAGAAAAAAAAAAAAGAAGAGCTTGCTGCACTGCAAAGCATCAAAGGAACAACTACAGGAGAGGATATCTATGAAAAGGTTTTGCAAGCTATGAATGGTTTGGAGCTAGACTGGGCTAAATTAGACAGTGTGACAACTGATGGTGCTAAGAAAGGAGTAACTGCTCTCATTAACCAAGAGAAATGGACAAACATAACCATTCTCATCCAATAGCCATACACTGCCTCATCCACCAACAAATGCTGTGTAGTAAATCACTGAAGTGGGACTCAGTTATGAAAATTGTGGCATCTTGTGTTAACTTTATTAGAGCTAATGCAATAAATCACAGACCATTTCAGGAATTTCTGTCTTAGCTAAATGTTGAGTATGAAGATGTTCTATATCATACAGAAGCTGAGTCGAGGGAGAGTTTTGAAATGTTTCTATGACTTACTTCCATAGATTATAATTTTTCTGCTTTCAAAAAACAAAGAAGTACCAGAGCTCAATGATGCAGAATGGAAATGGCACCTTGCCTTTCTGACAGATGTAACAGAGCTACTCAACAATTTCAATATGCAACTTCAAGGAGAGGGGAAGCTCATCTGTGATATGCAATTACATGTCAAAGCATTTGAAGTAAAATTAGGCTTCCTCATCAAACAAGTGAAAGAGGAAAACTTCTGCCATCTCCCTACAACTCAAAATCTGTTAGCAGAAAAAGCACTGATTGCATTCCCAAACAAAACATGTGTAGATTCATTGGAAAACTTGCAAAAGAAGTTCCAATTTAGATTTAAAGAGCTTCATCTCCATGAGGAGGACATACAGCTTTTCCATAACCCATTTTCTATTGATATTGAAAATGTGGATACAATTTACCAAATGGAACTGGCTGAACTGCAGAATTGTGACTCTCTGAAAGATGCATTCAAGTCAAGCATCCTTCATAATTTCTATGCATCTCTCCCCTCTGAGACATATCTTCATCTCATGAACCATGTGCTCAAAATGGCAACCATCTTTGGCAGCACTTATGTCTGTGAACATACTTTTTCTAGAATGAAACATTTGAAATCTCCAACCAGATCAAGACTAATGGATGCACACTTGCATCACTTGTTACGACTAGCAGTGACAAATCAGACATTGACCATCTTATTAGCCAAAAGCAGGCCCATAGTTCTCATCGAAATACTGATAAGTTTGTTGATTTAACTTTACTTCATTTTAAATATTGTATTTGTTCCCATTTTGTTTCTTCACTTCAAAATAAGATATATGCAGCATGCATAGGAATTTGTTCATAATTTTTGTTTTTACTATAGTCTGGCCCTCCAATAGTCTGAGGGACAGTGAACTGGCCCCCTATTTTAAAAAATTGAGGACCACTGAACTAGATAATATTATGAAAGGCAAAAAAACAAAACAAAACAATTTTTTCACATTAAATTAAATGTTTTTGCACAAACAAACCCAACAGATACAAGATTAAAAGGGAAATACAAAGTAAAAAGAAGTACAGTCAATATTTCTGTTAGATGTCTCATTTCTGAAATAGGTAAAGAACTGTGTCACATTTCCAAGATTGCAAGTCATATCCCAAATGATAATTTGTCAAAAGAGATGAACAATTTTCAGATAATGAAATTAAAACCATATATAGTCAGATGAAAAAATGCTCTAAAACATTATTGATTAGAGAAATGCAAATTAAAACAACTGTGAGATACACCTTTAAGTTGACCAAGATGACAAGAAAAGATAATGATAAATATTGGAGGGGATGTGGGAAAACGGGACACTAATGAATTATTGGTGGAGTTGTGAAATGATTCAACCGTTCTGGACAGCAATTTGGAAGTATGCCTAAATGACTATAAAACAATGAATACTCTTTGACCCAGCAGTGTCCGTTATTGGGGCTTTATTCCAGGGAAATCATAAAGGAAGGGAAAGGACTCATATGTGCAAAAATGTTTGTAGCTGCTCTTTTTGTGGTAGTAAAAATTGGAAAATGAGTAGATTCCCATCAATTGGAGAACAACTAAATAAGTTGTGGTATAGGAAGGTAATGGAATATTCTTGTTCTATAAAAATGATGAACAAGCTGATTTTAGAAAGAACTGAAAAGAGTTATATGAACTGATGCTGAGAAAAACAAATAACACCAGGAATACATTGTTCACAATAACAGCAAGAATGTGTGATGATCAATTATGAAAGATTTGGTTATTGTCAGGGCTTCAGTGATCCAAGGTAATCCCAATAGATTTTGGATAGAAAATGTCATCTGCATCAAGAAAAATAATTATGGAGATGGAACGTAAATCAATGCATGCTATGTTCACTTTATTTTTCTGTTGTTGTTGTTGTTGTTGTTGTTGTTGTTGTTGTTGTTGTTGTTGTTGTTTTCCTCTCCTGTTATAGGCCAGAACTTTGTTCTTTAAACAAGGATTCTTACAAGGTGCTAATTCAGTGGAATTGATAAGACAATGGTTATCTATTTTAATGGTGATTAATAGTTCTCTAGTTCAGAATATGTACTTAGTGCTTAATATAGTTTCACAAGATTCACAGCTATGAAAATCTAATTAGAATAGTGCATATAAGCTGGGACAAACTCAGCCAGAGTCAGAGCCAGAGAAGACAAGAAGACTGGAGTCAAGAGCTCAAGCTCTCTGAGCCACAGAGCGACATTCACTCCACCTCACTCCACCATGGGTGGCTGTTCTCCTGCATTTTTCCACTGAGACTAAGCAGGTTTGAAAGGTTCTCAAGAAAGCTAGCTGGGCCCTAGGCAAGGAAACTAGATAATGAAGGAGCTAATAAAGGATTTGCACTTTAACACCTGGCCATTCTTGTGTTAATTACATTACTGAAAGGAAGGCTGCTGCTCCAAGACCTCCAGAAAACCAGCTGAGAACACTACACTCTCCCCTGGTTATTCCCTTTTGTTCTGAATTTTCTCTTCCAATATGATTCATGAATCAATTGTATTAAAAAATAAATATAAGCAGAGACAGCTTAGGTGGCACAGTGGATAGAACACCAGCTTTGAAGTCAGGAGGACCTGAGTTCAAATATGGCCTCAGATACTTAACACTTCCTAGCTGTGTGACCCTGGGCAGGTCATGTACTCCAATTGCCGCAGGGAAAAAATAATCAAAAATAAATATAAACAAAAATATAAAAATTGTTTATTTTTAATGTCACTTAGATATGAAGATTCTTCATGTTTACTCTAATAATCCATGATTAGATTTATGCTATTCAACTTTAAAAAAAATAACTTTAATAAGGGCATAAATGCATACTATTCACATTTATAGATGGCAGAAAGCTTGGCAGGACAACTTGCATTCCGAATGACAGGATCTAAAATTACTTAGCATGTTTGAGCACTGGATTGACCTTATTCAGATTAAATTTAATATTAATAAATATATCATTCTATACTTGGACATGTAAAATATAAGCTTTGCAAGTGTAAAGCTGTGCTAACACAGTTACCTATTGTTCTGAACAAATTTTTTAGTAGTTTCAGTAGATTTCAATCTCAATATGAGCCAATACCAAAGTAGAAAATAAAATAAAAAAAATTAGGGTATGTTAAAAAAATACAGCTTTGAGGAATAGTGAATTAACAGTTTCACTGAATTCTAACTGAATCAGAACTAATTTGGAATATCATGTCCTATGCTGGGAATGACAATTTAAAACACATTGAAGAGTGTTCAGAGGAGGGCAGTCATGTAGCAAAGGGCCTTGAATTTGTGGATCATAGAAAATTGACCAAAGGAAATTGGTACATTTAACTTGGAAAAAAAGAATTCAGGCACTTGATAAATATTTTCAAATATCTGAAAGCAATGATGGAGAGGTGGATTATACTAATTTGGTACTAAATGACAGAACAAGGAGCAAGGGGTAGAAGTTAGAAAAAGTCCAATTTAGATTTAGTCTCTTAGGCCAGTTCAAAAATGGAATAGGCTTTATTAAAAGGTGATTTTCTCCAATTGATATTACCTTTCAACTCCAGAGATATTCTAATAGAGGGTTAATGTGTGCTTGTCAAGATGAATAAAGTAACCATTTCCTTCTTTTGAATAATTATTACCTAGCAAAACAATGTTGTAACTTAATACTATTTTAATTTTGTGATCCAGTACAACTCATTATATTTTATAAATTGTTACTTTAAAAATAGAATGAGAGAATTGTACAGTAAAGAATTACCTTAAAATAATTTGAGGAGGGATATGCTGTTAAATGTTCAACAGCTGCCTCTCTGAGGGGAAAAATTATGTACAAGATTTTTGTGTTTAATCTACATTATTAAGATTTTTCTCTGTCATGTACTTAAGTCTAGACAATCAACAAAGTAATGAATTGAGTACCAGTTTGCATTATTTGCTTATTTTCAATGTCAAAAATGCTCATAGAAAACTTAACAATGAGCTCTTACAAGTCTCTACAAGCTAGCTTTAGCATTATACTGTTTCTAGGTTAAACCAACTTATGACTCAAAGTAATCTGTATTAAAATTTTTAACATAAATCTATTTTCTCTCCCTCCAGCCACCCACATACATTGGAAAACCAGAAAAGAAAAACTTGTTTGTATAAATATGCATATTTTAGCAAATTCATTTTTCTAAATGCTATATACAAACTTTTTTTTTCATTCTGAACACTAAATCAATCACTCTCTGTGATAAATATCTATGTCTGTTATAGAGAGCATCTTTCATCATTGCTCTTCTGGAATCATCAGTACTTATGTTGATCATAGTTCTTAGAGTTGACAGAGATTTTCTTTTACAGTGTTATATATTGTTCTTATTCTGCTTATTTATTTCTTTGTTTGTTTATAAAAGTTCTTAAAATTATTCATTTTAATAATTTTATGTAACTATTTTAGTATAAATTATGGTTATATTGTTATAAAATATTGTTTTAGTATAAATTTTTGCATCTATTTACATCACTCTGCTTGCTTAAATAAAAGAGGATTTACCACCAAAATAAAACATTTATTCCAAAATTAAACAATTATAGGAATTTTGATGACTCAGAAATTTCTAAGATTACATCAATATGGATATTCCCTTCAATGATTCAGATTACAATTTATTTTTAATTGCCCATCCTGTGAAATTCTTATACCAATCCTACTATTTAATTTATTTAATCACCTCATGTTCCTTCCATAGGACCATATTTTTCAACTTTTCAATCATTAATTTCTTTCATGAAACATTATACTCAGATTTTACTCCATAACCCTACATCTGTAATATGCTGCTGGATGCTCATGCCCCCATGTGTTTTTATTTACCTTATTAGTGATATTCAGTCTACATCCCTTGATACCTTTCAGTCATAAAAGAATGCTGGAGGAATATTGATATATGTATCTACCGATGACCATGGATATATAATTTATGTATATATTTATTCAGAGAGGAACATTGCTGAAAAGTGATAATTTTGGTATCTTTATAATTTTTTTCCATAAAAAGCTATTCAGATTAACAAGGAAATTAAATTGGATGAAAAGAAAGAGAATCACAAATATAGGGTATATGTGAATATATAGTGCACATGCACACAACATATTTGCATATGAATGTGTATGTACAAATGCATAAATGTATATTGCATACATTATGTATATTTCCAATTATGTATAAATATAGACACATGTGCATGTCTATAGAAAATACTGTCTCTGTGATGTTTAAAAATATGTATGGAAGTATGTTTATATACATTCACATATGTATGTATATTTGTATAAATGGGGAAAAATTCTATGAGGGAGAAATTTTAGCTCATTAAAGGAACTTCACAATTTCCCCAAAGCAATTCCATTTCTTTTCAATTGTGAACTAATTTGTAACTTCTGTAAAAGTTGAGTGAGCTCTACATGATATCTGTCAAACAGATGTTAGTCTAGATAATAGGTATCTTTTGATCCCTTGAATTTTCCTGTAAGGATAGGTAGGCAAAATTATTTCTGCCTGGATCTCAAACAGGAGACTTTGAACTATATAAGTTTAATACTCCCAGCATAATAATATTTGACACTACCAGTTTAGGATCTCCACTTATGTATAAAGTCCCTCTTTAACTCCTATATTGAATGTCTTCTCTGACAAAGGCATACTTTCCTAAACAAGCATCTTCCTGTTTTTTAACTGAAATGAGTATTTTTGATGAATGTTGTTAGACTTAATTTCTGCTTTCATGTTTTTAAGTAATTTTGCCTATTTTGACCAATGGATAGGAGATAGACTTCCACATGTAAGTTTGCATTTATGAAATAAAAGAGTTCTTTTTTTAGAGTTAATATGTTATTGGCCAATAGGCATAATTTTATCTGTCTTTTTGGTATTTATACTTTTAATTTTCTTTCTCTTCTCTTCTTATTACTGGTAGCATTTATAGGACTATAACAAATACTAAGAAATTGTGTACAGAGTAAGAAACTTTGCTTTACTCTCACAATTATTAGAAAATAATTTGTTTAATCTAATTGCATATAATATTTTTAAAAAGATGAATAATTTTTACATTTTGGAAAAAGATCACTATACTGTGTAGATACTTTTATCATAAATAAATATTGTAGTCTGTTATAGGGTTTTCTGTATTTATTTAAATAATTATGTTTTAGATATTTTTGTTTTTAATATGATTAATTATGATCTTTTATTTCTAATGTTGAAATAGATTTATATCCTGAGCATAAATCCAACTTGATCATTAGGCATGATTTTTTAGATAAACTACTGTATTCTATCTGACCAGATAGTATTTAAAATGTTTGAAAAGAGAATCAATAATATTCCTCTATAGATTTTTTAGGTTTTATCCTTCTCAGATTAAGGAAATTAGACTCAATCTTGTAAAAGAAGGTACAGATTTATATGTTATACATATGTATATATATATATATATATATATATATATATATATATATATATATATATATATATATATATATATATATATATATATATATATATATATATGTATATGTATATATATATATATATATAATTTATATGTGTGTGAGAAAAAATATGAGTGAAAAAAAGAGAAGAAAAAGGAAAAAATGAACATATCATATGTTGATTTACATTGAGTCTCCATAGTTCTCTCTGGATGAGGATGGCATTTTCCCTTCAAAATTTATTGGAATTGCTTTGAATGACTGAATTGCAAAGAAGGACCTAGTCTGTCATAGCTGATTATTGTATAGTCTTGCTATTACTTGCACAATATTTCCCTGGTTCTATTTATTATGCTCAGCATCAGTATGAACAAATGTTTTCAGGTCTTTCTAAAACCAACCTGTTCATCATTTTTATGGAACAATAATATTATTTTCATATACCATAACTTATTTAACCATTTCCCAATTGATGGGCATCTACTCATTTTCCAATTCTTTGCCAAAACAAAAAAGAGATGCTACAAACATTTTTGAACATATGGGTACTTTTCCATCCTTTAGGATTTCTTTGGGCTACAGACCCAGTAGTGGCTCTGCTTGTTCAAAGAGTATGTATGCACCATTTTATAGTCCTTTGGGCATAGTTCCAAATTGCTCTCCAGAATGATTGGATCATTTTATAACCCCCCAATAATGCATTAGTGTCCCAGTTTTCCTATATCCCTTTCAACATTTATTATTATCTTTCACGAAGCCTTTTTGGGCTTCGGGCAAATTCATATCTTGCTTTGAGATTTCATCTGTGGACATTTTGTCCTCATCTGAGTTGTTTGTGTCTTCCCTATCACCATAATAGCTTTCTGTGGTCAAAGTTCTTTTCTGATTCTTACTCATTTTCTTTACTTTTTATTTCTGTTTTGGTTCCCTTCTTTTAAAAAGTTCAAAAAACTTTTGAGCTATTACTACTCCAGAGTACACCTCCAGTACTTTTGTGCTACTATTACTCCAGAGTAGTAGGAGAAACAATAAGTAAGTTCATATTATGCAGTGCATATATTTTTGATGATAAATTTGAAGGAATTTCCCAATGGAATGCTTCAGGTAATTATCATATTTGGTAATACAAGAAATTATTTATGTAAAATACTTTATGTGTTGTCAAATTCACAGATAACCTTAAATTTTGAAGAGATGAATATGTTGGTTAATAGAATTAATTACACAATTGTAGTTGAAAAAAGAACATTGGACTGAATCTAATAGGATCAAAATTAGGAGAAACATGCTATTTTATACTTGTGTTAAAAATGAATATGATCAGTACAATTGAAAAGGCATGTTTAGTTTTCTTTTTCTTTTTTTTTCTCTAAAAAAAAATGGATCTAGATATTTTTGACATTCAGATTCTTAAACTGTGGTGCACAACCCTATATGGGATCTTGTAATTAAATGTGGAAGTCATGGAATTATAATTTATCATAAAGTATTCAGCAAGGTTAAAATATTTATATTCCTATATGGGCAGATGATAATTATAATTTCTAAGAAATTAGTTATTATTAGGATAGTTAGAAAGATACACAGAGAAAGGGAAGGGGTGTGAGTTGACTATGATGAGATGATTAAAAAGTTAGGGGTGAGAAAGAGGAACTGGAAGAAAGGGGAAGAGAGTGTAAGAATGGGGTATATTATCTCATATAAAAGGAAGATCATTATTAGAGAAGAGGAAGAGGGGGGACTGGCAACAGTTGAATCTTATTCTCATGATAATTTGCTCAAAGAAATAATAAAGACAATCATTTAGGAATATAAATTTATATTCCCTGGTAGTAGAAGGGCACAGCCATGGTAGAAGGGGTTGGGACTGATAAATGAGAGGGTTGATTGGAGGAAATTTTGGTCAGAAACAAAACAGATTTTGAGGAATGACAGGATGAATGGTAAGAGAGAAAGACAAATGGGAGGAAATCAAATGGAGGGAAATAGACAGTAACCATAACTGGAAATGTGACTGGGATGTACTCACTCATAAAATGGAAATGGATAGCAGAGTGGGTGAAAACCACAATCTTACAATATGTTCTTTACAAGTAACATGTTTGAAATAAAGACATATACACAGAGTTAAAATAAAATATTGGAGTAGAAATAATGTTCAGCTGGAAAAAAAGAATAGTAATTATGATTTAAAAAAAAGCAAAAATAGAACTAGTTAAAAAAGATTAGCATGGAAACTATATTTTCCTAACTAGGCACCATAGATAACAAAGTGATATCAGTACTAAACATATTACATACCAAATGAAATAGCCTCCAAATTCTTAAAAGAAAAGTTAAATGAGTTATACAAGGAAATAGTAAAACTTTATCAGTGAGGAGCATAATTTTAATTCCTCTGAGAAAATAAATCTAATCATAAAATAAGTGAGAAATAAGTTAAAAAGATGAATAGAATTTTAGAAAAGTTAGATAAAATAGACTTATAGAGAAAATTGAATGTGAATAAAGAGTATTATAACCTTTTCTAGTACTCCATGGCATCTACACAAAAATTGATCATGTATTTGGACATAAGAACTTTTTTTTGTGTGTGTGTGTGTGTGTGTGTAAATACCATTTTCTTGTTGCACAATAAGCATTAGATTCCGAAGGTACATGTAACCTGGGCAGACAGATATTAGTGCTAACAATTTACATTCACTTCCCTGTGTTTCTTCTCTGGGTGTAGCTACCTCTGTCCATCATTGATCAACTGGAAGTGAGTTGGCTCTTCTTTATGTTGAAGATTTCCACTTCCATCAGAATATATCCTCATACAGTATTGTTGTTGAAGTGTATAGTGATCTTCTGGTTCTGCTCATTTCACTCAGCATCAGTTGATGTAAGTAAGTCTCTCCAGCCCTCTCTGTATTCCTCCTGCTGGTCATTTCTTACAGAGCAATAATATTCAATAACCTTCATATACCATAATTTACCCAACCATTCTCCAACTGATGGACATCCATTCATCTTCCAGTTTCTAGCTACAACAAAAAGAGCTGCCACAAACATTTTGGCACATATATGAACATAAGAACTTTATCACAAAATACTGAAAAGCAGAAATATTCAATGCAAACTTTATAGTTTATAATGCAACTTAATTACATTATAAGATACAAGGAAAGATAGGTTAAAATTCATTAGGAACTAAATAATCTATTAGTAGAGAATGAATAAGTCAAAGAACATTTCATTAATGATAATGACAATAATGAGGCAACATATCAAATTTCATGGTCTGCAACAAAAGCAGTTTTTAGTTCAAAATTTATTTCTCTAAATTCTTATAACAATAAGATATAGAGGAAACTGATAAATTGAGCATGCAAATAAAAAATTAAAAAGTTTAAAAAAGAACAAATAAAATTTCCCAAATAAATACCAATTTAGAAATCCTTCAATTAAAAAAAGAGATTAATAAAAATGAAAGTAATAAAACAACTGAACTGATTAATAAAACTAAGAGCTGGTTCTATAAAAAATGAAATACATAAATCTTTTGTTAACTACATTTTCTAAAAATAAAAAGGATAACCAAATTACCAGTATCAAAAAAATCTAAAAGGTAAATTCATTACCAAAGAAGATAATTCTTAGATGCATTTTTACCCATTATACGACAATAATAATTTACTTTTTAATTAAAGCTTTTTATTTACAAAAAAAACATGTATGGGTAATTTTTCAACACTGATCCTTGCAAAATTTTATCTTTCAAATTTTTCCCTCTTTCCCCCAACCCCCTCCAGATGGCAGATAATCTAATACATATATTATACATCTAATACATATATGTATTATGTACATCATAATCATAATACATATATATCTAATACATATAGTTACAATATATATTAAATGCAACATATGTATACATATTTATACAGTTATCTTGCTGCACAAGAAAAATCGGTTGTAGAAAGAAAGAAAGAAAAAAAACAGTCTGAGAAGAAAAACAAGATGCAAGCAAACACCAACAAAAAGAGTGAAAATACAATGTTGTGGTCCACATTCAGTTCCCACAGGCCTCTCTCTAGGTGTATATGGCTTTCTTCATCACTGAAAAATTGGAACTGGTTTAAATCATCTCATTGTTGAAGAGAGTTGTATCCATTAGAAAAGATCATCATATGGTATACTTAGAGAACCCCAAAGACTCTGCTAAAAAGCTATTAGAAATAATTCAGAATTTTAGCAAAGTCGCAGGATACAAAATAAATCCACATAAATCCTCAGGATTTTTATACATTACCAACACAATCCAATAGCAAGAGATACAAAGAGAAATTCCATTCAAAATAACAGTCGATAGTATAAAATATTTGGGAATATATCTACCAAAGGAGAGTTAGGAATTATATGAGCAAAATTACAAAACACTTGCCACAAAAATAAAGTCAGATTTAAATAATTGGAAAGACATTCAGTGTTCTTGGATAGGCCGAGCGAATATAATAAAGATGACAATACTCCCCAAACTAATCTATTTATTTAGTGCTATACCAATCAGACTCCCAAGAAACTATTTTAATGACCTAGAAAAAATAACAACAAAATTCATATGGAAGAATAAAAGGTCGAGAATTGCAAGGGAACTAATGAAAAAAAAGTCAGAGGAAGGTGGTGTAAGTGTACCTGATTTAAAGCTATATTATAAAGCAACAGTCACCAAAATCATTTGGTATTGGCTAAGAAATAGACTAGTTGATCAGTGGCATAGGATAGGTTCACAGGGCAAGATAGTGAATAAAAATAGCAATCTAATCTTTGACAAACCCAAAGATCCCAATTTTTGGCATAAGAATTCATTATTTGACCAAAACTGCTGGGAAAACTGGAAATTAGTATGGCAGAAACTAGGCATGGACCCACATTTAACACCACATACTAAGATTAGATCAAAATGGGTCCAAGATTTAGGCATAAAGAACGAAATCATAAATAAATTGGAGGAACATGGGATGGTTTACCTCTCAGACTTGTGGAGGAGGAAGGAGTTTGTGTCCAAGGGAGAACTAGAGACCATTATTGATCACAAAATAGAACATTTTGATTACACCAAATTAAAAAGTTTCTGCACAAACAAAACTAATGCAAACAAGATTAGAAGGGAAGTAACAAATTGGGAAAAAAATTTACAGTTAAAGATTCTGATAAAGGCCTCATCTCCAAAATATACAGAGAATTGACTTTAATTTATAAGAAATCAAGCCATTCTCCAATTGATAAATGGTCAAAGGATATGAACAGACAATTTTCAGATGATGAAATTAAAACTAGTTCCACTCATATGAAAGAGTGTTCCAAATCACTATTGATCAGAGAAATGCAAATTAAGACAACTCTGAGGTATCATTACACACCTGTCAGATTGGCTAAGATGGCAGGAACAATAACGATGAATGTTGGAGGGGCTGTGGGAACACTGGGACACTGATACATTGTTGGTGGAGTTGTGAAAGAATCCAACCATTCTGGAGAGCAATCTGGAAGTATGCCCAAAAAGTTATCAAAATGTGCATACCCTTTGACCCAGCCATACTACTACTGGGCTTATACCCCAAGGAACTACTAAAGAAGGGAAAGGGACCTGTATGTGCCAAAATGTTTGTGGCAGCCCTTTTCATAGTGGCTAGAAGCTGGAAGATGAATGGATGGCCATCAATTGGAGAATGGTTGGGTAAACTATGGTATATGAATGTTATGGAATATTATTGTTCTATAAGAAATGACCAACAGGAGAAATACAGAGAGGCTTGGAGAGACTTACATCAACTGATGCTGAGTGAAACGAGCAGAACCAGAAGATCATTATACACTTCAACAATGATACTGTACGAGGATGTATGCTGATGGAAGTGGATTTCTTCAACATAGAGAAGAGCTAATCCAATTCCAATTGATTAATGATGGACAGAACCAGCTACATCCAGAAAAGGAACACTGGGAAATGAATGTAAACTGTTATTTTTACCTTCTGAATCCAATTCTTCCTGTGCAACAAAAAATTCGGTTCTACACACATATATTGTATCTAGAATATACTGTAATATATTTAACATATATAAGACTGCTTGCCATCTGGGGGAGGGGGTTGGGGGAGGAAGGGAAAAAATCTGAATAGAAGTAAGTGCAAGGGATAATGTTGTAAAAAATTACCCATGCATATGTACTGTCAAAAAATGTTATAATTATAAAATAAAATAAAAATTAAAAAAAAAGAAAAGATCATCATAGAGTGTTGTTGTTGCTGTGTATAATTATCTACTTGTTCTGCTCATTTCACTTAGCATCAGTTCATGTAAGTCTCTCCGAGCCTCTCTGAAATTATCTTCTTGGACGTTTCTTACAGAACAATAATATTAGTCTATAATTTACTTAGCTATTCTCCAATTGATGGACATCCATTCAGTTTCCAGTTTTTGGCCACTAGAAAAAGGGCTGCCACAAATATTTTACACATGTGGGTCTCTTTACCTCTTTTAAAATCTTTTTTGAATATAAGCTTACTAGAAACACTGCTGGGTCAAAAAGTATGTGCAGTTTGATAACTTTTTGAGCATAATTTCAAACTGCTCTGCAGAATGGTTAGTTCTGTTCACAATTCCACCAACAATGTATCAGTTTCTCAGTTTTCCCATATCTGCTCCAACATTTGTTGTTAACTTTTCCTGTCATCCTAGTCAATCTAACAGGTGTGTAGTAATATCTCAGAGCTTTCTAAATTTGCAATTCTCTGATCAATTATAATTTGGACCACCTTTTCATGTGATGACACATAGTTTTAATTTCTTCATCTGAAAATTGTCTGTTCATATCCTTTGACCATTTATCGATTGTCAAATGGCTTGCAATCTTATAAAGTTGAATCAATTCTCTATATATTTTAGAAATGAAACCTTTATCAGAACCTTTGACTATAAAAAAAAAAGTTTTCCCAGTTTATTGCTTTCCTTTTAATCCTGTGTGCATTAGTTTTGTTTGTACAAAAACTTTTTAACTTAATATAATCAACACTATTTTGTGATCATTATTGATCTAGTTCTTCTTTGGTCACAAATTTCTTCCTCCTCCACAATCTGAGAGGCAAACAGTCCCATGTTCTTCTAATTTATTTATAATCTTGTTTTTGATGTCCATATCATTAATCCATTTCAACATTACCTTGGTATACGGTGTTAGGTGTGGGTCAATGTGTAATTTCTGCCATATTAGTTTCCAATTTTCCCAGCATCTTTTGTCAAATATTGCGTCCTTATTCTAAAAGCTGAGGTCTTTGGGTTTGTCAAACACTAGATTACTATCGTCATTGACTATTTTGTCCTTTGAACCTGATCTATTTCACTGATCAACTACTGTTTCTTAGTCAGTACCAAATGTTTTTGATAACCACTGCTTCATAATATAGTTTTAGACCTGGTACAGCTAGGCCATTTGCTTTTTCATTTTTTTTTTCTTTAATTCCTTTAGATTCTTGACCTTTTCTTATTCCAGATCAATTTTGTTGTTATTTTTTCTAGGTCCGTAAATTAGTTTAGCACTAAATAAATATATTAGTTTAGGTAGTATTTTTATTATATTTGCTCAATCTGTCCAAGAACACATGATATTTTTCAATTTGTTTAGAACTGACTTTATTTGTATGGTAAGTGTTTTGTAGTTTTGCTCATATAGTTCCTGACTTTCCCTTGGCACATAGATTCCCAAATATTTTGTAGTATTAACAGTTATTTTAAATGGAATTTCTCTTTTGTTATCTCTGGCTGTTGGATTTTGTTAGTGATGCATAAAAATGGTGATGATTTGTGTGGATTTGTTTTGTGTCCTGCAACTTTGCTAAAGTTGTGGATTGTTTCTAATAGTTGTTTTAGTTGATTCTCTAGGATTCTCTAAGTATACCATCATATCATCTACAAAGAGTAATAAGTTGGTTTCCTCATTACCTACTTTAATTTCTTTAATCTTTTTATTCTTTAACATTTTTAATTCAATATTGAATAGTAATAGTGATAGGGGGCAACCTTGTTTTATCTCTGATCTTATTGGGAATGGTTCTAGTTTATCCCCATTACATGTGATGCTTGATGATGGTTTTAAATAGATGCTACTATATTAAAAAAAGTCCATTTATTCCTATTCTCTCTAGTGTTTTTAATAGGAATGGATGTTGGATTTTATGAAATGCTTTTCTATATTTATTGAGATAATCTTTTTTTGTCAGTTTGGTTATTGATACAGTCAATTATAGTAATAGTTTTCCTAATGTTGAACCACCAGTGCATTCCTGGCATAAATCCTACTTGCTCATATTGTATAATCCTGGGGAGGATTTTCTGTAATCTCTTTGCTAATACATATATATATATATATATATATATATATATATATATATATATATATATATATTTAAGATTTTTGCATTAATATTCATCAGGGAGATTAAGCTATAATTTTCTTTTTCTGTTTTCATCCTACCTAGTTTAGGTATCAGTACCATGACTGTGTTATAAAAGGAATTTGGTAGGAGTTCTTCTTTCCCTATTTTTCCATTGGAGTTAATTGTTCTTTAAATGTTTGGTAGAATTCACATGTAAATCCATCTTGTCCTCGCAATGGATTGACACAAGATAGACAGCTCTGACTAGAATATTCAATTTAAAGCATCATTTATTAGCTGGCCAGCAACTGACCCTACTAGATAGGCTAGTAGAGATCAGCCCCGAACCTTTAGTGAGGTATACTTTTAAGCCCATTTGCCACATCCTGGTACAGCCTTGTGGTTACAAATTTTGGGAATCACTGACACAGTTTCTCGTTTGCAATGGGTAAGTATCTGGATGAGAGTGAGCACACAATGGAACCTGTCCACATGTTTTGCAATGATGTCCTGACTTTGTTAGACACATATTTCTAGGAAAGTCTAGGGTCGCATGAACCAGGGGATGGGGCCCAATCTGAACATAAGTTTCCTTAATTTAGTTTAAGCAACATTTTCCTATAAGCCTGAAGCCCCTTGACCCAAGGATGAGGGGGCCAGTCTTTTGTCCACTTCAGTCCTGGGGCTTTTTTTCTTAGTGAGTTGATTAGTAGCTTGTTCTATTTCTTTGTCTAAAATGGACTATTTAAATAATGTATTTCCTTTTCTGTTAAACTGGATAATCTATATTTTTGTAGATATTCCTCCTTTTCACTTAGGTTATAAAATTTATTGGCATAAAGTTGGGCAAAGTAATTCCTAGTTATTACTCTAATTTCCTCTTCATTGGTGAAAAGTTCTCCCTTTTCATTTTTGAGACTAACAATTTATTTTTTTTCTTTTCTTTTTCTAATCAAATTAAATAAAGGTTTATCTATTTTGTTAATCAAATTTTCATTTTATTTATTAATTCAATAGCTTTTTTACTTTGTTTCATTAATTTCTCCTTTTATTTTCAGAATTTCAAGTTTGGTATTTGATTGGGGGTTTTAAATTTGTTCTTTTTCTAGTTTTTTTTTTTTTCTTACAAACCCAATTCATTGATTTTCTCTTTCTCTATTTTATGCAAGCATCCAGAGATAGAAAATTTCCCCTTATTACTGCTTTGGGTTCATCCCACAAATTTTGCTATGTTGTCTTATTATTGTCATTCTCTTGGATGAAATTATTAATTGTGTCTATGATTTGCTGTTTCACCCATTCTTTCTTTAGGATGAGGTTATTTAGTTTCCAATTACTTTTTGGTCTCTTTCCTCCTGGCCTTATATTGCACGTGATTTTTATTGCATTATGATGTGGGAAAAATGCATTTACAATGTTTGCCTTTGTGCATTGGATTTTGAGGTTTTTATGCCCTAACACATGGTCATTTTTTTCATAAGTTCCATAAACCTCTGAGAAAAAACTCCCTTTTTTCTCCATTTAATTTTCTCCAAAGGTGTATCATAATCTAACTTTTCTAATAATTTGTTAACCTCTTTAACTTCTTCCTTATTTATTTTGTAGTTTCATTTATCCATTTCTGTGAGAGCAAGGTTGATACCCCTTGATACCCCTTACTAATATAGTTGTGCTGTCTATTTCTTATTGCATCTCTCTTAACTTCTCTAGGAATTTCTATGCTCTACCACTTGATCCATATATGTTTATTATTGATATTGCTTCATTGCTATGGTACCATTTAGTAAGATATAGTTCCCTTATTTCTTTTTATTCGATCTATCTTTGCTTTTATTTGATCTGCAATCACAATTGTTACCACTGCTTTTTTTTTTCTTCACCTGAAGAATAGTATATTATATTTTAGCCTTTTATCTTCCCTCTGTATGTGTTTCATTTTATTCACTTCCATTTTATGGGGGAGTTCATCCCATTCATATTCACAGTTACAATAACTAATTCTGCATTGCCTACCATCTTATTTACCCTAAGTTATGCTGTTCTCTTTCCTAACCCTCTTCCCTCCTTCACAGTATTTTGCTTTTGATGAACACCTTCCTCAAACAGTTCTCTTCCTTTAGAAACCCTCCCTTTCTTTTACACCTTTCTCCTAATTCTTCTGTTTTCCCTTCTATTAATCTTTCTTTTTCTTTCCCCCTTTTACCTCCTTTTCCTCTCGAAGGTGAGACATGTTTCATTCTGATACCAAATATGTAGGATATTCTCTCTTAGAGCCACATCTGATGAGAGTGAGATTCATACCATGCTCATCCCCCTCCCTTCTTTCCCTCAATTATAATATGTTTTCTTTGCCTCTGTGTAATGTAATTTCCATTATTTTACCTTCTTTTTCCACTTCTTCCAGTATGATCCTGTTTCCATTGCTGGTTTATTTTTCATATTATCATAATAAAATCAAATTATGCCTGCATTCTCTAAGTATACCCATAAAAGAAATATAATTCTCAAGAGTTCTTTCATTTTTACCTTTTTATGTTTCTCTTGAGTTTTATGTTTGCAGATGAAATTTTTTGTTCAGTTCTTTTTTTGTTTTTCAATAGAAATACATGAAATTCATCTGTATAATTGAATGTCTATATTCTTCCCTGAAAGATAATGCTCATTTTAGCTTCATAGCTTATTCTTGGCTATAGTCCCAGTTCCTCTGCTTTCTAGCATATCAGATTCCAGGCTGTTTGATCCTTTAAGGTAGAAGCTGCTAATTCCTAGGTAAATCTAAATGTTTCTTTCTGGTTGCTTACAATGTCTTTTCCTTGGTATGATAGTTCTGAAATTTAGCCACAATAATCCTTGGGGGTTTAATTTTGAGGTTTCTTTCAGGAGATTATCAGTGGATTCTTTTGATGGCTATTTTACCTTCTGATTTTAAAATATCAGGGCAGTTTTCTTTTATGATTTCCTATAAGATAATATCTAGGTTCTTTTTTCATCATGGCTTTCAGGAAGCCAATAATCCTTAGATTGTCTTTCCTACATCTATTTTCCAGGTCAGTTGTTTGTGCTAGAAGATATTTCATATTTTCTTCTATTTTGTCATGGTTTTTTTGGTTTGTTGTTTGACTTATTCTTGAAGTTTCATTGAGTCATTCACTTCCATTTGTTCAGGTGTCATTTTTAGTGTATAATTTTCTTCAGTTACCTTTTTTAGTTCCTTTTGAAATTGTCCAATTAAATTTTTTGTTCATTGCATTATTTTTCCATTTTTTCAATTCCTTCTTGCAATTATCTCATTTTATTTCACCATTTTTCTTTTAACTCTCTTTTGAAGAAAGCCTTGTAAAATAGGGACCAGCTCATGTCTCTCTTTGGGGCTTCTTCTGGAGTTGCTTTGTCTTTAGAAACCTCAGGATTTGAGATCTGTTCTCTCTCTCTATTAAAGCTATCTATGGTGAGAGTTCTTTTTTGCTTTTTTTTTTTTTTTTTTTTTTTTTTTTTTTTTTTTTTTTTTTTTTTAAGTCTGAGATCTGTTTAATACAATGGAGCTACAGCTGCTTTAATTTGCCCTGGGGCAGCTCTGCTGATTGATTTCCAGTGTGATGGTGGCTAGGTCTAGCATTCTTCCAGGGCGCAGTGGTTTACATTTTGTTTTTTACAAAAGGCAAATCTGCCAAATCAACAACTTGTAACTAGGACAGAGTGGCCTAAAAAGTTCACAGAAGATTCCTATGTGTGTGGAAGCTGCAACGCTCTGACTCTCAGCTCCAGCTTCTTGCCCTGGGATCCCTGTGCTGCACTCTGGGCTCAGCAGACTGTCCTCTTGCCTGATTGAAACAGACCTCTTCTGAAGTTCTTCCAAGGTATCTCTTCTGAGAATGTGTTATACTGCAAATATTTGTGGATACTTTGACTTCAAAACCAGTTTTGAGGCTTAATCTGCTATTGATTTGAGAGAAGATTAGAGGAGGTTACAGAGAGTTGTCTGTTCTCTTATCTGACATCTTGGCTCCACCCCCCCATAGCAATATTTCTTTTTTTTTTTTAATGTTTATAATACATTTTTATTTTTAAACATCAATACTGTAGGTCCTTTAAAAATTACAAAGTTTTAAAAGAAAATTAAAGAAACTGAGATTTATCTTCTTTCTTGGAAGATAACAATAAACTTGTCTACTGAAGTTAAAAACAATAGTGGTTTACTATGGCAATCAATAATTTGACATGTTATACAACTTCAAATGATTTGTTTGATCAGATGCCTTGAATTTATTTTACTTTAAATAACAACAACAAAGAAATGTGACTTAATACCATTTTGTAGTATTAATGTGTTTTGAAAACAACTGTGCTAGTTCTTGAGTCAAATATACAATGTAGTAAGCTTTTCTTAATAATCCAGGTGTTTGCTACTGACTATAGATTTCTAGGTACACTCTCAAATCAAAATCAGTGTAGTTAATTTTCAGTGTGGCATTTTGGAATTATATATCTATCTATCTATCTATATATATATATATAGATAGATAGATAGATAGATATAGATATATATCTACATATAGATATATATCTATATATATGTACACATATATACACATATCTTGTTCCTTTAATTTCTGTGCAAAACAATTCTGGGGATTTATCTTATATGATAAAAAGGATCTCTAAAGAAAACCATTTTTTAGTTTATTTATTTTATTATAGCTTTTTATTTTCAAGATATATGCATGGATGATTTTTCAGCATTGACAATTGTAAAACCTTTTGTTCCAAAAGCAGAAAACTGATTAAAAAAAATTAAAGCAAATTGCATTGATAAAGGACTTACTGAGAACTGAGTCAAATTAATATGACTCTTTGTAAGTTCATATAAGAAAAAGTGTCTAAATCACTATTAATTAGAGAGAAATGAAAATTATGGCAACTCTGAAGTACCTCTCTTACATCAAATTAATATGTTGGAGGGTGAGAAAATTGGGACACTAATGCACTGCTAGTGGAATTGTGAACTGTTTCAAACCTTGTGGAAGATTATTTATAACTATGCTCAAAGGTCTATAAAACTTTGCATACATTTGATTCAGCAATATCACTATTAAGACTGTATCTCAAAGAGATCAAGAGATCAAAGGAAAAAGAAAAGGATCTATATTTATACACCTACCAAAAAAAAAAGCTTTATTAAAGCTTTTTTTGTTGTGGTAAAGATATCCATCTTTATCCATCAATTGGAGAATATTTGAACAAATTGTAGCATATGATTGTGATGGAATTATATTGTGATGAAAGAAATGACAAGTAGATTGTTTTCAGAAAAAGAAAAAAAAAACAAACAAACCTTGAAAGACAGATATAAACTAGTGCAAAGTGCAGTAAGCAGAGCCAAGAAAACATTTTTACAGTAATAGTAATATTGTGATCAGCTGCAAAAGACAGCTATTTTAGCAAAATAATGGTCTAAGACAATTTCTAAGAATTTAGGATTCAGAGAGAGAACTATGGGAAATGAGTGTGAACCACAACATAGCATTTCCACTCTTTCTGTTATTGTTTGCTTGCATTTTTGTTTTCCTTCTCCGGTTTTTTTTTTTCCTTTTTTCTAGATCTGTTTTTTTTTTCCTTGTGCAGCAAGATAACTGTATAAATATGTATACATATTTTGGATTTAACATATAATTTAACATCTTTTACATGTATTGGGCTACGTGCCATCTAGAGGAGGGTGTAGGGGGAAGGAAGGGAAAAGTTGGAACAGAAGGTTTTAAAAGAGTCAATGTTGAAAAATTACTCATGCATATGTTTTGTAACTAAAAAACTATAGTAATAATAATAAATAAAAATGAAAATCTTCATTCACCCCTAAAAAGAAAAAAAGAATTTAGGATTAAAAATGTTAAACACTTCCATAGAATTGATGGAATCAGTGTAGATAGAAGTAAACTCCAACCTCTTTTTAATGCTCTTTATTTTTCTTTAATTTTTTTGCATGTTTTCTTTCATAACATGCCTAATATAGAAACATGTTTTGTGTGACTGCACATCTATAAACTCTCTTGTCTTTTCAAGGAGGAGGAGGGCCAGAAAGGAGGAAGAGCATTGGTAATTCAAATTTTAAAAATGTTAAAAATTCCTAAATTAAAAATGTTATTTATTAAATATTTTTAATGTAAAATTTTAGAAAGTACCTCATAAAAATGTGGGCCAAGGTTTGCTATAAAAAAAAAAAAGAATTAGTCTCCCTTTGTCAGAGGATAGAAATAGGATTTAGTTTGCTAAATTAATACTGTAGTAAGGCCTGCTTTTTCTTAAGAGAGGTTAGGAAATAGGGAATTTAAAGATGTGGATTTAGTTTGAGTGGAGAAGAGGGTGGAATCAGAATAATAATTTGAATAAAACAAGCTATAAGTATCAATTATCTGGTTGGCTCCTTAGAATGAATATATGTCAATGTTTTAAAAGACATTATACAAATGTTATTTCATTTAGTATACTATTAATTTTCTAAAAGATAAATATTTAAAATTTGATAAAGGGGAAATAATTTTATTATTAAATTTTGTTTTTTAATGAGCTAGTAGAAAATCTGTAGAAACTGTGTGCAGAAATCTACAAGATTATAGATTACCTCTAAAATTAAAATTCTTTCCTGAGAAAATTTGTTAAGGGTTATGAATAAAGTTTTTTAAATGAGACTCAAGACATTATTGACCATATTTTATTTAAAATTTATGAATAAATCAAGAAATGAGAGCTAAAACGACAATGAGGTATCATTCTATTGTTCTAAATTTACCAAAGATGGCAAAAGATGAAAAATTTGGTCTCAGAGAAGCTGTGGGAAAATAAGCATTGTATTTCTTTTTTAGTGGAACTCTGAATTGCTCCACCTGTTCTGAAATATAATTTGGAATAATATGATACATATTCCTAATTTTTTCATATTCTTTGATCCAATGATTCTACTAGTTTGGTTTATATACTAATAAAGCCAATGACAGAAATGACTTTTATGTATTGATATATTCATAATAGCACTGCTTGTGTAAACAGATAGTTGTAAACAAACAAGGCTCACAATGATTGAGTAAAGGCTGAATAAAAATATATTAACTTGAAAGAATATTATTGTAGCTGAAGAAATTATAAATATGAAGACTTCTGAGAAATATTTGAAGAGACCTAAAAACAGTTAAACAGAAGAGGAAGCAGAGCAATATTTATAATCAACCAATAGGCCAAGAATATTTATTATATAACTGCTAATGTTTTTTTTTTTTATTTTCTAATGACTGAATTGGATGAAGAGGATACAAAGATAAAAATGAAACAATAATAATATAAAAATATACACACATATATTAAAAGGCAAACTTTATAGATCAAAAATAATGGACAATATTGGTACTGTACTATCAAATTAAAATTTATCAATGAACCAAGCAGCATTTATTGTATACTTATCTTACAACAGATATTTTGCTAATCTTTACAGATATAAAAAAAAGAGGAAAAGACTGTAACGAAAGAGACAGCGTTCAAACAACTATGTACCAGATAAATTGAAGGTAATCAACAGAAAAAAAAAGGTGTTACTTTAATAGTTATTAGTAAAGTTTTCTTGTAGAAGGTGCAGTTTTGCTGAACTTAATGGAAATTGGGGAAGCTAAGATGAAAAATGAGAACATTTCAAGTCTGGGAGATGGAAAATTCTTGGCATTCTAAGATTAAATATCTGAGGAACAATTAAAAAGCCCTATTATCACTAGGTCTGAGTTTATAGAAAGAGTAAGCCTGGAAAAGTAGTTGGCCACATTATGAAAGACTTTGAATACCAGAATTTTTTATAATTAATCCTAAAGATGAAAGGGAGTTGTTAGAGTTTATTGTGCAGGAAGGTGGGGTGTGCGACATGGCCAAACTTGTATTTTAATATTCTTTCTTTTATGAATCCATTGTCTACAAAGGGGAAAATTGACATGGTTTACAAATTATGAAATTGTTTTAATTAATTGCTTTCAAAAATATTTTTAAAGGAATAGTTGGATATAAGGAAATGCTTACTGAGTCAAAAATATAGTTATAAATAACTTACCTCTCCTGAATTTCCAAACTAATATCTCATCAAAGGATAGACATGATGTGATAAGAAGGGTTGGGCTTTGCATTGATGGAGGGAGTACCCCTTATCATGAATCCACAAATCTTTGGAATAGTTAAAAGTGTAATAGTTTGAAGTGTATTCATTTGCATTTCACATGAAGAGTTTATATATTCTCAACTGACATTTATAAAGCACTAATATGCAGAGAAACAAACAGGACACATTTGAAATTTACATTTCTGCAGAAAATGTTGCATTTTTAAGGTAAGAACATGAAACCACAATAACTCATTGATATAAACTCTATTTTTTTAAAATCCTTTTAAGAGTTTTATTTATTGAATATAAAATGCTTATGCATTATTTTGTATTCAAAAACAGTTCTTAATAGCATTTTTATGATAGTTTTCAATATTTTAAAAGGATTTTATATATCTCTGTTACCAATCTTTGGAAATAAGTATTCTAATCATTTTGTAGAGAAAGGAATCATGCCTCTTTTTAGTATTATTGTTCTTACATAATAGTCAAAATCTAAATTGTAAATTTATTCTATACTTCCTTTTTTTGTATATATAGTAAGAGGCATAAATGCTTATGAGATAAAAATCTCTTTGAGGTTAGAAAAATTATACTCTCATTTCCATTGATAAGACAAAAAGCAGGAAGATGGAAAGGAACAATCAATTAATATAACAATTAAATATGCTAATTAATCATCTCATGAAGCTAATAGATTTGCATTGGGAAAATCATCTCAGTAATTACCACCTGAGAAAGTCAAGATTGTACAATATTTGAAATTGACTTGATAAGAGGTCTTTTGGGGAGGGATTCAAGGTCTTCTTACTATTAGGAGAGCTTCCTTCTGTTAGAGAGCTTCAAAAAATAGAAGCAGGAATTCCTAAACATTTCAGTTCCTTAATTATACCCAAGAGTAGAGGTGAGTGGTAAAAATTAATAATACTAAAAAAAGTGTACATTGTATATATAATTTCCTCTTTGAGCAAAATCTCTCCTCTCCCTCTTCCCCTCCAGTGTAAGAGATTTTCCTTACTTCTTTTTTTATGGCAGATAATTTACAGCATTCCATTTAACCCCTTTCCTTTTCCCCAGTATAGGCCCTCATCCCTTAATTTTATTTTTTTTAATATTATCCTTTCATATTGAATTTATACCTGTGCCCTCTCTGCCTCTGTTGCGCGCTCTCTCTCTCTCTCTCTCTCTCTCTCTCTCTCTCTCTCTCTCTCTCTCTCTCTCTCTCTCAGAGATACTCTTAACACCTATAATAATGAAAAGGTTATAATGAGTTACAAGTATCATTTTCCCATATAGGAATGTAAACAGATAAGCCTTATGAAGTTCCTTATAATTTACTTTCCTGATTACCTCTTTATGCTTCTCCTGAGTCCTATAGTTAAAAATCAAATTTTCCATTCAGCTCTGGTCTTTTCATCATGAATGCTTGAGAAAATCTTCTATTTCACTGAATTTTCACCTTTTCCCCTACAGAATTGTATTCAGTTTGCTGGGTGTGTTTCTTTGGTGTAATCCTAGTTCCATTGTTCTACAGAATATCACATTCCAAGGCCTCTGGTGCTATAATATGGAAACTTCTAGATCTTGTGTTATCCTGAGTGTGACTCTGTTGTATTTGAATTGTTTCTGGATGTTTGCAGTATTTTCTCCTTGACCTGGGAGTTCCAGAATTTGGCTATAATATTCTTGAAGTTTTTATTTTCATATCTCTTTAAGGAAGTGATTTGTAGCTCTTTTAATTTTTATTTTACCGTCTAGTTCTGTAATAGCAGAACAATTTTGATAATTTTTTGAAAGGTTCTGGGCTCTTTTTTTTTTTTTTTTTTTTTTTTTTTTGATCATGACTTTCAAGTAGACCAATAATTTTAAAATGATCTCTTCTGGATCTATTTTCCAAGTTAGTTATTTTTCCAATGAGGTATTTCACATTTTTCTATTTATTTTTCATTTTTTTGGTTTTGCTTTATTGTATCTTGATTTATCATAAAGTCATTAGCTTCCATTTGCTCAATTTTAAGTTTTAAGAATCATTTTCCTTAGTGAGCATTTGTACCTCCTTTCCCATTTGGCCAATTTTTCTTCTTTCCTTCCCTTCCTTCCCTTCCTTCCTTCCTTCCTTCCTTCCTTCCTTCCTTCCTTCCTTCCTTCCTTCCTTCCTTCCTTCCTTCCTTCCTTCCTTCCTTCCTTCCTTCCTTCCTTCCTTCCTTCCTTCCTTCCTTCCTTCCTTCCTTCCTTCCTTTTTTTGCTGACTCCCACTCTGGTGTCACAGACCTTTTCTGCTAATCTTCTAAGTCATCTTTGGCTGGAAAATGCTCTACTTTGTCTTTTTGAGTGTTCTGACACTCTCAAATTTCTTTAGGTCATTATTTAAAGGATTTTAGAGCAGTTTGGAGGAGAGGTTGGAAAGTTCCTGCCTTTACTCTTTCAGTTTGGTTCTATCTCCTAACTATTTTATTTAATAATCTACTTTTTAGAATTGAACAATAACAAGATCTGGCAAAAAGCAAATATAGATTCCTTTCTGGACTGAAGAAAGCAAAAATTTCTATAAACAACAGGTTAGAAAAATAAGATCTCGAGTCAGGAGTTTCTGGATCCAAATTCTGTTTCTGAAATTTCATATGATGGTGGAGAACTTACTATAAACCTCAGTTTCCTCATCCAAGTAAGAGGGATTGGACTAGATATGATGTTCCATATTAGGATATTATGATTCTATGATTGCTCACATAATCCACTGAAAAAATTTAATTGAACAAATTGCAAAACTATTCAAAAAGATTCCCTGAAGTGGATATCTTCAACATAAAGAAGATACAACTCACTTCCAGTTGATCAATGATGGACAGAAACAACTACATACAGAGAAGGAACACTGGGAATTGAATGTAAAATATTAGCACTACTGTCTATCTCCCCAGGTTACTTATATCTTCAGAATCCAATACTTAATGTGCAACAAGAAAATTGGATTTACACACAAATATTATATCTAGGTTATATTGTAACACATGTAAAATGTATGAGATTGCCTGTCATCTAGGGGAAGAAGTAGAGGGAGGGAGGGAAAAATCTGGAAAAAATGAATACAAGGGATAATGTTATAAAAATTATTCATGCATATATATTGTCAAAAATGTATAATCATAAAATTAATTTAAATAAAGATTCCCTGATCCTCTTTAATTATAGGTCCCTCACCTTGAGATTATCTCCAATTTATCCTATGTACATGTTCCCTGTATAGTTGTTCATATACTGTCCCCTTCATTATAGTATTAGCTCTTGAGAGCAGGGAGTTTTGTTTATTTGACAGATAGGAGGTATCTGAGAACTCTGTACATGCCAGAGACTCAATAAATAGTATTGACAGCCCAATGTCTTACAGAGCAACAAAAATTCAAAGATTATACCGGTCAAGTAGAAAGCTTAATATCACTCCCTTCTTTTACCTCATTAAAATGTTTACCTAGGTATTGATTACTGTATGTCAGCTTCACTCATGGTTCAAAGGTAATGAGAAAAATATCTTTATATAGGGACTATTACAAATCTGGCAAGTAAAAATTTGTTAAATGAATAAAACCAATGATATTGTTATCCTAGAGAATAGTATTTCTGTGATATAAGATCTTACAAACTGGATTTCTTCACATACTTAAATACTATCATTTTAGCATGGGTTAACTTGTGCTTGTCAGAATCAAGCAATTTCACCTGTTAAGTAATAATGATTTTCCTCCTTTAACCACAAATAAGATAGTCTGGTTACTTCTCTGGAAATATTAAAACTGATTTTCAATTTTTATATTGGGTCATATACCACTAGTGTTGTTTTGCTACCCTACCTTGTTACTCCATATGTTGAAAGTGTACATTAGCAGATGTTGCTTCATATTTAGACATAGCTTCTAGGTATTATTTAACTTGGGAAAATTAGGGTTTTTCAATGTCTTAAGAAGATCTTTGAACAATTCAAAAGGATGATTCTCTTCCTAGGTTTGAACATTTTTTTCCTTTTCTCTGCTGTTATTATGGTCCTGGGAGAATTAAAAATAATTTGGGGATTTTGGGGTGTTACGAGAAAAGTCTTTAAATTCTGAACTCAATTCATCTTTTGTTTGAGAAAGAATTGATATCTATATTATTTTTATCTTGAATATCATCACCACATCACCATCATCACCAGCTAGAACTATTTTTGGCTTTATTCCATTCTCTTCTCTAGAGTTTCTTGTTTATTGAATTGGGGTTTTGGTGGCACTACTAATTAACAGTTGTACTATGAAGATGAACTAATCCATGGCTCCTCCCTTTTGTTCCCAAGCTTTCATAGTCCAATACCCAGCATGCTATTAATTGTATGGGTTGAAAAATTTTTGAAAATATTAAAACTGACATTTTAAATATGAGGACTCCCTTTTATTGTTTGCACAAACCTGATATTTATAAAATTAATATAAAAGATTACTTTCTTGTCCTGATTCTATAGCTTCCATTCATCACTGCCTTAACTCAATCTACCTGTTGGCATTTTTCTTCCTGTCAAAGACTTTCCCTAGCATTTGCATTGAAGCAGGAATTGCATTCATTTTTGACAAGATTTGGCCTAAAGACAAAACCATTCATTCAAATCAATAAACCTCACATAGCAATTCTTGACTAAGCCAATACCCTCTCAAAGGAGAAAGTCAATGCAAGCAATGCATAATCTTACTAATCAGCATTTAAATTTACTGTAATTTGTGGAAACATCTCAAAAGATGGATGTTCTAATCATCACAATTTTATTTTTTTTAATTTCCATCAACTTAAAAACCATCCTTCCTACCTAAATATTTAAATGTTATAAACAAACTTCCCTGACTTTAGATCAGAAAATAAGCATATGAAAGTTTCCATCAAATGTAAATGCTTTTTCAGGAAGAACCAGGTGTGAGAAGATTGAATTATAGGCATGAGTTTGAATAAATAGACAAAGAAAAGTAGTATACTATTGAATTGGAACAATTGATAATCTAATTTGACTGGAACATCATTGTGTGAAGGGAGATAATATGAACAAAGGCTGGAAAGAAAAGTGAGTCAGATTAGGTCAACTATGTAATCCCTGATAATCATGTATTGCTATTGATTTACTGTCCCCATCGTACAGAAAAAAAAAATTATCAATAAAGATGATGGTAGTGATAGTGTTGAGATTGGTACTGTGTATGCTTAATGAGGATTCACTCTATTTTTGCGGCAAAATGTAATAACTTCAGGCTTTTTTGGTAACTGTAACTTGGCTAATCCTTTCCTTCAGAGAGGTCAGATGATTAATTTTAGAATGCCTTTCACCTAGGGCTTAATGTATAAATGGACTGAGTTCTTTCAAGCTTCCTAATAATCAATTCAGATAAAAAGACAAATGAACAGTCATACTTTTTCATGATAAGAGAAATTCTAACACATAGAGGCATTACCTCAAAGGTTATATAATTTGGAAGATTGAGCAAAAATATTCATCTAAGTAGAAGACTAAACGAAAGAAAATCCATTGATTTTTTTTTCTCTTTTAGTTTGTACTAAGAGATATGCAAAAAAAAATGTGACATCTCTGTTTAATTGTATCATTTAAAGCCCCTGCCAATTGTGTTATGTAATGTAAACATCTCAGGTTACATATTATAAAATGAGACCCACAGAGGATAAAGAATTTACCCAAGGTCACAAAAGTGTTCCATGAAAAATTAAGGACTAGATCCAGTGATCTCTCTCTGTCTTTGTTTCTGTTTCTCTGTCTCAGTTTTTCTCTGTTTTTTTTTTTTCCTCCTGCTTTCATTATCATTATCATCTTCTTCTTCTTTCTTCTTATTCTTCCTCTCCTTCTTCCTTCTTCCCCAACTCCACCTCCAGCAATGGCAATGGAAGCATCAGGACCATATATTTATCTAGGTGAACAGAAATCCTTAACACCCTTCATATGCTTTGTTCTTTTCTTCCCTGATCACAGGTCAGTAATTAGTGATGCTAAATATCCCTTTGGGAAACCACATAGTTCAAGAAATTCAGGTTTGGATTTCTATGATCTCTGATTTCTCTAAAACGCCTTCCTAAGATAAGATATGTACATCTACTTGGGAAATACTAAAGCAAAATAGATTACTGAAAGGCCAAGCTATTCTCTGGTTGTTTTGGAAATCTAGGCCATAATGCTGATCTAAAGTGAAATGTTAGATAAATCTGTCTTTAACTTTAAGGAGATAAGAAAAAGATGGGTGTTCAAGGCAAAACATAGCCTTTAAATATGACTACTTAAACTTCCTATTTCTTTTGAGGTTATGGGAAAACTGAAACAGGAAGAGGTTGAATGACTAATTCATGGTCACATAGCTAATTTGTGAGGTAGGATTTGAACCTAGGTCTTACTGATTCCAAATGAATGTTATATTCACTATATTTTTAGATACCTACTATGTGGCAAACACTCTGCTAAGCACTGTAATTCAAATAAGAAAAAGAAAACTAGTCCCTTCCTCAAAGTGCTTACAATCCAATAGATGAAGATAAAACACACAAGGAAATTGAAAAGGGGAAAGGTTAGAAGGTAGTGAGAGGTATGGGGTGGATATTGGGAGGTATGGATCTTGGGAGGTAGCCAGAAGTACTAGTTCTTGTGATAATTATATAAATTAGATAAGTGAAATCCAATCATAGTCCCTAAATAAGCAATATTTAAGGGAGCAGATACCTTCTAGGAAGGTACCCCTCCTCTCTGTACAGAGTAGAGTGGTTTCTGACCACAGTTTCCTGAATGAAAGTTTTCTGTGACTAAGGGTAGAGGGAGAGGATAGAGGTATATATTCTGCCTATCCTTGAACCATAAAAGATTAGTTATCCTCACTACATGGGAGTGCTTCTTACTTGAGCTGCATCTATTGCTACATCAGTGCTATATAGATAATTCTTCAATTGGATTAGTTCTTCTCTAAGTTGAAGATATCCACTTCCATCAGAATACATCCTCATACAGTATCATTGTTGAAGTTCAACATTGTTGAAGTGTATAATGATCTCCTAGTTCTGCATGTTTCACTCAGCATCAGTTGATGTAAGTCTCTCCAAGCCTCTCTGTATTCATACTGTTGGTCATTTCTTACAGAACAATAATATTCCATAACATTCATATACCATAATTTATCCAACCATTCTCCAATTGATGGGCATCCGTTCATTTTCCAGTTTCTAGCCACTACAAAAAGGGCTGCCATAAACATTTTGGCACATACAGGTGCCTTTCCCTTCTTTACTATTTCCTTGGGATATAAGCCCAGTAATAGCACTACTGGATCAAAGGGTATGCACAGTTTGATAACTTTTTGAGCATTATTCCAGATTGCTCTCTAGAATGGTTAGATTCTTTCACAACTCTATGGTTATCTATTTCTTAATCATTGTACAAGAATATCACAGTAAGAGTGTTTTAATTAAATTAATGCTTATATCTGATTTTAAATCTTTGATTCTTACTATCTCTTTCAACTTTCTGTCACCTTATAACTACTACTATATAATCAGATAGACCATGTTACAAGACTGATGGCCATTTAAAATTTTATTTCATATTCTTTGGTATTACCATTGCCCTATATTTTTTTAAGGCAACAGGTTGCTTAAAAG
This sequence comes from Sminthopsis crassicaudata, assembly GCF_048593235.1. Classification (NCBI taxonomy): domain Eukaryota; kingdom Metazoa; phylum Chordata; class Mammalia; order Dasyuromorphia; family Dasyuridae; genus Sminthopsis; species Sminthopsis crassicaudata. Next base: position 540,632,053 of record NC_133619.1, read on the forward strand.
AGGTATAAATTTTAAAATTACATGTGGAGCTCTTTTTTTCCTCCTCCTTCTTCTTCTTCTTTTTTTTTTTCAATCATTTTTTGGTTCATTATTTGACATGATTGCCATGTTAGTAGGCAATAATTTCTGCTTTATTATAAGTTATTTTCATTGTTAAATGTTGTTCAATATATGCACAATATATTCCCATTATTTTTGAGGAAACATATCAATAAAAATTCATTATTTGAAAAAACTGTTCAGAAAACTGGAAATTAGTATGGCAGAAATTAGATATGGATCCACACTTAACACCATATACCAAGATAAGATCAAAATGGGTCCATGATTTAGGCATAAATAATGAGACCATAAATAGATTAGAGGAACAGAGGATAGTCTACCTCTCAGACCTGTGGAGGAGGAAGGAATTTATAACCAGAGGAGAACTTGAGATTATTATTGATCACAAAATAGAAGATTTTGATTCCATCAAACTAAAAGGTTTCTGTACAAACAAAACTAATGTAAACAAGATTAGAAGGGAAGTAACAAATTGGGAAAATATTTTTACAGTTAAAGGTTCTGATAAAGGCCTCATTTCCAAAATCTATAGATAACTGACCCTAATTTATAAGAAATCAAACCATTCTCCAATTGATAAATGGTAAAAGGATATGAACAGACAATTCTCAGATGATTATATTGGAATTATATTCACTCATATGAAAAAGTGTTCTAAATCACTACTGATCAGAGAAATGCAAATTAAGACAACTTTGAGATACCACTACACATCTGTCAGATTGTCTAAGATGACAGGAACAAATAATGATGAATGTTGGAGGGGATGTGGGAAAACTGGGACACTAATGCATTGTTTGTGGAGTTGTGAAAGAATCCAACCATTCTGGAGAGCAATTTGGAACTATGCCCAAAAAAGTTATCAAATTGTGCATGCCCTTTGATCCAACAGTGCTACTATTGGGCTTATATCCCAAAGAAATAGTAAAGAGGGGAAAGGGACCTGTATGTGCCAAAATGTTTGTGGCAGCTCTTTTTGTAATGGCTACAAACTGGAAAATGAATGGATGTCCATCAATTGGAGAATGGTTGGGTAAATTATGGTATATGAAGGTTATGGAATATTATTGCTCTGTAAGAAATGACCAGCAGGATGAATACAGAGAGGTTTGGAGAGACTTACATGAACTAATTCTGAATGAAATGAGATGAACCAGAAGATCACTATATACTTCAACAACAATACTGTATGAAGATATATTCTGATGGAAGTGGATATCCTCAACATAAAGAAGATCCAACTCACTTCCAGTTGATCAATGATGGACAGAGGTAGCTACACCCAGAGAAGAAACACTGGGAAGTGAATGTAAACTGTTAGCACTATTTTCTTTCTACCCAGGTCACAATTTGCATTTCTCTAATGACCAGTGAATTAGGACATTTTTCATATAGATGGGTTTAATTTGGTCATTTGAAAATTATATGTTCATATCCTTTGATCATTTATCAATTGGGGAATGATTTGTATTCTTATAAATTTCACAGAGTTCTTTATATATTTTAGAAATGAACCTTTCATCAAAAACACCGGATGTAAAAATTCCACCCCCCAGATTCATACTTCCCTTTTAATCTTGTTTCTGTTGGGTTTGTTTATGCAAAAATATTTAATTTAATATAATCAAAGTTATCCATTATGTATTTCATAATGTTCTTTAGTTCTTCTTTTGGTCATAAATTCCTCCCTTCTCCAAAGACCTAATAGGTCAATGATCCTTTGCTTTCTTAATTTGCTTATGGTGTTACCATTTGTGCCCAAATCATGTATCCATTTTGACCTTATTTTTGTATGAGGTGTAAAATGTACGACTATGCTAATTTTCTGTTATATTATTTTCCAGTTTTTCCAGAAATTTTTATGAAATAATGAGTTCTTATTCCAGAACCTGGAATTTGGGGGTTGATCAAATACTATATTACAGTAGTCATTGGTTATTGCATCGGCTGTATCTAAATTATATTAGTCTAGCACTCTATTTCTTAGCTAGAACCAAATGGTTTGATGAATGCTGCTTTATAATATAGAATTATGTCTGATACTGCTAAGCCATCATCCTTTGTGTTTTTTTTTTTTTACATTAATTCCCTTGATCAGAAAAGAATTGTTTGCTTTTCATTATATGAAAGCATTGAGACTAGGTAAAATGGAAATAAATGACAAAAGAAAAAAAAATCCTTACTCTCAAGAAGCTTACATTTTATTGGTGAATTCACTATGTTAAATGAGAAATAATAATGATAGACTTTCAGGGGGAGAGAATGCTCCCTAATGCATGCATAGATCATACCTCAAAAGTTAATGTGCACAGCTCTCATTTCAAAATTAGAATGAATTTTTCCATACAAAAAAATACTTTAGATTTTGGCTAGATTTTGAGGATAGCCTTTGAAACATATATATTTTTTACTACCATTCTTCAAAAAAATCTGGGCATGATTTCATCACTTTTTTTTAAATTTCCTATAACAAATACACATAATTCTTCCAATCATTAAAAGATGATCCTTTCAATTTTTTGGAAACAAGCAAACAAATATAATTAAAGTACATATTGTTAGCCAACAAACTGATAATGATATTCAGTTTATCTGGGTTAGTTCACTGAGAATCCATATGTCTTACCACAGGGCTCAAAATAGCTATATAGTACATTATAGACTTTATTTTTGATATAAATTTTCCACGGTCATCTTCCTGTCACAATAAGTAATCATGCTGAAGATGCACCTCATAATATTCTTACTCTATTAGTAAACAGTTCTCTTTGTCCCATTTTATTTTTCCTCTCACATTCAAGGATATTTATCAATTCTATTATTGTGATTCTTGAATCATATCTTGAGTCTTTTGAACATGTTGTTATGGATAACTGTGGTAAATACTGGACTCAGCATATTCTATAGCAGAATTGGAAGAGCAGGAGTGATAGCTGGAGATGCAAAAAATTGTTACTCTACCCTCTGCTAACTTGGCACTGGTGATAATGTTCTCTTAGTCAAAATAATAAATAATCATTAATTTTATGAGTCATGATTACTGAGTGTTCATAAACCAAGGATAATTTATAATATAATTCATAGATGTTGAACACGTGGCCCACAGAGTGTGGTCTGAACCATATCAAATTGTAGTTCTTATCTGATTTTAATATTTATGTATTAATAAAATGCATAAATATTTGTGATTTTCTAACTCAATATAAGCTAATAGTGATACTTATGTACATTTTAGTTTATTTCTACGTCTATATCTATCTATATGTATACACATAATATACACACACACATATATATATATATATACATATTAGATCCATATACATACACGTATATATAAATATATATACATACATACCCCATAAGTGTGTACATGTATATATATTATAGTTTAAAGAATATATGTGTGCACACTTATCTATTTATACTGATGAAAAACTAGATATGTTTTCCCTTATATTGTGGTATAATAGAAAGAATATTTGTTAGTCTTAGAATTTGAATATCTGGATGTAAAACTTAATTTCAATCTTTACTAATTTGCAAAGTACTGAGCAAGAATCAAAACTCTTTGGATTCCTGTTTCTTCCTCAATTAAAAAAATAATATTTGCATTATATGCCAGATACTATTGTTACAAAGTGCTTTGCAAATCTTTAAGGACTATAAAAATATGTTAATAGACTGTAGAACCATCTTGCATAGAAGAATAGTTGTCTTAGCACATTAGGTTTGACTCCATGTAAGAGAAAACTTCCTATATATTGAAGCTTTTCAAAGTGGCATGAACTTCCCTAAATACTTAGTGAATTTCCCTTGATGAATCAAACAAAAACCGGGTGTCTACTAATCAGGAATAATGTGAAGAAATTTCTTTTCAGGGTTAGGTTGGAAGAAGTAATTAATGAGTTTATTTCCAACCCTAAGATTTGAGGATTTCTTGAGTCTTCTTCCAAACAATCTCTGTGTATGTATTTTTAAGCATGTATGTACATATATATGTGAATACAGATTCATACAGATACATACTTTTTATTGTAATTGATTATGCTCAAATTTGTATCTTTCATGATCCTTCTCTGACTTATATCATGACCTTAAGGAAACACTATTTACAAGAAATTTCTGTACAGATTAGCTTTCTTTCCATAGAGAGAAATGTGAAAGCCAATTGTGTCTCCATTGATCTTTCACATGGTGAATCTACAAAGCAAACTGACTGGTTTCCATGAGGTTAAAGATGATAGATGTGTGGTTCTGAAGAGTTTTCTAAAGAGAAATCTTTAAAAGTACATCCTGTAAAACTTGAAATGTAACCATAACTTCAGAGGAAAAGTACTATATAAACCTGATAGATAATAAAAAATAATACTAGGTCACTTTACCAAACTTTAAAATACACTAAACCACACATTTAGATGGATTTTTACTCATGAAGAATTGCCAACTTCTGTTTAATTCATGACAGAATATAGATGATATATTATTAATTCATTGCATATAATATTAATATAGAATATTGTCTATTCAATGTTGTATGACATTTATTATTTGTAATGCTACATATTAAAATGCTGAGATGCTTGGTTTTCTTTTTGAAGTGCCCTAGGGAAGAACTTTATAAAAATTTTTTTGTTTTTTCTATATATTTACTTCTGATTTTACTCATCTTTCAAAATTGATTTCATTCTTGAAAGGTAAGGTGAATTGCCCGATGTCTTCTAAGCAAGATTTTAAATGATGAATATGTACTTCGGTAGAGTTATGAGTAAATAAGCTAAATTTCAATGATTAAGAAAATAATCTATTTAAAGTTTATAAATGAAAATTTAAAAATATGAAGAATGTGTAGCAATGATTTCTCCCAGATAAATCTTTTTTTTAAAGACTATTTTAATCTTTAGGATTTTATTATATTTTTATTTTATTTTATTATATTGCTTTACAAAAGCAAATAGAATTTTCATCAATATTTTTACTTTAAGAAAAGGAGATTTTTTAAAAATATATTTAATAATTAGGATACTTGGAATTAACCAGACTTTAAGACATGAATAATTAGTTGACACATTATTTTATGAGCAAGAACAAGCAGATATTTTAAGAATGGAATGAAGAAAATGATTGTGAAATATGAAAATGCACTTATGTGTACATTCTCTCTCTTTTTTTTTAAATGATCTTACTATATTTCAAAGGCTCTTTATCACAAAGGAATTAAAGTTCTATGATAAAATAAGGAAAGTGGATCATATAATTGCTCTCTAATGTATTTTCTAACTGGACACAATTCTTCACATAATACTATTGAATACAATCCTATTCTTATTCTTATTCCATTTAAAAATTTGTGTTCAACATTTTTACCTCTTTATCCTTTGGATTCAGTTGACATAATTTGAAAAAAGATTATCTATCCACCCATCCATTTCTACACCTAACTACTGATGAATCTATTGATCTATCAATCTATTTCTTTTGAGATACCCCATCAATTTACACTTGAAAATTACCTGGAAGATTACTATTCCAGGTATAAGATACTTAAAGGCAATTAGCTGATGTTGATAAATAAGGCCCTGGTTTGGATGGAGTATAATTTATTTCAAATCTAACTACAATTATCTCAGAGTTCAGGATAATAAAACCTCCCTCCCCAGGTTCCTGTGAAAATCAAATGAGATAATATCTGTAAAATTCTTAGCACAAACCCTAGCATTTAATTACTACAATTAATATATGTGCTTGTTTCATTCCTTTCATTCATCCCTTCCTTTGTTTCTTATTTCTTTCCTTTTTTCTTTCCTTTCTTCCTTTCTTCCTATAATCACCATTTATTTAAAAGTGTAACTGCAGCAGCTCATGAGAATCCAACATTATAATATTCAATAGGGGACCCAAATATCTAGAATAAAGGTCTTTTCTGGATTATCAAAATAAAGTCAAATCAGAGAAAATTTTAGGGTAAAATGTGCTACAAATAGGTACATCATGAATAGGGAGAATGAGCAAATATAGGAATTGGGATTAAGGAAAATTCCTCTCCCTTTTTTTCCTCCATCAAGTTTTATTTGAGGTGTTGCCTTGCCCCAAAAGCTAGGTCAACAAACCAAGCCATCAAATTTACTTTCTTCAAACTGACTCCATAGTAGATTTTCCTTCATTAAAATCAAGATCTTGAATTCTCCTGTAGGGGTGTGTGTAAGTATTTTTCCCCCCTCTGGCTCTATGTTTCTGCCTAAATATACCACTGGTTATTCTGGAAGGAAAAGAGAGCAATTTCCTACCCTCTTTGCTGTTTTAGGATTAGTGAAAATCCATAAGAGCTGTCTCATTCCATAGCCAGTTTCCAAGAACTATTTTTTTTAACTATGTCTATGAGAGTTAATCCTCGATTCTGAAACTCTCCTTTTCTTGCTTTGTCTGTCTTTATCATGGAAGTAAAAAAAAACTATGTCTATTTATGTATCTATCTACCAATACATAGATATGTGAAAAGGGATGGAGTAGGTATTAGAAAATATAGAACTTTCTATTTGGTTGCAATTTTATTTTTACAAAGTATTAATTTCCAAGTGCAGATTCTAATAAGAATTTGTCTAATAAATATAATCATCTCGATATGTCATGGAATATTATTGTCTTATTATTCCCTTCAGTTCTTCATTTTTACTTTTATTTCTGTCAAATATAGAATAAGAGTGGGTATGATTCCCAAATGTTATTCTATGAATGGATGGCAGAGTACCTTCCAGAACTTCCATTTAAGAAGCCAGACATATGGAACAAAAGGTTTTGCAATTGTCAATGCTGGAAAATTACATGCATATATCTTGTAAATAAAAAAGCTATAAAAAAGGCAGACATATCTTCATTTTCCATCTAGCTGCATTTTTCTGTGGACTTCTCTTTTATGCCTCAGTGCCATACTTTCTTTCTCTTCCATCCTTTTTTTTTTTTTTTTTTTTTTTTTTTTTTTTATGATTTCCACAATTAGATTGCAAGCTATTTGAAGGCAATGGTTATCTTTCTTTTCCATTGTATACCTGGTCCTTATCAGAGTATAGATACATAGTAGGTACTTCATATATGTTTATTAAATTGAGTGATTGGTGACTTAAACTATTAAATATGTACTTGCTCTTTTACACATTAATTCAACTATTAATTTGATCATTATTATTGAAGTTTTAATTATTAATGCAAATTTGATTTAAATGATTAATATTTCAAATATTAGCATATATTGTATTTTCCTATCATATTGTTCTGATTATAAAATCTATCCAGGCTAGATTATTTCATGACCTCCAAATACTAATTAAGCTATTACAAATCTTGGCTTTACTATTCTATTCCCTAATAGAATATCTAGAATGTCTTTCCTCCATCTTCTTTTTCTTAGTGTGTGGAGTAAGATTAAGTACATATTGATCAGAGACTGCTAGCTAAAGTAAACCAGACCTATAGGCCCCAGTCATGTGAAGGCCTAGGCTGCATTCCATTTTCCAAAGAAGAGGCTGTAAATCACCTTTTGTTCAGTTGCATTCCACTGAGGAAATAGGGGAGGGCAGACTTGTATGACTAATCACAATGCATGGAGGGTGGGGTTTTGGAGGTTCTTTGTCTGAAATGTATAAAAGTCTTGAACATTTTCAAGGGAGTGGCTCTCTCCTGCTGTGAATTTGGCTCACACACCAGGATAGGGTCTGCATCTTGAGATTCTAATAAATAATTCTGATTTCTATGAGTGATTTCTGTAGTAGTAATTTTTGGATAGGATTTCCTATCCCTCACATTAGTCATCTTCTGCATCATGCCTTCTTTGATAATCACAGTTTACAATTAATTTTATTCTAGGTAACATTGAATTTTATTTCTCCCTAAATTATTTATCTCATCTAACTGCATATTATCTGTGATACTGTCCTATTAGATTATTGCTTTGTTAGGGTATAAAAATATTCATTATGTATTTACTTTTGGCTTTAAAAATACATTTGTACTAGAAAAATTTAGAAATAACATATACTTCATTTATATTTTTCTGTATTTTTGCTTGGCCTTCTTTCATGTCACTTTGAAGACTAATCCTCAGCAAAAGTAAAATTATATAAACTTCTTCAAAAACCTTATTAATGAAATATATTTATACATATATGTATGTATCTACATATTCTTTATGGTAAATATATAGCTATGTATTGAAGTATTGACATATGCCTATCTAGTTCTATAAATATATTTTAATCTATTTATCTTCATCTCTAAATCAATATTTATCTCTATTGTGTTTTTATATCTCAGCCTTTATCATCTCTATTTCTAGTTATATTACCCATCCTTTGACCTCAGATACCATTATAAACTATTTCCACTACATTACCTTGAATTGGTGCAACTGTTTCTAATTAAGAGCAATTTATTCTTCCCCATTATTAAAAGTCACAAGGTGTTTTATTATCATTTTTAGGTGGCAAACTCACTTAGTAAAAGGTTATACAATTTCTGTTGAAAAAATATTTTTACTTTCTTTATATAAGGAGAAACCACTATGCATATTAAGAAGGATTGGAGACTAGCTTTATTAAATAACTATCAAGAAATTCTTTATGTGAGGAATAAAATGTTACCATATTCTAATAATATAGCAGTCATTGTGCTGAAAACAATATTACTTTTCAAAATATTCTGGCAAGACAAATTTGACCACAATCAATCTTTTAAAATCATATTTTTAAAATTGTTTTTCCTATTCATTAAAAATGGAGAGCATATATTTTTTCCTGCAAAGCTAATACAAGAAAACAAAGGAAAATAATAATAAACTACTATAGGAACTCAATCAAAGAAACTAACTCATTTGGTGAATAAAATGGAAGAAATTTTAAATTATTATTATCTTTTCAAACATCTAAACACAATTTGAAAGTACTCATTAGAAAGTGCTATTACTTGGTGTCATTGTCAATATTTGCTTGTTTCTATAGTAAAAAAAAAAGAATTTTTTGAGAAGAATAAGCAGAAAGGAGAGACACTTTAGCATAACATGGAAAGATTTCTTATTTTTGATGCTTTACTAGGATATTCAGTTTCAGAAATATTCTTTATTGTGAATTATTCTGTGTTGATTATAGTTCCTGTGAAAAGGTTGAATTCAGAAAAGCAATGAATCTTTTTCAGGTTATTATTATTCCATTTGAGTTCACTTTCATTTTATTATAATGTTAAATTGCTTTCAGAAGCATTTTTTCTGATTAAGGATTGTATTGTATTCAGGAGAATTTTGTGGGAAAAGTTTCTCTGAAACACTAATGTAAACTCTTTGAGTTTAAGGACTATTTTTTTTTTTTTTGTCTTTCCATCACAAGTGCCCAAGATAGTATAGAAAAACTAATAGTTGTCTCAGAAACATTGGTTGATTGATCTGGCTTCCCATTCTTTTATGCATTGTTTTCTTCTGTTTTAATTCTAAAGTGTAGCTCCACTGTAATTGGCCTATGTTAGAATATGCCCAGAGCATTTTTATCAGGTACACATATAAGGACAAATATTGATAATGTGAAAACCATACAGAGAAGAGAAACAAAAGAGATTTCATGTGATATGAGGATCAATTAGAAGAATAGGAATTTTTAATCTAGAGAATATGCACAACAGACATGAATTACTGTCTCAAAATATCTGAAGGACTGTTTCCTAGAAGAGAACTTACATTTTTTGCTGTTTTTTTTAATAAAAAAATTAGAATTAGAAGAAATAATTTTGAAATGGGCTGCCACAGAAGGTATTGGGGTTTCTCCTCACAAGAGATATTTCTACAAATCTAGATGCTCACTTAACATATTCTGTTGAATGAAGTCATTACACTAGTTGGATTAGGTAGCTTTTAAAATATCTTACATTTTTATGATTTTGTGATTCTGGTAGTTTAGTTGTATTGGCAATCCCACCTTACAATGCCAATGATTTTTAGTAGAAAAAGTATCAATAGGTAATTTGTGAGATTTGTCTTTCATTCAAATATTTGACTCTGAAAACCTACTTCCAATTTTAGATATATCTTCCCTGAAACTTATTCTAAAGGTTGATGAATCTTCAATCAGGATCATCATTTTATAAGGTGGTCATACTTCCCACCTGACTCAAATGATTGTCCAAACCTCTCCATATTCATACCAGCTGCCTTGTCAACTAATGGGTAACTTTTCAGGTCTTTTCCAATCTCTTCTTTTCCAACTCCCCTTTATTTATTATCTTCTTACATTATAAGTGCTTTTGTTGTTAGGGCTATTTATATTTCCAGTGCTTATCACAGTGTTTGGCATAATGTAACATTTCAATAAATATTCTCTGTCTTTGTCTCTGTCTCTATCTTTATCTTTGTCTCTCTCTATGTCTCTGTTTCTGTTTCTGTCTCTGTCTCTTTACTTTCTGCTTATTATTCTCAAAAATTTCATTGAAAGGAATATGATGTTTAACTTATGATGTAGAATTTTCTTTGATCACCAGCAAACACCACTAGCTATTTATGTTTATTTGTCCCCCATTGTCCTGCCCAAGTCCTTTTACATATGATGTTATAGTAACTGTGAATTGAAGATGAAATTCAAGCTCTGTCTTCTCTCACAATCTGCCCTTTTCAATCTTTGAACTTCTATCTTTGCCCTTTCCATACAAGGTTCATATTCATTTCACAGGGCATTTTTCTCCTGTTTATAGAGAGTATAGTTTCTTGCTCATACTCCTTATAAAGATGTCTATCTATATTTGTACAGTCAATATTCAATTTTCCCAGGGTAATATTCCTAGAAAATGGCTTGAAAGTCAAAAACATGAATGCAGATACATTGAACCCATGGGAAATGGAATATTAGTTCCTTGGACCACCAAAATTTATAATCTTTGTAACCAGAAAATATCCAATTAATTGCAGGGTTCAGGAGAGTCAATTATCAAAGAGGGGGTGGCAGGCACAGTGATGTCAGGGAAAAAAAAAACCCTCAGGTACAAAAAAGGGAAAGGGACAACACCTGCAATCAATAATCTCCCATTTTTGTTTAGTGGTTGAACTATTCCCAGATGAAAACCAAAACCTCAGGGTAACCCTGAATTCCTGCTTTGTTGGATCTCACCTCACCTCTCCTGCACTCTTTTCCAGTGCTGCTTTTCCACAGGGAAGTTTGAAGGGCATTTGGGGAGGTGGAATGCTTGTTTGAATTGCCACCACCATCTTTTTAAACCACAAATTAAGTTGCATTTTCTGTTTTTTCATTCCCTCTTGTAAGTACTTGGGAGATCACTTTAGCATATTCTGGAGCAGATTCACTAAGGCTTTTATGAATACCTTCTTCATTTTGAAGATATAACAATCTTTAAATCCAAATTCACAGCAGACCTTAGCTGTGGGCATTCTGGCATGAAGTTTATCCAATACCTTTATATTCTCACTAAACTGCATCATTGACTTCACATTCATGGGTTTTGCAGTATACTTTAGGGGCAAAAATGCAATCTAAAACTTAAGTTTTAAAGACAAACTAAAAATATGAAACAAACTCATGGAGAGTAATTTACAGTCATAAGTTGAAAAAGACAAACAAAGCACTACTCTCTCCAAAAACTTAAGTTAATTGAATCTCTCCTTTTAATTAATTAATTAAATAAATATACTAAGCATTGTGGTGAAGTGTCATGGTTGCCAGCTTGAAAGTGAAAATGATATTTCTAATAAAATCCCAGGAATGCTTATGAAAGTTGAATTTTTGAGGAGTGACTCTATCTATTTTTATTAATATATTACTTAGGTATATGTATGTATATGCATTCATACATGTATCTTATACATGGGTATATATATTTGTGGATACATATATATATATGTATATATATACACACACACACATGTATATGTGTATGTGTTTATGCATGTGTGTATTTTTTTTTCCTGTCTTTAGGTTTGGGATTACATTTCCAACATTTCTTCAAATGTAAAATTCTTTTGTTTATTTTAAAGATTTGTCTGTAAAATATTCAGGAGGATTCAATTTAAATAGAAACATGTATTTTTACAATTATTGTGTTAGAAAATACTTTTTGCAGTTTCCCTAAATAGGAAGTCGCTTGTTTACTTTTGTCTTCTTCTTTTCCTTATCCAATATAATTTTAACCTCATAGTTTATATTACTCTACTTATAATCAAGATTCTTTCTCTTCTGGAAGAACTTCGAATTTGTGTCTTATACTAAATTTTAAACTTTTTCCACTTCTCTTAATCCTCTTTGTGACTTTCTTCTGGTCTTCCACTGTGCAAATTCAACTACATTGCTCACCACCCCCACCCTCACATCCTAACACTGACCCACACATGCACACATTGAAGCCCTGCTTCTCCGTTTTTATTTTTATTTTTATTTTTATTTATTTTTATTTTTTTATTATTTTTTTTATTATATATATATTTTTTAATAATATTATCCCTTGTATTCATTTTTCCAAATTATCCCCCCCTCCCTCTATTCCCTCCCCCCGATGACAGGCAATCCCATACATTTTACATGTGTTACAATATAGTCTAGATACAATACATGTGTGTGAATATCATTTTCTTGTTGCACAATAAACTTTAGATCCCGAAGGTACATGTAACCTGGGCAGACAGATATTAGTGCTAACAGTTTACATTCACTTCCCAGTGTTTCTTCTCTGGGTGTAGCTACCTCTGTCCATCATTGATCAACTGGAAGTGAGTTGGTTTTTCTTTATGTTGAAGATTTCCACTTCCATCAGAATACATCCTCATGCAGTATTGTTGTTGAAGTGTACAGTGATCTTCTGGTTCTGCTCATTTCACTCAGCATCAGTTGATTTAAGTCTCTCCAGGCCTCTCTGTATTCCTCCTGCTGGTCATTTCTTACAGAGCAATAATATTCCATAACCTTCACATACCATAATTTACCCAACCATTCTCCAACTGATGGACATCCATTCATCTTCCAGTTTCTAGCTACTACAAAAAGAGCTGCCACAAACATTTTGGCACATATATGTCTCTTTCCTCTCTTTAGTATTTGTTTGGGATATAAGCCCAGTAGTAGCGCTGCTGGGTCAAAGGGTATGCACAGTTTGATAACTTTTTGGGCATAATTCCAGATTGCTCTCCAGAATGGCTGGATTCTTTCGCAACTCCACCAGCAATGTATTAGTGTCCCAGTTTCCCCACATCCCCTCCAACATTCATCATTATTTGTTCCTGTCATCTTAGCCAATCTGACAGGTGTGTAGTGGTATCTCAGAGTTGTCTTAATTTGCATTTCTCTGATCAATAGTGATTTGGAACACTCTTTCATGTGAGGGGATATAGTTTCAATTTCTTCCTCTGAGAATTGTCTGTTCATATCCTTTGACCATTTATCAATTGGAGAATGGTTCGGTTTCTTATAAATTAGGGTCAGTTCTCTATATATTTTGGAAATGAGACCTTTGTCAGAACCTTTGTTTTTAAAAATATTTTCCCAATTTGTTACTTCCCTTCTAATCTTGTTTGCATTAGTATTATTTGTAAAGAAACTTTTTAGTTTGATGTAATCAAAATCTTCTATTTTGTGATCAATAATGATCTCTAGTTCTCCTCTGGTCATAAATTCCTTCCTCCTTCACAAGTCTGAGAGGTAGATTATCCTCTGTTCTTGTAATCTATTTATTATCTCCCTCTTTATGCCTAAATCATGGATCCATTTTGATCTTATCTTGGTATATGGTGTTAAGTGTGGATCCATATCTAATTTCTGCCATACTAATTTCCAGTTTTCCCAACAGTTTTTTCTGAATAATGAATTTTTATCCCTAATGTTGGTATCTTTGGGTTTGTCAAAGATTAGGTTGCTATAGATGTACCCTTTTTTGTCCTTTGTATCTAATCTGTTCCACTGATCTACCGGTCTATTTCTTAGCCAATACCAAATGGTTTTGGTGACTGCTGCTATATAATATAGCTTTAGATCAGGTACACTTAGGCCACCTTCCTCTGAGTTTTTTTTCATTAGTTCCCTTGCAATTCTCGACCTTTTATTCTTCCATATGAATTTTGTTGCTATTTTTTCTAGGTCATTGAAATAGTTTCTTGGGAGTCTGATTGGTATAGCACTAAATAAATAGATTAGTTTGGGGAGTATTGTCATCTTTATTATATTCGCTCAGCCTGTCCAAGAGCACTGAATGTCTTTCCAATTATTTAAATCTGATTTTATTTTTGTGGCAAGTGTTTTGTAATTTTTCTCATATAATTCCTGACTTATCTTTGGTAGATGGATTCCCAAATACTTTATACTCTCAACATTTGTTTGGAATGGAATTTCTCTTTGTATCTCTTGCTGTTGCATTTTGTTAGTGATATATAAAAATGCCGAGGATTTATGTGGATTTATTTTGTATCCTGCCACTTTGCTGAAATTTTGAATTATTTCTAGTAGCTTTTTAGCAGAGTCTTTGGGATTCTCTAAGTATACCATCATATCATCTGCAAAAAGTGATAGTTTAATTTTCTCATTTCCTACTCTAATTCCTTGAATCTCTTTCTCGGCTCTTATTGCCGAGGCTAGCGTTTCTAGTACTATATTGAATAGTAATGGTGATAGTGGGCAACCTTGTTTCACTCCTGATCTTACTGGGAAAGGTTGCAGTTTATTTCTATTGCATATTATGCTTACTGAAGGTCTTAAATATATGCTCCTGATTATTCTAAGGAATAGTCCATTTATTCCTATCCTCTCAAGAGTTTTTAGTAGGAATGGATGTTGGATTTTGTCAAATGCTTTTTCTGCATCTATTGAGATGATCATATGATTCTTATTAATTTGATTATTAATATGGTCAATTATATTAATAGTTTTTCCTAATATTAAACCAGCCCTGCATTCCTGGAATAAATCCTACTTGATCATAGTGTATTATCCTGGAGATGATTTTCTGAAGTCTTTTTGCTAATATCTTATTTAAGATTTTAGCATCAATATTCATTAAGGAGATTGGTCTATAATTTTCTTTCTCAGTTTTCGATCTACCTGGTTTAGGTATCAGTACCATGTCTGTGTCATAAAAGGAGTTTGGTAGGACTCCTTCATCCCTATTTTTTCAAATAATTTATATAACATTGGGGCTAATTGTTCTTTAAATGTTTGGTAGAATTCACATGTGAATCCATCTGGCCCTGGGGATTTTTTCCTGGGGAGTTGATTAATAGCTTGTTCTATTTCTTTTTCTGAAATGGGATTATTTAAGCAATTTATCTCCTCCTCTGTTAATCTAGGGAGCCTATATTTTTGGAGGAAGTCATCCATTTCACTTAAGTCATCAAATTTATTGGCATAAAGTTGGGCAAAGTAACTCCTTATTATTTCTCTAATTTCCTCTTCATTGGTGGAAAGATCCCCCTTTTCATTTGTAAGACTATCAATTTGATTTTCCTCTTTCTTTTTTTTGATCAAATTTACCAAAGGTTTATCTATTTTATTGGCTTTTTCATAAAACCAACTCTTGGTTTTATTTATTAATTCAATAGTTTTTTTACTTTCAATATTATTGATTTCTCCTTTTAATTGCTTCTCCGTTTTTAAATAAAAATTGTATATTGTTTGATAAATAGGATTGCAAAGAGCCTTTCATCAAACTGATTTAATATAGAGAGGAGACACAAGCCTGTGGTTGATACATAGATACTAGCAACTTGGTTATGGAAGAAATACAAACAGCATACTGAACAGCATTCTTCTTCTTCCTCCTCTTCATCTTCCTTTTCCTTTTCTTCCTCTTCCTGCTCCTCCTCCTTTTCCTTTTTCTTTTCCTCCAAAGAGTGTCTTCATGAGATAGAACTGTGGGATTTCTGGGTAATCTATTTGGTCTCTCTCCTTTTCTCCCTTATATAACATTATATTTACCTTTTTTAGTTTCATCTACCTGTTCTGGGCAAATGATCTCACATAATATTTTTGCCTTTCACGTATATGCAAAATTATAACCCTCCTTTCTAGTTCTATATTTTTTTGATAATGTCTTTAACATTTTATACCTGCCTTCATTCCACTCATTAAGGTCTTCTAGATACAATCTTCCCTACTGATAATGATTCATTATCCAAAAACCCTTTTTGTCTTATATTTAAATAGACCTAAAGGCAAAAAAAGTTTACTAATATGTAGTATTTACTGCTTCATCTTATCTATATGGAAATCAAAAACAGTTTTGTCAAATGAGGTAATGAAATCTAAAAATACTCTATGACTTAATTCTGACTCTTCTAATACAACTATAATTTATAAAGTGATCAGCATTTAGAATATATATCCCTACCTTCATCTCCTCTTTCTGTTGATTTTTATCCAAGGTTCCTTTTTTTAAAATAATCCTTGGCCATATGATGTATAAAGAGGCTATAGATGATGATCTTTCTCATTTTTAATGATATCAGTAATGATGCTATATTCAGGCAGTATATTTATCTCCTTGCTCTGTGACTTGTTGCATTAGTTATAATTAAATAGAAATTTGTCCTGGCTGATGCAGTTACATTCCAATTAGGATAAACTTAGAATTTCCTGAAATGGTTACATGTATTCAAATATACATAGTCATGTTAATATGGTAAGTAGTTCCAGTTCAATGCATTTGTAGAGTACAAATCAAAATAATGTATCTATGTCAGAGATTTTTTAATTGTACTAATGAGGTCATTTGTATTTTAAGCTATTTCTTATGCAAAGGATATCATAGGTAACATACTAGAGATTTTGCAGATTTGGCATTCATCCTTTTATTGAAGATTGTTACATTTATAATTTTGATTATTCTGAGATCAGAGTGATGCATTATTTGTAACTAGATAGAATCACTGGGAGAATGGTATTGCTCAAAAGATGTCCTTTTCTCCAAACCAATAAAAACTGATTTTATTTTGCTACTAAATTTTGGAACAATATCATTATCTATGTGTTTGTTTATTGAATAATAAGATACTACTTTTTAACTAAAAGATTTTCCTACTCATCTGTAGTCTAACCTTTGAAATATCCATTTTTCATTAGATTTATTTTTCTAGTA
The DNA here is from genome assembly GCF_048593235.1 of Sminthopsis crassicaudata. Classification (NCBI taxonomy): domain Eukaryota; kingdom Metazoa; phylum Chordata; class Mammalia; order Dasyuromorphia; family Dasyuridae; genus Sminthopsis; species Sminthopsis crassicaudata. The sequence goes on from NC_133619.1 coordinate 540,649,210, forward strand.
TGGATTATTAGGCTAATCTCTCTCATATAGTTATCACCCCAATGATAAAGTATCATAGTCCCATAAGAATCCTTGTAGCAGTCAGTTGGTAATAAGAGCTTTAGTAAATCTTATCATTAATTGTCAAACCTTTTTTAAAATATAAATAAATAGCTTCTAAAATATGGTCAAATGCAGTTAACATTTATCTTTCTGTTACACCTTACTTGATCCAAGAACTAAGCTTATGGTTAAACAATTTTTTCAAGAGTTTATGAAGGTTAAAGTGACTTGTATAATTTTGATATATTTTGTAGAAGATATTCTGTCTGAAGAGAGTCTATGTTATGTTTTGAAAATGTGGTTTGGTAAAGAAAACTTGGCAGAAAGCCATTTATTTTCCTCTCAAGTTTACATACCAAGGATAACCTTGATATGTGTTTACAGAGACCATTCTTAGAAAGATGTATGGATATTTATTTACTCTAGATAAAGGATCAGTGAGTTGACGGATCCATCAAATTCAATAAGAAAATAAGATAATTTTATGTGTATATAGTTGCTTCCATTTTCTTAGTTTTCTATTGGTTTATTTTTGTTTTCTTTTTGATAAAATCACCATCTGTCATCCCCTCCACCCTTTTTTGGGTTATAAAATCCTCTTTGAGATAGCTTGAAAATTAGTTACTAAGTACTTATAAATTTGTATGATATACAGCACCAGTTCTCATTACAGGTACTTGAGAAGGTGAAGCTCTTATTTCTACTGAGAAGTTATCACACTTTTAATGGAAATTATAGAGTCCACAAACAATGTTTCAGATTTCTTAATTCATGAAAATGTATCACTCTAATACACTATTTACTTGAGGTCTGTAGATATATTTTAAGAGCCCTGTAAACTTGGATGGGGGAAAAAGGAAACTTTTTTTTTTATTACTCTTTAATGGAAATTGAGTATTCCCTTCAATTATTTTACTACATTATACTGAGAATACACACATGGACTTTGCCAGTGCCAAAATGATTAATGACACAAAAAGATTAAAAAGTCTTACTCAAAAAAGGATAATATGAAACCCTCTTTAGTTGTTCCTATTTCATTTTTTTAACTTTAAGGGGAAGTGGCTGACTTTTAGAAATAGGCAGCTTATTTGGAGAGATGTTGAGATTTACTGAAATAGGAAATCCAACATTTGAGAATCTGAACTATTTTATTATATTTTGTGAAACCCTATAAACCCTCCCCCATAAAAATTACTTTCTGAGACAATTTTAACATTTCTATTAGAAACATGAACTCAAATGATGAATTAGAAGGGATATTAGAAATTGCACCTTACACATTTACTTACACATGTGAAAATGGAGGTCTAGAGACATGAAATATCTGTATAAGTCTCATAACTTGTGGCCAACAGAGCTGGGACAAAAGTTCAGATCTGAAAACAATAACAATCAATTATATTTTGACATTAAAATACCACTTGAGGTAATCTGAAATTTAACAGATTATTTAAACTACCCTAATAAACCTGTCCCAAAAAATTAGGAATAAATTGTGTGGCAACTGAATCAGTGGCACTAATGGCAATTTTCAGACTTCTCAGGCCAGAGACACCAAAAGCAATTTAGGTCACCAAGAAAGGTTTGTTGCCTCTGAATGAGACAGAATTACAATCCAGCACAGGTTGTGCCAGCAGAGCCCCAGTTTCATTAAACCTCAGGAACAGGTATTGGTAGCTGGAGTTCTCAGCACAAGATGGTAAGGGGGTAAAACAGCTGGTCTGAAGGAAAGTATAGTGTTCTCTGTGTTAGCATTAAGGAGGTATTCTGTTGCTTTGCCCTTATTCAGATCCATGAGGAAGTCTTGGGTGGTAGGCCCACAGCAAGGAGGAGCACTAACATATAAAACCTACAGCCACAGTTCAATGAGGACTTTACTCACAGTAACAGTTCCAATGTAGAAGACAGTGCTTGTAGATGCTCAAAGACTAGAGCACATGCCAAAAGAGTAGCAAACATACCTCTCTTTAGATCATACAAGTTTGGAAGAACTAAAAAATTATAGGTTAATAAAAGTATATCTGAAAACAGCTGTCCAAAAATCCTGAAGGTTGGGACAATGCATTTTCCATCCTGGAAGCAGATTCCTACTTTAACAAAAGTCAAGTAATAGGTTGGGAAAATGTACCAAAAAAAAAAAAAAAAAAAAAAAGACTATAGAAAAATTATTTATTTATTTTCCTATTTTATGGAACTAAGTAGAAAAAAAAAAAAAAACAGAAGAGAAAAATGAAGGAAGAAAAGGAAAATTAAAACAAAACTAAACAAAATATTGTCAAATACCCAGAAGAACAAAAGAAACTAGGTAGGTTGAAAACAGAGAAATAAAATTATAGATCAATCTCCCTAATGAATATTAATGCAAAAATCTTAAATAAGATATTAGCAAAGAGCTTACAAAAAAATCATCCACGAGATAATACACCAAGACCAAGTAGGATTTATTCAAGGAATGCAGGGCTGGTTCAACATTAGGAAAACAATTATTATAATTTGTTGTATCAATAACCAAATTAACAACAAAAAAGCAACTACAATTATGTCAATAGATGCAGAAAAAGAATTTCATAAAATCCAATATCCATTCCTATGAAAAACACTAGTGAATATAGGAATAAAAGGACTTTTTCCTTAAAATAGTCAGTAGCATCTATTTAAAACCATCAGCAAGCATCATATGTAATGGGGATGAACTGGAAATATTCTAAATAAGATCAAGAGTGAAACAAGATTGCCCACTATCAACATTACTATTCAGTATTATATTAGAAATGCTAACTTTGGAAATAAGATTGAATTAATAAGTAAAATAAGATTTGACTTTATGAAAAGACCAACAAAATGAATAAACTTTTGGCAAATTTTATTTAAAAAAAGAAAGAGGAAAATCAAACTGTTAGTCTTAAAAATGAATGGGGATAACTTTCCACTAATGAAGAGGAAATTAGAACAATAATTAGGAGTTACTTTGTCCAACTCTCTGCCAATAAATTTGATGACCTAAGTGAAATGGATGAATACCTACAAAAAGATTTAGGTTGCCCAGATTAACAGAGAAAGAAGTAAATTGGTTAAATAGTCCAATTTTAGAAAAAGAAATAGAACAAGCTATTAGTTAACTCCCTAAGAAAAAATCCCCAGGACCTGATGGATTCACATGTGAATTCTACAAAACTTTTAAAGAACAATTAATCCCAATATTATATAAACTATTTGAAAAAATAGGGAGTGAAAGAGTCCTAAAAATTCCTTTTATGACACACATATGGTACTAATACCTGAACCAGGTAAGAAGAAAACAGAAAAAGAAAATTATAGACCTATCTCCCTAATGAATATTGATGCAAAAATCATAAATAAAATATTAGCAAAGAGATTACAGAAAATCATCCCCAGGATTAAAAAAAAAAAAAACAAGACTGGAATTCAGGGGTACACAATATTAGGAAAACTATTAGCATAATTGACTATATCAATAACCAAAATAACAAAAATCATATGATCATCTCAATAGATACAGAAAAAGCATTTGATAAAATCCAACACCCATTCCTATTAAGAAAAAAAACAAAAACAAAAACATGAGAGAGTATAGGAATAACTGGATTTTTTCTTAAAATATTCATTAGCATCTATATAAAACCATCAGTAAACATCATACATAATGAGGATAAACTGGACCCATTCCCAATAAGATCAGGAGTGAAACAAGGTTGCCCACTATCACCATTGTTATTCAATATTTTATTAGAAACGCTAGTTTTAGCAATAAGAGATGAAAAAGAGATTAAGGGAAGTAGAGTAGGTAATGAGGAAAACAAATTATCACTCTTTGCAGAAGATATGGTGGTATACTTAATTTAAAATAACTGTCATTAGTATAAAATATTTGAGAATGTATCTGCCAAGGGAAAGTCAAGAACTATATGAGCAAAACTACAAAGCACTTTACAGACAAATAAAGTCAGATCTAAGCAACTAGAAAAATATCCAGTGCTCTTGGATATATTGAACGAATATAATAAAGATGACTATACTACCTAAATTAATATATTTATCTAGCGGTATACCAATCAAACCCCCAAGAAACTATTTTACTGACCTAGAAAAATAACAACAAAATTCATCTGAAAGAACAAAATATCAAGAATTTCAAGGGAATTAATGAAAAGAAAATCAAATGAAGGTGGTCTAGCTGTACCAGATCTAAAAATATATTGTAAATCAGTGGTCATCAAAACCATTTAGTACTGGTTAATAAATAGTCTAATTAATCAGTGGATTAGGTTAAATTTACAGTATAAAATAACCAATGACTATAGCAATCTAGTACTTGACAAACTCAAAGACCCCAGCTTTTGGGATAAAAATTCACTATTTGACAAAAACTGCTGGAAAATTTGGAAACTGGTATGGCAGAAACTACATATTGACTCACACTTAACACTATATAACCAGATAACATGGGTTCATGATTTAGACATAAAGAATGAGATTATAAACAAATTAGAAGACTATAATTTAACTCAAACTTTGGAGGAGAAAGCAATTTGTTTTTTTTTTTTTTTTTTTTTTTTTTTATTATATATATATATATATATATATATATATATATATATATTTTATAATATTATCCCTTGTATTCATTTTTCCAAATTACCCCCCCTCCCTCTATTCCCTCCCCCCGACGACAGGCAATACCATACATTTTACATGTGTTACAATATAGTCTAGGTACAATACATGTGTGCGAATATCATTTTCTTGTTGCACAATAAACATTAGAATCCGAAGGTACATGCAACCTGGGCAGACAGATATTAGTGCTAACAATTTTCATTCCCCTCCCAGTGTTTCTTCTCTGGGTGCAGCTACCCCTGTCCATCATTGATCAACTGGAAGTGAGTTGGATCTTCTTTATGTTGAAGATTTCCACTTCCATCAGAATACATCCTCATACAGTATTGTTGTTGAAGTGTACAGTGATCTTCTGGTTCTGCTCATTTCACTCAGCATCAGTTGATTTAAGTCTCTCCAGGCCTCTCTATATTCCTCCTGCTGGTCATTTCTTACCGAGCAATAATATTCCATAACCTTCATATACCACAATTTACCCAACCATTCTCCAACTGATGGACATCCATTCATCTTCCAGTTTCTAGCTACAACAAAAAGAGCTGCCACAAACATTTTGGCACATATATCTCTCTTTCCGCTCTTTAGTATTTCTTTGGGATATAATCCCAGTAGTAGCGCTGCTGGGTCAAAGGGTATGCACAGTTTGATAACTTTTTGGGCATAATTCCAGATTGCTCTCCAGAATGGCTGGATTCTTTCACATCTCCACCAGCAATGTATTAGTGTCCCAATTTCCCCACATCCCCTCCAACATTTGTCATTATTTGTTCCTGTCATCTTAGCCAATCTGACAGGTGTGTAGTGGTATCTCAGAGTGGTCTTAATTTGCATTGGAGAAAGCAATTTGTGACCAAAGAAGAACTAGAGATCATAATTGATCACAAAACAGAAAATTTTGATTATACTAAGTTAAATTTTTTTTTCTACAAACAATAAACTGGGAACACATTTTTCTATTCAAAGGTTCTGTTAAAGGTCTCATTTCCAAAATATATAGAGAACTGACTCAAATTTATAAAAAAATCAAGGCCATTCTCCAACTGAAAAATGGTCAAAGGATATTGTAATATTCTTCTCTAAAATGTAATGTTCTTTGGGAGCAGATTTCTTGGGGGGCTTCTGGGAGCAGCCTTAGTTTCTGCTCAGTAATCAACCCAAATGAAGCCAGGTATTAAAATCCAAATCCTTTATTGTCTCCTTCAATGTCTTGTCTCCTTCACTTGAAACTGGCTAGTTTTTCTGGAGGCCTTATCTCTCTCCTCGGTTCTGAGAGGCCTGCTTTCTCTGGCTTCTGAATCTCCCGACTTCCAATGCTTCTGCCTCCAGCCACAGCAAATGTGGAAGATGGAATGAATCTGTCTTAGCCCCCTTAGATTGTCCTTTCTGGCCTTGAGAGCTCCTCCTTACATGTTCCACACTGAGTATGCACCAATCATTATATCACTAGGAAACCATTATTTGTTGTAAAATTAAATCAATGTTAAACTAGATTTAACCATTATCTCCTCAATTCCACTTAGTACCTTATTTCAAGTTCTGGCCCATAACATCTCCTTATAGGATTAAATCAATCATACTGAACCATGGTAAATTAAATTACTATTATCTCTATCAATTCTACTGACTTAGCACCTTGTTTCAAGTTCTGGCCCATAATAGGATATGAGTAGACAATTTTCAAATGAAGAAATTGAAACTATTTCTAGTCATATGAAAGGGTACTCCAAATCATTATTGATCAGAGAAATGCAAATTAAGAAAACTCTGAGATACCACTACACACCTTTCAGATTGGCTAGGATGACAGAAAAGATAATGTTGAATGTTGGAGGGGATGTGGGAAAATTGGGACACTGATACATTGTTGGTGGAATTGTGAATACATCCAGCCATTTTGGAGATCAATTTGGAGCTATGCTCACAAAGTTATCAAATTGTGCATACCCTTTGAGCCAGCAGTGTTCTTACTAGGTTTGTATCCCAAAGAGATCTTAAAGAAGGGCAAGGAATCCCCATGTGCAAAACTATTTGTGGCAGTCCTTTTTGTAGTAGCTAGAAAGTGGAAATTGAATGAATGATCATCAATTGAAGAATAGCTGTATAAATTGTGGTATATGAATGTTATGGAATATTATTTTTCTGTAAGAAATGGCCAGCAAGATGATTTCAGAGAGGCTTGGAGAAACTTACATGAATTGATGGTAAGAGAAATGAGCAGAATCAGGAGATCATTCATTATACAGAGCAACAAGAAGAATATACAGTGATTAATTCTGATGGATATGGGTCTCTTCAACAATGAGATGATACAAACTAGTTCCAATTGTTCAGTAATGAAGAGAATAAGGTACAGCCAGAAAGAGAACTATGGGAAATGAATGTGGACCACAGCATGACTTTTCCACAATTTGTGTTATTGTTTGCTTGCATTTTTCTTTTCCTTTTCAGATTTTTTTCTTTATTTCTAAATATGATTTTTCTTGTACAGTAAGATAACTGTGTAAATATGTATACATATATTGGATTTAACATGTACTTTAACATATTTAACATGTATTGGACTACCTGCTATTTAGAGGAGGGGATGAGGGAAAGAAGGGGAAAAATTGTAACAGGAAGTTTTGCAGAAATTACTCATGTATATGGTTTGTAAATAAAAATAAATAAATAAAAATTTTTAAAAGTTTGGTAGAATTCATATGTAAATTCATTTAGTCCTGGGAATTTTTTTTTCTATTTTGTTCTATTTCTTTTTCTAAAATGGGACTATTTAAATAATTTATTTCCTCTTTTAATCTGGGTAGTTGTATTAAGAAAAGTTGTATGTGTTCGGATTCACTCCTATAAATGACGCTCTCAGACTCAAAGTAAGGTTTCAATCAAAAAGAAGAAGGTATAGATAGTTTAGATTTGCATAAAAAAATATAGAAATAAGAACAATTAACAATATGATAATTATAGCAGATAGAGGAAGACAATACATCACCAATTCAAGGGAACCTCAAAAACTCAAATTGCTGGGAGCCCCATTTCAGCCTCAATCAACTTGAATTGTGTAAAGATTTTCCCGGGCGAAGTGTCCTCCCCGCAGGTGAAGCTCAACTATGGCTTACAACACGGGCTTTTTATATGTTTTCAGACAAAGAAGGCTCCTGGCCAAAATTTATCTATATATTCATGTTGACTCACTCCAAACCCTTGAAGCTTGAAATGTTTCCTTATCAGTTGCATATGCACAGGGAGGAAGCCACCCAACCCTAAGCATAAGCATGTCCAAGAATGGCTAGTTCCTGGTATCTATTGTCAAAGACATACAGAGTTTATGGAATGGTCAAGCTCCTATAATTTAGAAGCTCAGGCCTATTAGATTTGAGTGAGCTTATAATTCTAATATGAAATCTTAATTTCTTATTCATTTGGCCTTAAGATCACAAAAATAATAATAATGGGGTAAAATTAGAATAAATTGTTTTTATCTTCTGATACATATAGCAATTAGACATACATAGTATCACTAAAAATAATAATAATAATAATATGGGTATAGCTAGATTATTAAAATAAGTGGTAGCGCTACCTAATCTAAATAAGAAGTCATATCAATGATGATTAGTATCTGATGTTACTAAATGAGAGGCCTCAATAAGTTGTCCTGCAGCTATATGAGTCTGTATTCGATGTTCATTTAACATACGCTGATTAGACTCTAACAGTTTCTTCAAAATTAAGGATTTGTTTAGGATATCCATAAGAGGTTGTAGTGAAAGAGAGACATAGGGTAAAGGGAGGAGTTTGGGTACCCAGGTTATTAGAAGCTATATATATATATATCTATCTATATATATATATATCACACATATATATATGTGTGTGTGTGTTGCAAAGATACCTCATATATCATGGAGAAATTATTCATAGGATACAATGTTAAATCACACAAATTGGATGAATGTGAGAGAAGGCAGGGTTCCATCTGCCGAATCATCATCCCACAAACAATCCCCCTATTAGTTGCAGTACAGTCAGACAAAGTGTGGGTTACATTATTCAAATCAATGTAGTTTCCATATATATGAGGTAAAACAAAGTAATTATGTAAGACAAAAGGTATCACATAAAATTGACACATAACAGTCCATAACTTAACTTGATAATACATAATAGTTCCAGTACACCAAAGAGAAGTACACATAGCATTTTCAGGTTGTTGCTTTTTTTTTTTTTTTTTTTTTTTTTTTTTCCATGCTTCTGGTAAATTACACATATGATCCCACATTTGAGTATCTCCTTCTTGTAACAATCTCTGAGCATTTTCTTTTTGTATCAAGGTATACAAATTTTATAAAGAGCATTTGGTCCAATTAAATAATTTACTAATATTACCAAACTAGTAATAATACTATCATTAAAAATCTGTAGAAATTGGCCTTGATATTTTAACGTATTTTGGTGGGGTAGGATCGTCGTGGGCTACCATCGAGCATTTACAGTAAAAGCTTGAGAAACATCTTATCCAGCACTGCGCAGTCTGCTGGCCAAGTTCTCAAGATCTATAGAATTAACTATACCCAAACCAGTTCCAGCACCACCAAGTAGGGTATCATACCAGGCTCTTCTTCTTCTGTTACATAAAAACTTAGGTGGAAGAGTGACATTATTGGTACAAGTTTTAGGAACTCATGATTGATGGAGGATGTTTTGTAGGAGGGGAGGTGTCAGTAATAGATATTTTATCTAATAGTGAGGCTTCAATACCGCTATCAAGATTTTACATGCACAGTTCATCAGTTGCTTTTCAGTGTTGGTCTCAGCTTGTTCTCTGCATTCAGTTGGGAAGTCCACACCCTCGGAGTCCACCAGTCCTTTAATTCTGGTATGCTGAGTCCACCCTCTTTCCTGTGTAGCACTGCTGTATCTGATGTCAAGAGGATTTGGAACAGTCCTTTCCAGCTCAGGGTCAGCTTGTCCTCCTCCCATGTCCAAACAAGGACCCCGTCTCCAAGCTAGAACTCATGCACTGTTGAAATCCTAAGGGAGGAGTCTGAGCAATAAGCCTGTTTAGTTGTAAAGTTTTCAGATGTTACAGTAAAGACATAACATATTTCCTTAAAAACAAATCCTTGGTTTCAAATATTGGATCCAAGGAAGAATTTTGAATCCCTTTTGGATAAGGGTGACCATACAATAATTCATAAGGTGACAATCCCACATCTCTTTGGGGGTTTTGTTTTAATTCTTAATAAGGCAAGGGGAAGGCACTTGGTCCAGGGCAATTGTGTCTCTAATGCCAATTCAGTCAGTTGCTGTTTAATTTCCTTATCCATCCTTTCCACTTTACCTAATGAGGGAGGATGCTATGGGGTGTGTAAGTCCCATCATATTTCTAGAGCTTGGGCCACAGATTGGAGGATCTTAACTGTGAAACAGGTGCCTTGGCCTAAATCTGCCTGATCCACCATCCCATACCCTGGAATGATATGCTCAAGAAGTACTTTTACAATTACTGAGGCTGTTGCCCAGGCAAAGGGAATGGCCTCCACCCATAAGGTCAGATGGTCCACTATGACCAACAAGTATTTGAGACGCCCCACTGATGGCAGCTTGGTAAAATCCACCTGTATGCTTTGGAAAGGCCTGATACCAGGGGCCTTCCTCCTTTTAGACTTGTCATTAGGACATCCTATTCATCCTCTGACAAACAGGACACCCACTGACTAGTTGCCTATTATTGTGTACAAGCCATTGCCACCAACTTAGCACCACGTCACACAGGCCTCAGACATCCCAATGACTGCCCTGATGTAAATGTTGGGGTATATGTCTCATACTTGCTGTGGTAAGTACCTCTCTGCCATTAGGGAGGAACCAGTGCCCTTCTTTATCCTCCTGAGCGCCAAGGCTTTAGATTTCCTGCTTCTCTTCTGGGGTAAGGGAAAGTGGAGGCATTAGAGGCAGAAATGCCAGAATCCGCACCATCATCTCCTCCGTACTTACAGATTCCTCTTCTCCAGGCTGCTTTGCCTCCTCATCTGCAAAGCAGTTTCTCCTTATCTCAAATGAATGTCCTCCTTGGTGCCCCTGCACATGAATCACTGCAGCATTCTTAGGTAACATAAGATTAGTCAAAATTTCAGTGGCCAATGCCCTGTGTGCCAATACCTTTCGTTTACTATTTCCATTCTTTCCCTCAAGTAATTTACAGGATCTAATTTCTTTTTCCCTTCATTTATACAATGACCTAAATATTTTACCTCACATTTCACAAATTACAATTTGTCTTAAGAAATTCTCAGTCCCTGTGCTCCTAAATAATTTAACAAACTGATAGTGACTTGGACAAGGCCACTCTTTTTCCTCCCTGCCACAAGAATATTATCTACATTTTGTAATACTTTTAACAATAAGAAATTTATCCCATAATGTTCACACAATTCATATATACCCAAATCGATGTTCCAAAAATTGAATATTATACCATTTTGCTTTTTTTTTTTTTTCTTAAATACCCAATACACAGAAAAATCCCGAAGTACATATTGTCCATAACAAAAACATTTTCAAAAGGACAAAGGCAAAAACTATTATCCTTGGAGTCCCTCTAAATAATTGACATCAATATAGTTAATTAAAACTTTCTATTTTCACATAAAAGAATCTGAAAAGTTCTTAAAAACATCAATTAAATTTTTAATAGTCCTTTCAGACTATATATCATATTTCTGATCATATTCTTTAAACACAAAAACCATTATGTATTTTAGAAACAAATGTTCACTCAATTAACATCTTGTATGAGTAACCAGACCCTTTAAATCAGTTTGCTTTCTTCAGCCAAAAATGACTGCAGCTTTCCACTGCTGTTCTCCTCCTGCAAAAATACATCCCGTCTCAGTCATTTCTCTGTGACTACCCTTTCCAACAAGTTCCTTCTTTTTCCCACTGATTTCTTCTTGAAATCATTTGCTCCCACTAATCAATCCTTTTTAAATCACCTTCATTCTCCTGTCCCATCTCTCTGTCTCTCCCCTCCCAATGCTTACTTACTTAAACCTTCTCCGACATACTTTAAACACTTCCAAACCAATAACTCTTCTGACTAGATGCTTCATTTAAACTATTAATTGCTTTTGTAAATCAATCTCTTTTGTCCCTTTTCTTTAATCACCTTTTTTTTTAAACTTTAAACTTCAAGATTCATAACCCATAATGATAACAAATTACCCAATGTTTCAGAAGCAAACCAAATAGTGTTTTTTTTTTTTTTGTTTTTTTTTTTTTTTTTCCTTTCTTCTGCCTGAGTGCTTCAAGGCCACTAGTAAGAAGCTTCCCAGGTGGCATTAAGCAGATAAGATTGTATTGCCGTTACTCCTTTTTAGCAGACTTTGAAAATCTGCTTTTCAGAGAAAACTTCCGGACCAGTTTAAAATAGTCGTTTTTTTGTTTGTTTGTTTGTTTGTTTTTTACTTACAAATTGGTATAACAGGTTAAAAAGTTTAAAATCACAAACAATTTTTAAGACCAATACATTTTGAACCACTCTGAAAGAATTACTATTCTGAATGAATTCCAATTTCCACAATTCAGCCTGATAGTTTTCTAAGCCTGTAACACAGAATCTGAATTCTTATCTCTTATGAGCTTGCTAACTTTTAACACAGAACAAAAAATGCAAAGCAGACAAACTTACACAAAGACAGATACAGAGATTAATTCTTCTTAAAGAGAGCCATTTATATAGTGAATCCTGCCGACTATGCCAATTTATGTATTAAGAAAAGGTATATGTGTTCAGATTCACTCCTATAAATGACACTCTCAGACTCAAAGTAAGGTTTTAATCAAATAGAAGAAGGTATAGATAGTTTAGATTTGCATAAAAAAAATAGAAATGAGAACAATTAACAATATGACAATTATAGCAGATAGAGGAAGAGAATACAACACCAATTCAAGGGAACCTCAAAAACTCAAATGGCTGGGAGCCCCGTTTCAGCCTCAATCAATTTGAATTGTGTAAAGATTTTCCCGGGCGAAGCATCCTCCCTGCAGGTGAAGCTCAACTATGGTTTACAACACGGGCTTTTTATATGTTTTCAGACAAAGAAGGCTCCTGGCCAAAACTTATCTATATATTCATGTTGACTCACTCCAAACCCTTGAAGCTTGACATGTTTCCTTATCAATTGCATATGCACAGGGAGGAAGCCACCCAACCCTAAGCATAAGCATGTCCAAGAATGGCTAGTTCCTGGTATCTATTGTCAAGGACATACAGAGTTTATGGAACGGTCAAATTCCTATAATTTAGAAGCTCAGGCCTATTAGATTTGAGTGAGCTTATAATTCTAATATGAAATCTTAATTTCTTATTCAGCAGTCTATATTTTTATAGATATTTCTCCATTTCACTTAGGTTGTCAAATTTATTGGCATAAAGTTGGGCAAAGTAACTTCTAATTATTGCTCTAATTTCCTCTTCTTTGGTGGAAAGTTTTCCCTTTTCATTTTTGAAACTAACCATTTGATTTTCCTCATTCCTTTTTTTAATCAAATTAATTAAAGATTTAACTATGTTATTGGTTTTGCTGTTTAGTTTTATTTATTAATTCAATAATTTTATTTTCAATTTTATTGATCTCTCCTTTTATTTTTAAAATTTCAAGTTTGATATTTGATTGGGGGTTTTAATTTGCTCTTTTTTCTAGCTTTTTTAGTTGCAAACTCAATTGTTTGATTTTCTCTTTCTCTATTTTATGCAAGTAAGTATCTAGAGATATTTACATTCCCTTTTTACTGCTTTCTCTGTATCCCACACATTTTGGTATGTTGTCTCATTTTTGTCATTTTCTTGGATGAAATTATTGATTGTGTCTATGATTTACTGTTTAACCCATTCGTTCTTTAGAATTACATTATTTAGCTTCCAATTACTTTTTGGTGTATGTTACCCCTGGCCTTTTATTGAATGTAATTTTTATTGGAACATGATCTGAAAAAATGACCGATTCTTGTTGTCTTATTGAGTCATTCATTTCCACTTGTTTAGCTCTGAATGTTAGTGAATTGTTTTCTCTATTTACTATTTCTGCCTTTCTACATTTGATTTTGAGGTCTTTGTGTCCTAATATATGGTCAGTTTTTGTATAGGTTCCATGAACTGCTGAGAAGAAAGTGTACTCCTTTCTGTCTCCATTCAGTGTTCTTCAAAAATCTATCATATATAACTTTTCTAGTATTCCATTGACCTCTTCAACTTCTTTCTTATTTATTTTGTGATTTGATTTATCTAGTTCTGTGAGTGCAAGATTGAAATCTTCCACTATTATAGTTTTGCTGTCTATTACTTCTTGCAACTCTCTTAACTTCTCCTTCAGGAACTTAGATGTTATAATACTTACTGCATATATGTTTAGTATTGATATTGCTTTATTATCTATGGTACCCTTTAGAAAGGTATAGTTTCCTTCCTTAACTCTTTTAATTAAATCAATTTTTGCTTTTGCTTGATCTGAGATCAGGATGACTACCCATACTTTTTTTTTTTTTTTTTTTTTTTTTTTTTTTAACTTTACCTGAAGCATAATCAATTCTGCTCTAGCCCATATTGTTCTACTTTAAATATGTTTCTTGTAAATAACATATTGTAGGATTCTGGCTTTTAATCCACTCTGCTATCCACTTATGCTTTTAAAGAAGAGTCCACTCCATTCACATTTGTGGTTAAACCTACTAATTCTGTATTTCCTGCCATCTTATTAACCCCAAATTATACTTTTCCATTCATTTTCTCCTTTCCCTCCTCCTCAGTATTTTACTTATGAGCACTACTTGCCTAAAGCTGTCCTCCCCCTTTAGAATCCCTCCACTTTTCTTATTTCTTTCCACTATTTCTGTTTTCCCTTCTCTTTAGCCTACCCCTTTCCTTTTCATTTTTCTCCTCCCACTTTTCTATAAGGTGAGAGAAGTTTCTCAGTGAAACCAAACATGTCTAATATTCTTTCTTTGAGCCAGATATGGTGAGAGAAAGATTCATACAATGTTCATCATTCTCCTTTTTTCCCCTCAATTATAATAGTTTTTTTTTTTTTGCCTCTTCCTGATCTGAAATTTCATTCATTTTACTTCCACTTCCCCTTTTTTCAGTAAATTCTGCTTTCTATCTCTAGATTTTTTTTTATATTATAACACTAAAATCAAATTATACATACACTCTCTATGTATACCCATACCAGAATTATAGTTCTTAAGAGTTCTTTTCTTTTTACCTTTTTATGCTTCTCTTGAGTTCTGTATTTGGAGTTCAATTTTTTTGTACATTTATATTTTGTGCATTATATTTTGTGTATTTTATATTTTTTTCCTATTTTTTTCTTTCTTTTCTTTCTTCCTTCCTTCCTTCCTTTCTTCCTTCCTTCCTTTCTTTCTTTTCTTTATTCCTTCCTTCCTTTCTTTCTTTCTTTCTTTTCTTTTCTTTTCTTTTTTCTTTTTTTTGGATTCTGCTTGACTGATTTTTGTTGTTTTATTGAGTCATTCATTTCTACTTGTTCAGTTCTGAATGTTAGTGAATTATTTTCTTCATTTACTTTATTATTATTATTATTATTATTATTATTATTATTATTATTATTATTTTACTTCTTTTTGTATTTATCCAGTTTTATATTTAAATGAGTTGTTTTGCTCTATGGAATTTTTTTTTTTTTTTCATTTCACGAATACCCTTTTTTAAGGAGTTATTTTCTTTTTGTGTTTCACAAATTCTGTTTTTCTAGGAGTTGTTTTCTTTTTCCATTTTATCAAATCTTTCTTTTAATGAGTTACACACTTTTTCCAAACCCTCTTACAAAGTTTTTGTTTCATTTCCCCATTTTTCTTCTAGCTCTCTTTTAAGATCCCTTTTTAATTTCTTCACGGAGATTCTTGATTTATAGGGACAGATTATATCACCTTTTGGGGCTTCATCTGGAGACAATCTGCTTTTAGTCTCCTCAGGGTTTGAAATCTGTTCTCTTTCACCATAAAACCTGTCTATTGTCAGAGATCTCTTTGCTTTTTCAATTTTTTTTTTTTAACCTTAAGGTCTGCTTTTAATTCAGGGGAGATTTTTCAGGCTTAGTCTATAAGTGGCCATGACTGTGCTTGACCAGGGCTGACTCATTCCTGATGCTGGATGGGCATGACCAGATCCCGTGAGATTCTGACATTTCAAGGTTCACTTTTTACCTTTTGTGTTAGATGTTTCATAATTTCTCTGATAATCTACTAGCTTGCAACCAGGGCAGAATGGCCGGCACTGGTGCTGTAAATTCCTCCCTGTAGATTCTTCACAATTCAGAGTTTGCACTACCCAGCAGAGTCTGCACCATCCCCAGACTCTGCACTACCTTTGTTGGCATCTGTGCTCAGCTTCTTAGCCCTGTGGTTAGCTCCTTACACTTGTCTTGCTTCTCTCCATTCCTGATTAAAACAAACCTTTTCTTATGATCTTCGAAATTATCTTCTGCTGGTAATTTATGGCACTTCCAATATTTGTGTATTCTGCTAGTCCAGAGATAATTCGGGGGCTGCATTTTGTAATTAGTGTGAGGATTATAGGAGGTCAGAAAGAAAGTGTGTCCTCTCTGCCATCTTGGCTCTACCTCTGAAGTCTATATCATACTTTGAAAATTCATTTCAGCAATAGGGTAGCTCAGGAGAAAGCTTGGTAAGTCAAGATAAAACTAGTAATCATGTTATGCAAATGAGGTGCAGAAGTGCAGATAATATACACAGAAGCATTAGAGGGCTCTTAGTTCAGAAAACCTACTCATATTGGGAGTAGGTTCAATAGGCAGCACTACATATGTCTCATTCTCCAAAATAAGAGGAGAGAGGTGAGATGATGGGGAAGTTAAGTATTAGGGAAGACAAGGAAGGGATCCTTGGATGGTGATAGGTTAAATAAAACAAGAATAGTTATGGAGCAGAATTTAATTAAAGCAGCAGCAGGGATAGAAAAGACGTGTGTGTGTGTGTGTGGGGGTATATGTATGTATGTATGTATGTATGTATGTATATATCTATATATGTATATATAAATATGTGTTTTTTCTTAACTATAACTTGCAAGGCTTGGGGGTTGGGGGAAACATGAAATAAGGGAAAGAATAAGTAAATAAGGTGCCCAGCAGAGAACCAAAAAACAATTTACAAGGAAGCAAAGAAAAAAGGATATTCATGCATATAATTTCATCCACTAGTATCTATACTTTCTTGATCTGGTAATTTGTTGTTCTATATTTTGAAAATAAAATAAAATTTGAAAAAAAACTTTAAAAAATAAATTCTACTCCACATCCTTGTAATAGTCATATATATCTCTTATTTCCTATACCTGATAATTCTTCTGCTTTATTTCTGCTCCTACTATTACTTAACCTTCCTCCACCCAGGAATCCCTCCCTTATCTTCTCTCCCCATCCTTTCCTTTCCCCTTTATTCAGTTCCTACTAATTTACACATCTTATCTCCATCTGATTAATCTAAACACCCTTCTGTACCCCACCTTATCTTATGTCACCTTCCTCCCCACTTTATCCCTTTCTTATTGTGTACATCATATCGCACTGCCATAAATCTTCATATCCTTCTATACCTCACCTTATCCTATTTTGCCTCCCCTCCCTTTTATTTCATTATAGATCTTGGAGGATGCTGTGCCCTTCATGCTGGTGTGTGTGTGTGTGTATGTGTGTGTGTGTGTGTGTGTGTGTGTGTACATACATAGGGAAAGTGTCCTACTTAACCTGTTGTGCCACAGTTCTCTTTTAATGTCCTGACCCAGTTTCCCTAATTGTCCTATTCAGTTACTCTGCATCAGGTTTTACCCATTCCCTCTTAATGTTAGGATAAAGGTCTTATATGGACTTAGACCTTAGGCTATAGTCATTCCCTCTTAATGTTTGATGGGATAAAGGTCTTTATCTATTTTAGACATCATTAGAATATCATAAGCCTCTCCAGTACCTCTCTCCATTTTGTTTGCCTCCATTATGTCATCCTCATTCTAGGTGCCTCCCCCCCATTATGGTATTGTTCTTGTTACCCTATAAAAGAATCCCGTATCCAATATTCACTGCTGGATTCTTTGAGACTTTAGTCTCCTTCAGCCCTGGGACCAACCATGGAACCATTTGGTCCCATTAAATCTCTCCATTTAATAAATTGTTAAATTGTTCTTTAATGTCTATCTTGCTCAGTTTCTCCAGTATTACAAATCCATTTCAAATGTAAATTTTCAGAACCATGTGCCCTTTTCTCTCCTACAATGCTTCTGTTGTTAGTTCTTCCTCTGCATCTCATTTATATAGCACCTTTTTTACTTAAAAAAAAAAAAAAAACTTTCCCTGAACAAATTTGCTTTTTTAGAATTGGATCATAATCAATTCTGCCCCAATCTTTCTTTTGAGATATCTAATAGCTGATGTGTCAGCATTAAATGCACTATTGGTGAAATTGTGAACTGATTTAACCACTCTATACAGTAATTTGGAATTATGTCTTAGAAGGTATAATGCCATGCATAAGTTTTGACCCAGAAATTTCACTACAAGATATGGCTCCCCAGAGAGAGAAAAAAACAAAAAAGAAAAGGAACTATATGTACAAACAATATTTATAGCATTTATTTTCTGGGAACAAAGAATTGGAAATTGTGGGAACCCACATCAATTGGGGAATGATTGAATAAACTGTAGTATGTGATTATAGTGGAATACTTCTGTGCTATAAGAAATGAAGAGCAGGATGCTCTCAGAAAAACCTGGAAAGACTTCCATAAGCTGATGCAAAGTGCTTTGTCTTATGTACAAAGCAACAACAATAGTTTTTATTAAAACTTTATTTTCAAAACATATACATGGATAATTTTTCAACTTTAACTCTGGCAAAACCTTATGTTCCAACTTTTCCCCTTTATCTCCCCACCCTTCCCCTAGATGGCAAGTAATCTAATATATGTTAAATCCAATATATGCATAAATATTTATAAATTATTTTGCTTCACAGGAAATATCAGATCAAAAAGGAAAACTTTACAAAGAAAATAAAATGCAAGCAAACAACAAGAAGAAGAGTGAAAATACTATGTTGTGATCCACACTTAATTCCCACAGTTCTCTCTCTGGGTGCAGATGGCACTTTCCCTCATAAGATCATTGGAACTGAATTATCTCATTTTGAAAAAAGCCATGTCCATCAGAATTGATCATTGAATAGTCTTCTTGTAGCCATGTACAATGATCTCTTGGTTCTGCTCATTTCACTTAGCATCAGTTCATCTAAGTCTCCCCAGGCTTCTCTGAAATCATCCTGCTGATCATTTCTTATAGAATAATAATATTCCATGTTATTCCATAACATTCATATACCATAATTTATTCAGCCATTCTCCATCTGATGGGTATCTGCTCAGTTTCCATTTTCTTCCCACTATGAAAAGGGCTGCCACAAACATTTTTGTATATCTGGGCCCATTTCCCTAAGCTTAGTAGAAACACTGCTGGGTCAAAGGATATGCACATATTGATAGACCTTTGAGCATAGTTGCAAATTGCTCTTCAGAATGTTTAGATCAGCAATAACAATATTGCAAGATGATCTGCTATTAATGACATAACTATTCTCAGCAATGCAGTATTCCACGACAACTCTGAAGGACTTATGATGAAAAATTATATCTAAACCCTGAAAAAGAACTATTGATGGCTGAATACTGATTGAAACTTGTTTTTTTTTTTTAATTTATTTTACTCAAAGGTTTTTTATTTGTTTATGTTTTCTTTTAAAACATGGGTATTGTGAAAATGTTTTCCATGGCTACACATGAACCTATAATTAATTGTTTGCATTCTCAATGAGAAGGGTTTTGTAGGGAGACAAGAAAGGAGAGAATCTGGAACTCAAAGTTTAAACAAAATAAATATTAAAAAGTGTTTTTACATATAACTGAGAAAAAATAAAAATACTAAATAAAATAAGAAGTAATTAGAATCCCTGAGTATCAAAGCTGAATATTCCTTTCTGAGTATCCAATTTCCATATTAATTAAAAATGAATTGGCAAGGAAATATTTTTCTGGAACAGCTCAGTTGTTTGAGGATAATTGAACAATCATATCTTTAGTTAATAAATTTTGAGTCAATCATCTAATTTCAATATTATATGAATTAATAGTTCCCTATACCAAATTCTTCTTAGAGAGATAGCCATGGGCATTGTGGCTAGAAAGTTAATCTTGGAATCAGAACAATGTATATTCAAATTCTACCTTTGATGCCTAATCAATGTGTAACCTTGGGAAAATGACAACCTCACTAGGCAATTCTCTAAGACCAAAAATTTCCAAGAACATGCTAATCATCATTGATGGCATTACTTTTCTTATCTAGAAGTTCCCTACAACAATGACATCACAGATCCACTCAGTACAATAAATTCTTATAGAAAATGATAAATTTATGATTAGCCTGGGATACTAAGCTTTCAAAAAATTGCTATCAAACTCAGTTATGTATCACAAGCATTGGAAAGTTTGTAGAGACATAAGTCTCTTTGGAGCAACCATTTTGGAGATATCAAGCATTTTTAGCATCTGCCTCAACATTTTGCTTGAAACTAGACTATGTCATGTTTTACTCAATGTGTTTTTAGTTCTTAACTTAAAAATATAAATAATTTGAGTTAGCCATATGTCTGTTACATTTAAGAAGGATGAAATTGAATGCTTCCCCTTTCATCTGTTTTCAGTATCTGTGTGTATTCTTTTACAAGCCTCTGGGGCTAGATGGTGAAAGTGGAGGAGTAAAATCCTTGTTAGAATTACTAAATGCTTCAAGCTGTGAGATATTTGTAATTGCTGTTAAACTAGGTTGTTTCCTTCACGAAAAATATCCTATACTCTCTGCTACATATACTTGGGATAATAATGAAAAAATAACAGAACATGTAAATTCTTGATGTTTTGCAATCATATGTTTTGCTTTCTTGTATTTCCTAATTTCCTCTTTGCTGATATTTTATATTTTTATATATCCTGAGAAAATATGCAGTGAAATGCTACCTTGCTTTTCTTTTCATGAACTTTAGCAGTATAAGTTTGTATGCAGGTGGATCTCATTTTATGGAATAGTTTCATTCATTATGCAAAAGTTACTTGAAAATGCTGACTCTTTCTGAACAAATCTTGATTTCTTCATCTCTTCAAATACCCGAATTTTACCCCTATATTTATAATAGGCATTCATTTGAAGATCTGGGAAAGGAGGTCTTTGGATTTGGAAAATTTTGAAGTGTGGGCTCATTTTCCCATCAATTTGAAGTAATCTCATATGCAAAGCAAAACAACTCACCTTTTAAAGGTGGGAACAGCAATTCAATAATGGTATTTTTGTTAAAAAAAATTGTATTTGTTTGTCGCAGCTCTCTTTGTGGTGGCCAGAAACTGGAAAGTATGTGAATGCCCATCAATTGGAGATTGGCTAAATAAATTGTGGTATATGAATGATATGGAATATTATTGTTCTGTAAGAAATGTCCCACAGGATGATTTCAGAAAGGCCTGGAGAGACTTACATGAACTGATGCTGAGTGAAATGAGCAGGACCAGGAGATCATTATATACTTCAACAACAATACTGTATGATGATCAATTCTGATGGACGAGGCCCTCTCCTACAATAAGATGGGCCAAATCAGTTCCAATGGACCAGTAATGAACTGAACCAGCTATATACTCAGTGAAAGAACTCTGGGAGATGACTATGAACCACAACATAGAATTTCCAGTCCCTCTGGTTTTGTCCGCCTGCATTTTGGATTTCCTTCATGGGCTAAATGTACACTATTTCAAAGTCCGATTCTTTTTGTTCAGCAAAACAACTGTTTGGTCATGTATACATATATTGTATTTAATTTATACTCTATCATATTTAACATGTATTGGTCAACCTGCCATCTGGGGGGAGGGGAAAAATTGGAACAAGTGGTTTGGCTATTGCCAATGTTGTGAGATTACCCATGCAAATATCTGGTAAATAAAAACTATTAGATATGAAAAAAAAAAAAGTATTTCTACTTAAAAAAAGCCCCAACATTTGTGTGGAAGAGGCAGTGAGGTATAATAGAAAGAATCTGACTTTGAACAGAAAGGCCAAGTTAAAAATCCCTATTTTCCTGTTTAAAAATGAAAGCAAACTTCACATCATTAATTTACTCCTTTATTTACAGATGAGGAAGGTTAAATCCAGAGATCTTGAGTTGAAGAACACTTCACAGGTCAACAAGTTTAAGTCTCTCCTTAAGAGGGCAAATTGGAACACAGGGAGGTTCAGTGGCATTAACATAGGTCATACAGGTAGTTTAACACAGAAGGAAGATTTCAACTTATAACCTTTAATTTCAAATCCAGTATTCTTTTTACTGTTCTATTCTTACCTTCTTGTTATATAAATATAGACAAATATTTTTTACCTTTTTTAAGCCTCAGTTTCCTCAAATAGAAAGTAGAGCTAACAATATTTTTCAAAGCAATATTGTGAAAAGCATTTTACAAATCTTGGAGTGATTTCTGCAGCTTATCTAGTATTATACTACTACTTTGATAAGCTCAAACTGCTTGACTCATTACCAACTTATCAAAAAAGTTTTTTTTTTTTTTTTTAATAATTCATTAGCATTTTCTGTGAGTATTGCTCACTTTTACTGGTTAAATTTACCATGGACCTGGCACTAGAATGCAGGAGTTTTAGACTCCAAACTATTATTAGTTACTTTTTCCCTGTTAGATGAAAAATGAACTTCTAAAAGTGCCTTTCAAATGGGTTTCAAGCTTAGCTGAAGTAGATTAGTGGAATAACAAATTTTGGCTTAAGCATTCAATTATACTAACCATAAAGGGAAAAAAATGATAAAAATCCTGCAAGTGATTCCTTATGGGTAGAAATGGTAAGAGAAATATCTTAGTTCAGTGTTATGATTAGACTAGAATAAGAATAGCTATCTCCTGAACAAATACCACTGAGGAATCCTAAAGGGTATTGCTGATTTACCCTGGAGAATAGGCCCTCAGGGAATCACCATTCATTTGTTTCCAAAAAGAGTTGAGGCTGTTGACTACCAAGTTGAAGTACTTCTTCCTAT
Source organism: Sminthopsis crassicaudata (assembly GCF_048593235.1). Taxonomy (NCBI): domain Eukaryota; kingdom Metazoa; phylum Chordata; class Mammalia; order Dasyuromorphia; family Dasyuridae; genus Sminthopsis; species Sminthopsis crassicaudata. Next base: position 540,672,070 of record NC_133619.1, read on the forward strand.
GAACCCTACAATACAGATATTTTGGCCTATTTCCTAGTCCTTGAAAATTATACTCCACTTCATGTATCTGGGCTTTTGCAATGGTTAATCCACATGTGTAATACTCTGCATCCTTATGTCCAGATCTTAGTTTTCCTGACTTCTTTTAAGATTCAGCTCAAAACCAACCATCTACTAGAGACATTTTCTTGTCCCTTCAGCTGCTAGTGGCTTCACCTCTGAGACTGCCTTTCATTTACTCTATGTATAGTTATTTAGTATTGAATTGTTTATATGTCTTCTCTTCTATTAGAATCTGAACTTCTTGAAAGCAGGTATCTTTGCCTTTTTCTGCATCTGTAACACTTAGTATAATAGCTGAAATACAAAGTTTAATAAATGATTAAGGACTTATTCATTTCATAGCAGTTGGAAAGTGAGTCTACTGTTGAGACACCTTCAGAATTACACATAATTTAGCACCTACAACAATAAAGGATCAGAGAGCTTATTTTATTCTGTTTTGGTAAATAGAATTTTATTTTTAAATTATATCTAAAGATAGTTTATAGCATTCAATTTTATATTATTTTGAGTTTTAATTTTTTTCTTCCTCCTTCCTTCCCACTTCCCCAAGACAGTAAACAAGCAATATAACTAATGCATTTGCAGTCATGTTTAACATATTTCCATATTAGTCATGGTTATGAAAAAAGAATTAGGAAAAAAAAAGAAAAAGCTATGAGAAAGATTTTTTAAAAATGAAATAATATGTATTGATCTGCATCCAGATTCTATAGTTTTGTTTTTGTTTTTGGTGTGTGTGTGTGTGTGTGTGTGTGTGTGTGTGTGTGTGTGTGTATGTGTGTGTGTGTGTTATACACCTCTGGATATGGACAGCATATAACAACTTATTCATCCATTCCTCAATTGATTGACATGCCCTCAATTTCCAAATTTTTGCCATAACAGAAAGAGACCCTATAAATATTCTTGTACATGTGGATATCTCCTACCTCTTTTAAAAAAAAATGTTGTTGGGATAGTATCGAGACAAGATGGCGGAGAAGAAACACACGACTCTGTGAACATCCTCACTCCCTCACAACCAATTAGATAAATCAGCCTCAGAATAAGCCCAGGACTGATAGATACCACAAGGACTGGAAAAAACTCTAATCAGTAGTGATTTGAAACACTTTCATATGAGTGGATATAGTTTCAATTTCATCATCTGAGAATTGCCTGTTCATATCCTTTGACCATTTATCAATTGGAGAATGGTTTGGTTTCTTTAAATTAGGGTCAGTTCTCTATATATTTTGGAAATGAGACCTTTGTCAGAACCTTTAACTTTAAAAATGTTTTCCCAATTTGTTACTTCCCTTCTAATCTTGTTTACATTAGTATTGTTTGTACAGAAACTTTTTAGTTTGATGTAATCAAAAACTTCTATTTTGTGATCAATAATGATCTCTAGTTCTCCTCTGGTAATAAATTCCTTCCTCCTCCACAGGTCTGAGAGGTAGACTATCCTCTGTTCCTCTAATCTATTTATGATCTCATTCTTTATGCCTAAGTCATGGACCCATTTTGATCTTATGTTGGGATATGGTGTTAAGTGTGGATCCATATCTAATTTCTGCCATACTAATTTACAGTTTTCCCAACAGTTTTTTCCAAATAATGAATTTTTATCCCTAATGTTGGTATCTTTGGGTTTGTCAAAGATTAGATTGCTATAGATGTACCCTTTTTTGACCTTTTTATCTAATCTGTTCCACTGATCAACTGGTCTATTTCTTAGCCATTACCAAATGGTTTTGGTAACTGCTGCTATATAATATAGCTTTAGATCAGGGACACTTAGACCACCTTCCTCTGACTTTTTTTTCATTAGTTCCCTAGCAATTCTCGACCTTTTATTCTTCCATATGAATTTTGTTGTCATTTTTGCTAGGTCATTAAAATAGTTTCTTGGGAGTCTGATTGGTATAGCACTAAATAAATAGATTAGTTTGGGGAGTATTGTCATCTTTATTATATTCACTCGGCCTATCGAAGAGCACTGAATGTCTTTCCAATTATTTAAATCTGATTTTATTTTTGTGGCAAGTATTTTGTAATTTTTCTCATATAATTCCTGACTATTCTTTGGTAGATGGATTCCCAAATACTTTATCCTCTCAACATTTGTTTGGAATGGAATTTCTCTTTGTATCTCTTGCTGTTGCATTTTATTGTTGATATATAAAAATGCTGATGGTTTATGTGGATTTATTTTGTATCCTGCCACTTTGCTAAAATTCAAAATTATTTCTAATAGCTTTTTAGCAGAGTTTTTGGGGTTCTCTAAGTATACCATCATGTCATCTGCAAAGAGTGATAGTTTGATTTCCTCATTTCCTACTCTAATTCCTTGAATCAATTTCTCGGCTCTTATTGCCGAGGCTAGCGTTTCTAGTACTATATTGAATAGTAATGGTGATAGTGGGCAACCTTGTTTCACTCCTGATCTTACTGGGAAAGGTTGCAGTTTATTTCTATTGCATATTATGCTTACTGACGGTCGTAAATATATGCTCCTGATTATTCTAAGGAATAGTCCATTTATTCCTATACTCTCAAGAGTTTTTAGTAGGAATGGATGTTGGATTTTGTCAAATGCTTTTTCTGCATCTATTAAGATGATCATATGGTTTTTATTAATTTGATTATTAATATGGTCAATTATACTAATAGTTTTCCTAATATTAAACCAGCCCTGCATTCCTGGTATAAATCCTACTTGATCATAGTGTATTATCCTGGGGATGATTTTCTGAAGTCTTTTGCTGATATCTTATTTAAGATTTTAGCATCAATATTCATTAAGGAAATTGGTCTATAATTTTCTTTCTCAGTTTTTGATCGATCTGGTTTAGGTATCAGTACCATGTCTGTGTCATAAAAGGAGTTTGGTAGGACTCCTTCATCCCCTATTTTTTCAAATGGTTTATATAGCATTGGGGCTAATTGTTCTTTAAATGTTTGGTAGAATTCACATGTAAATCCATCTGATCCTGGGGATTTTCTCCTAGGGAGTTGATTAATAGCTTGTTCTATATCTTCTTCTGAAATGGGACTATTTAAGCAATTTATCTCCTCCTCTGTTAATCTAGGAAGCCTATATTTTTGAAGGAAATCATCCATTTCACTTAAGTTATCAAATTTATTGGCATAAAGTTGGGCAAAGTAACTCCTTATTATTTCTCTAATTTCCTCTTCATTGGTGGAAAGATCCCCCTTTTCATTTGTAAGACTAACAATTTGATTTTCCTCTTTCTTTTATACCAAATTTTATCAGATTTACCAAAGGTTTATCTATTTTATTAGCTTTTTCAAAAAACCAACTCTTAGTTTTATTTATTAATTCAATAGTTTTTATTTTTTACTTTCAGTATTATTGATTTCTCCTTTTAAGTTTTGTATTTCAAGTTTGATTTTTGGTTGGGGGTTTTTAATTTGTTCTTTTTCTAACTTTTTAAGTTGCAGGCCCAATTCATTAATCTTCTCTTCCTCTATTTTCTTCAAATAAGCCTCTAAAGATATAAAATTTCCCCTTATTACTGCTTTAGCTGCATCCCACAGACTTTGGTATGATGTCTCATCATTGTCATTATCTTGGGTATAATAATTGTTTCTATAATTTGCTATTTCACCCAGTCATTCTTTAAAATGAGATTATTTAGTTCCCAATTACTTTTTGGTCTATTTACCCCTAACTTCTTACTGAATGTAGCTTTTATTGCATTGTGATCTGAGAAGAAGGCATTTATTATTTCTGCCTTCCTACATTTAATTTTGAGATCTTTATGTCCTAATATATGGTCTATTTTTGTATAGGATCCATGAACTGCTGAGAAGAAAGTATATTCCTTTCTATTGCCATTCAGTTTTCCCCAAAGGTCTATCATACCTAGTTTTTCTAATGTTCTATTTACTTTTTTTAATTTCTTTCTTGTTTGTTTTGTGGTTTGATTTGTCTAAATCTGAGAGTGAAAGGTTGAGATCTCCCACTATTATAGTTTTACTGTCTATTTCTTCTTGCAATTCTCTTAACTTTTCCTTTAGAAAGTTAGATGCTATACCACTTGGTGCATATATGTTTAGTATTGATATGGCTTCAAAATTGTAGGCTACCTTTCAGCATGATATAGTTTCCTTCCTTATCTCTTTGAACTAGATCAACTTCTGCTTTTGCTTGATCTGAGATAAGGATAGCTACCCCTCCTTTTTTGGCTTTACCTGAAGCATAATAGATTCTGCTCCAACCTTTTACCTTTACTCTGTATGTATCTCCCTGATTTAAGTGTGTTTCCTGTAAACAACATATTGTAGGGTTCTGATTTTTTGATCCAATCTGCTATCTGTCTCCGTTTGATGGTAGCATTCATCCCATTCACATTTACAGTTAAAATTACTAGTTCTGTATTTCCTGCCATCATATTATCCCCAGATTATGCTTTTTCCCTTGACCCCCCTGAACCCTTTCCCCGATATGTAATTTATAGACACCACTTGTGATACGCAGCCCTCCCTTTTTTTTTTAAAATATCCCTCCCCCCTCCCTCCAAGTCCCTTCCTTTATTCCCCTTTTCCTTTTCCCTTTTCCTCTCCCCCCCTTTTAATGAGTTGAGAGAGAATTCTCTGAAAACAAATGTGTCAATTCTTTACTCTTTGAGCCTCTTCTGATGAGAGTAAGTTTCACACAATGTTTCTCCCCCTCTCTAAATTACCTCAGATATGGTGTATTTTCTATGCCTCTTCCTGGGATGTAGTTTCCCTCTTTTTATCACTCCCTCCCCTTTTTCTGATACTAACCACTTCCCTTTACTACACCCCATTTTTTTTTCTTTTATATCAGTAAAATCAAATTATCCATGCGTAATTTCTATATACCCACAACAGAGATACAGTTCTCAAGGGTTCTGTGTACCTTTTTCTGTTTCTCTTCAGTCTTGTGGATGTAGATCAAATTTTTTGTTTAAGTCTGTTTTTTTTTTCTTAGAAACATATGGAATTCCTCTATTTCATTGAATGACCATCTTCTTCCATGGAAAAAGATGCTAAACGTAGCTGGGTAGTTTATTCTTGGTTGCAATCCTTGATCTTTTGCCTTTTGGAATATTAGGTTCCAGGCCCTTCGATCTTTTAATGTGGAGGCAGCCAGATCTTGTGTGACCCTTATTGTGGCATCTTGGTATTTAAATTGTTTTTTTTTTGTTTTTTTTTTTTTTCTAGCTGCTGGCAAGATTTTCTCCTTTGTGTGGTAATTCTGCAGCTTAGCCACAAATTCCGTGGTGTTCTTTTTTTTTTTTTTTTTTTTTTTTTTTTTTTAGGGTCTATTTCAGAAGTTCTCTTTGATGATTTCCTGTAAAATAGAATCTAGGCTCTTTTTTTGGTCATACTTTTTGGGAAGTCCAATGATCCACAGATTATCTCTCCTAGATCTATTTTCCAGGTCTATAGATTTTCCCAGTAATTATTTGACGTTATTCTCCAGCTTTTCTTTTTTTTTTTTTTTTTTTTTTTTTTTTGTTTGTTTTGTTTTGTTTTGTTTTGTTTGACTGATTCTCGGGTTCTCAATGAATCATTCATTTCTATTTGTTCCATCCTGAATTTTAAGGAGTTATTTTCTTCATTCACAGTTTTTAGTTCTTTTTGTAAATGCCCAATTTCGTTTTTAAATGAATTATTTTGCTCTATTGAATTTTTTTCCATTTCCCTAATTTTTTTTAGAGAATTATTTTCTTTTTCCAATTCAGAAATCCAATTTTCTTGAGACTTTTTTGTCTTTTCCAATTCACAAATCCTATTTTCCTGTGATTTTTTAACCTTTTCTAATTCACAAATTTTGTTTCCCTGAATCTCCTGTGAATTCTTTATTTTTTCCAACTCCAATTTCAGAACATTGTTATTCTCTATCATAGCTTCCCTTTCCTTTACCCATTTTTCTTCAAACTCTCTTAACTTTTTAATATTCTCTTCTAGGAGAGAGTTATGTGATGGGGGCAGGTATCGTTCCTCTTTAGGCTTTTATCTGCTGACTCTCTGCTGTTAACTTCCTCGGGGATGGATACCCACTCTTTCTCTGTGTAGAATGAATCAGTGGTTCGTTTTTGCTTTTTACTCATACTTAAAAAATCTTTTGGTTCTGTCCCTGGGGTAGGAAATTATTTATTTATTTCTTTACCAGCTTCCTCCCAGAAGTGGCTCCCACTCCTGAGCTAAGAGAGAGCTCTGGGAAAGAGTTCCCCACCCCTCCCTGGAAGTGCCTCAGAGGTGATTAGCAGGACTGCCCTTTTAGGGCGCTATGTCCTAGTGGCTTCCCTGAGGTTTAAGACTGAACAGTAAAGGCGACAAAAAGCCTGGCCTATGCGTCCCGGTGGGGTGTGGATGTCAGCAGCAGATGACGTGAAAAGCCCCTGCACTCAAACTGGAAGTGTCTGCCCTGAAACCGTGGTCCCTAGTTCAAAGGTTCTGCTGCTCTGGGACTTCCTGGGGCTGTGTTCCACAGCTTCCAGCCAAGCAAGGCTCTATGAGTTAACACCCACTTTTCAATCTCTTAACTACTCCCATGTAAAAGCCTGGACATCCTAAGTCGGCCACAGCCACAGTGCAAAGATCTGCTGAGTCACTTCCGGGATGGGGAAGCTCCAGTATCTAGTTTATATTCCAAAGTGGCTTTGATTTCTCTTCTGAACTGCTGTTTTATAAGCAGAGAAGAGCTAACAGCCTGTGCCAGATTCCTCTATCTCAGTGGCTTCTCTGATCCCAGAGGCCTCCCCAGCGCGATCGGCACAGTGTGCCAGCACCCAACTGACTGCACTGGCCTTTCTTCTTCCTCCCCTGAGAGCTGACCTTTCCTGTTGAAACTCCAGATCTCTTCAGCTGGTAAGTCGTGCTTCCAGTCCTTGTGGTTTCTATCAGTCCAGCGCTATTTCTGAAGCTGATTTATCTAATTGGTAGTGAGGGAAGAAGGGCGCTCACCCAGTCGCGTGTATCTTCTCCGCCATCTTGGCTCTGCCCCCCACCAAGAGTTGGTTTTATGAAAAAGCCAATAAAATAGATAAACCTTAGGTAAATATGATCAGAAAAAGGAAAAAGGAAAATCAAATTGTTAGTCTTACAAATGAAAAGAGGGATCTTTCCACCAATGAAGAGGAAATTAGAGCTATAATAAGGAATTACTTTTCCCAACTTTATGACAATAATTTTGATAAGTTAAGTGAAATGGATGACTACCTCCAAAAATATAGGCTTCCTAGATTAACAGAGGAGGAGGTAAACAGCTTAAATAGTCCCATTTCAGAAAAAGAAAATAGAACAAGCTATTAATCAACTCCCCAGGAAAAAATCCCCAGGACCAGAATGTGAATTCTACCAAACATTTAAAGAACAAATGTTATATAAACTATTTGAAAAAATAGAGGATGAAGGAGTCCTACCAAACTCCTTTTACAACATAGACATGGTACTGATACTAAACCAGGTTGGTTGAAAAATGAGAAAGAAAACTATAGACCAATCTCCTTAATGAATATTGATTCTAAAATCTTAAATAAGTTCTTAGCAAAAAGACTTCAGAAAATCATCCCCAGGATAATGCACTTTGATCAAGTAGGATTTATACCAGGAATGCAGGGCTGGTTTAATATTAGAAAAACTAATAGTATAATTGACCATATTAATAATTAAATTAATTAAAAAAAACATATGATCATCTCAATAGATGCAGAAAAAGCAATTGATAAAATCCAACATCCATTCCTACTAAAAACACTTGAGAGTATAGGAATAATCAGACTAACCTTAAAATAGTCAGGAGCATATATTTAAGACTGCCAGTAAGCATGATATGTAATGTTGATAAACTAGAACCTTTCCATGTAAGATCAGGAGTGAAACAAGGTTGCCCACTATCACCATTACTATTCAATATTGTATTAGAAATGCTAGCCTTGGCAAAAAGAGTCTAGAAAGAGATTAAATGAATAAGAGTAGGTAATGAGGAAATCAAACTATCACTCTTTGCAAATGATATGATAGTATACTTAGAGAACCCCAGAGATTCTAATAAAAAGTTATTAGAAATAATTCACAACTTTAGTAATGTTGCTGGATACAAAATAAATCCACATAAATCCTCAGCATTTTTATACATCAACAACAAAATGCAACAGCAAGAGATACAGAAGAGAAATTCCATTCCAAACAAATGTTGAGAGTATAAAATATTTGGGAATCCATCTACCAAAGAAAAGCCAGGAATTATATGAGCAAAATTACAAAACACTTGTCACAAAAATAAAGTCAGATTTAAATAATTGGAAAGACATTCAGTGCTCTTGGATAGGCCCAGCGAATATAATAAAGATGACAATGCTTCCCAAGCTAATCTATTTATTTAGTGGTATACCAATCAGACTCCCAAGAAACTATTTTAATGACCTAGAAAAAATAACAACAAAATTCATATGGAAGAACAAAAGGTTGAGAATTTCAATGGAATTAATGGAAAAAAAAGTCAGATGAAGGTGGTCTAGCTGTACCTGATCTAAAGCTATATTATATAGCAGTAGTCACCAAAACCATTTGGTATTGGCTAAGAAATAGACTAGTTGATCAGTGGAACAGATTAGGTACACAAGACAAAATAGGTGTACAACTATAGCAATCTACTGTTTAACAAGTCCAAAGATACCAACTTTTGGGATAAGAATTAATTATTTGAAAAAAAAAAAAACTCTTGGGAAAACTGGAAATTAGTATGGCAAAAATTTTATACCATATACCAATATGTCAAAAATGGGTCCATGATTTAGGCATAAAGAATGATATTATAAATAGATTACAGGAACAGAGGATAGTATGGAGGAGGAAGGAATTTATGACCAAAGGAGAACTGGAGATCATTATTTATCTAAAAATAGAAGATTTTGATTACACCAAATTAAAAAGCTTTTATACAAACAAAATGAATGCAAACAAGATTAGAAGGGAAGTAACAAATTGGGAAAATATTTTTTACAGTTAAAGGTTCTGATAAAGGCCTCATTTCTAAAATATATAGAGAATTGACTGTAATTTTTAAGAAATCAAACCATTCTCCAGTTGATAAATGGTCTAAGGACATGAACAGATAATTTTCAGATAATGAAATTGAAATTACATCCACTCATATGAAAGAGTGTTCCAAATCACTACTGATCAGAGAAATGCAAATTAAGACAACTCTGAGATATCACTATACACCTGTCAGATTGGCTGAGATGACAGGAAAAGATGATGAATGTTGGAGTTGATGTGGGAAAACTGGAACACTGATGCATTGTTGGTGGAGTTATGAAAGAATCCAACCATTCTGGAGAGCAATTTGGAACTATGCCCAAAAAGTTATCAAATTGTATATGCCCTTTGATCCAGCAGTGCTACTACTGGGCTTATATCCCAAAGAAATGCTAAAGAAGGGAAAGGTACCTTTATGTGCCAAAATGTTTGTGGCAGCTCTTTTTGTAGTGGCTAGAAACTGGAAATGAATGGTTGCCCATCAATTGGAGAATGGTTGGATAAATTATGGTATATGAATGTTATGGAATATTATTGCTCTGTAAGAAATGACCTGCAGGATGAATACAGAGAAGCTTGGAGAGACTTACATTATCTGATGCTGAGTGAAAAGAGCAGAACCAGAAGATCACTATGCACTTCAACAACAATATTGTATGAAGATGTATTCTAATTGAAGTGGATATCTTCAACATAGAGAAGATCCAATTCAGTTCCAGTTGATCAATGATGGACAGAAAAAGCTACACCCAGAGAAGGAATACTGGGAAAGGAGTGTAAAATGATTGCACTATTGTCTTTCTACCCAGGTTACTTATAACTTTGGAATCCAATTCTTACTGTGCAACAAAACATTTGGTTTTACACACAAATATATTGTATCTAGGATATACTGTAAAACATTTACTATATGGGATTGCTTGTCATCTAGGGGAGGGAATAGAGGGAGGGAGGGGAAAATTTGGAAAAATGAACTCAAGGGATAATGTTGTAAAAAAAAAAAAAAAAACATTACCATACATTTGTACCGTTAAAAAAATTACAATTATAAAATCAATAAATTATATTAAAAAAAAGATATTTGGACCATATCTTCTTACTTGAAATTCAAATATATCTACACTGCAAGATTGAATAACTCATTTTGGAGTGATTCAACACACCTAAAATTGAAATACAAATTATTCTTTATTCTAGACGCCATCTAGAAAACAATAAACCTTACTCATCTAGCTACCTCTATCTTCCCAAGTGATTTGTGTTTTCAGATCATTGCATTGACTTTCTCAACCCTCTACCCTGTTCTCTTAAAATCATCCCCTTTTTCTTTGCAGTTTTATACATGTAGGCTATTCCTTCTAGACTTGATGGCTAAAATCTATTCTTTCCCACTCTCACATTTAAAATCAATCAATCAGTCAATCAATCAAATCAAATAAAATCAACTCAAAGTATTTTTTTCTGTTCTAGTCTTTTGAGTTTCAGGCCTGTTTACTTATATTCCTGGATCTCTCAATTCTCTGTCTTAGATACTTTCATTTGGTTTAATCTTTTTACTTCAATTTTCCTACATTGGTTTGAATCAATTTTCCAATCTGGATTTTAATGACTTACTTTGTTTATTCAATTGCCCCTTACTTCTGTAGCCTTAGAATGAAAGCAAGAAATAGCTCTGAGGTCATGATGGTAGACTTCTGTCATATTTTTATTGAGACTGAATCTTATTCTGAGAGCAGCATAGTGTTCTTTCCCAGAATGTTGAACTCTCTGAGCTTAGTACTATTTTCTTTATCAGCTAGTACTGTTCCCTGAAGAACAGAAGGATGAAACTTTCAGTTATTGGTTCCAATCATTTCAATGTTTTTAGAATGCTGTACATTTCTCATGCTCCTTTAAGTTGCCTGAGGAATGTTGCTTATTCAAATTCAGGCTTAGGAGGGAAAAAGCTCTTAGACAACTCATTAATAGAACATTCCCCTCATCAATAATGATCTGGATTAAAATCTCATTTAATTACAAAATAAACAGATCTCTGATCCTCAAACTGACTGCAATTCAAGAGTTACTTTTCTGGTATTACATCCATGAAAATCAAATGCAAGTCTCTGATTCCTTTTTCTGACCATTTCTCTAGGTTCATTGACCTTTTTATCTTTATGCATAAGAATTAATTAACACCAATAAATGTTAGGTTCTTACTAAGTGCTAATGAGATAATGAGATATTAGGTTCTTACTAAGTGCTAAGCTGGTACTTAACAATTATCTAGTTCCAGCCTTTACTGGGAGTCTTACCCCTTTGTACTTCTGGGGAGGAGCTTACATGCTTGGGAGGAGCAAGTTCATTGGTTGAAGTATTTTTTTCCCAGAAGCCCTTGTATTATCCCACGCCCATTCTCTGGGAGGATAAAAGAGGGCAGCACTTGAGACATTAAGATTCTCGATTCTAGGTCAGAGTTGGAGCAGCTCTCTGGAGAAAGGAGAGTCTAGCCTAGAGATTGAGTTGAGACAGCAGATCTCCTCCCAGAGAGCAATTGGGAGTTTCTGGAGACAACAGAACATTACAAATAAAGTCTTTTTTTATTTTATTTTTCGAAAAGTCAAAGAGTTTTGCTTAAGTAAAAATTGTAGTTAAGTTTTTCATGGGATTTTCAAGGACACAAATAACTTCATGTAAGTATATAAGTTATTGAATTAGTAGAACCATGGGGATTTCCAAACTCTTTAACAGTTATCTTGATCTTTCTTATGCTTTTTTCAGTCTTCATCTCTAAAATTTGATTGGAATGAAAAGAAGGGAAAGTACATATTGTAGCTGGTTTCATTGCAAGCATGACAAAGCAAAGTTCACTCATCTACTTTGGATTATCAGGAACTCTTCTCCAATGCCATTATCTAGGTAATGTGTGTGTATATATGTTTGTGTATAAATGAGCATATACATGCAAACATATCTTTGTAACAAATATTTGTATCTGTTACAAAGACTTGGCAGGGAGACAAAGTGGAGAGACAGAGAGACACACAGAGAGTGGATGCAGAGAGGAAAAAGAAAAGATAGAAAGATGGAGAAAAGGGGGATGAAGAAAAGGACAAACATGAAGAGGGGAGAAGATTATGGAAATCAAAACCTTCAGGAATTTCAGAAAGACTATTTCTCACTGGGGAGAGTAGATGGCACTCAAATCAAAGAGCATATAAGCAGATTCATGAAGGATGAGAAAGAATGGCACAGGTGAGCATAAGAGACAGGAGAAAAGAAATCCTGATATGAGGAATCAGGGGAACAAAAAAGTGATGGTTAGTCTACCTAATAAGAAGGAACAGTGAGTTTTCTAATTGTGTTGGAATTTCTAGTACAAGGTAATATGCATAGGATAGATTTCAATATGCTATCCCAGAAAAATCATGGTTCTTTTCCTACAAAATCTAGACTCATAGAATCTTAGTTTTTGATAGATTTCTCAGAATACATAGGGCAACTTCAGCTAATACCCATTTCTATGCCATATAAATTCTTCTCTCTTCATTACTTAAATCACTGCACAGTCCTTAATAATGTTTTCCATAGTTATCTCTAATAATAATGTTCTCTACGATTCAAATTTGAAATGGAATCATGTTTTCTTCCTTTCTATTGAATCTTAGATACTCTCTTAACTTTTTGGAATGTTTTACTCCCCTCTGGTAGTCTCTGTCCATTGTCTGTTTACACACACACACACACACACACACACACACATACTACACAATTAAGACTGTTGCATAGGTACACAAACTTGATTTCCCAAATCAGAATTAAATTTAACAATCTTCATAGCAGTTTTCAAATTTTAGATTGTCAAAACTAAATTATGGTTCTTAATGAGGAACACGTCAGGGACATTGTCCTGTTTAATGTGCAATTAAGAATAATTAATATGATGGAATTATGAAATGAATGGAACTAATCAAGTGAGTCATTAGACTGATTATAATCTCTATACTTAAAGTAAGAGTAAGTTGGTATGTGTAGAATTTATCATTAAAAAGGCTACACAGTGAAAGTCTAATTTAAACATGGCAGTAGTTGAGGTTGATATGGTATTTTTGGTTCATATCAATCAATATTCCAATTATTTTTCTACAGGAGTTATAGTTATGAGACTTTTAAAAGATGTCTCTGGTTAGAGTCAAAAATATTTTAATAGATATGCTGTATGAAAGACAGGACTTTTTTTTTTTTTTCTTCAAAATTATACAACTTCAAAGGCACTGCCTGAAGAGTCAACACAGTTTGCAATTCAATTGAAAACATTATGAAGTTTACTAATGACTTTAGACTGGTAAGATTTTAAAGTCTACATGAAATTGATATTTTTAAAAAAAATGTACAGTGATAGAAAATAGTAAGAAGAATATTTCTCATTATTTAAATTGCTCTCAACACATGTCAAATGCTAATTGGCAGTTTCTATCAATTTTCATACTTGGAGGAATATATATAAGTGTACACTCACACACATATATAGACACACACACACACACACACACACACACACACACACATATATATATATATATATATATATATATTTGTTTAATCAATATATTCATCTATCATCGATCTTTCTGTCTCTATCCACAAAGAAATATGAAATACATTTTCATAAGGATTACAGCACTTATATTTTGATCTGAGAAATTAATATTATGAATGATGCTATATGCATGAAGACTATTTTATGAAAAAATTGGCAATTTTGTAAAGAACATTGTATTGTGAAGAACAATATGGATATTTAGTTTTCAAGTGATCTTAGCTTTTTAGAACCATAAAATTATAGGAAATGGAATGATATGTAATTCCTCCAATCACACTTTCTTTCTTCAATCAGAACATAACATATTCTTTTAAATCTTCAAATCCTTCTACCTCTTTGTCAGGTTCTTTACAAATATATATATATATACACTCTCCTATGAATCCTCCATTTAAAAAAAATTTTTTTTTTGGTTGTTATCCTTTTAACCACTCCATTAGATTGAGTTTTAAAGAAATGACCTATATTGCATGCCTTTTTCTTAGTAACTAGGCTCCATATTATAGGTACTTAATAAATATTTAATTATGTTGGGAAATAACCCTATAGGTATCTTTGGGGTGAAAATCAATTCTAAAAGTTTCATAATAAGTTGAACTGGTTTGAACTCAATCCAAATCAGTGGAAAGTGGAAACTGGTTTTAAATGTTCAGAACTGGATTAAACCATGAAATGAATCAAAATATTTTGGAGATCAGAACTGGTCAGAACCAGATGGTTTGAACTGATTAGAACTGGTAAGAACCAGATTGTCGACCAATGTATTAAGTACTAGAAGATTAAAAAAAAAAAAAAAAAAAAGAAAGAAAGAAAAAAAAGAAAAACAAAACAAACAAAAAATCCCACAGTAATTGACATCAAGGAACTTACCTCTCAAATGTGGATAGTATCTTTAGCTACAATGTGACAAAAATGCAACATTTTGTGACACATGGAATGAAACAGAATGCCATGAATAGAATGCAAATACATGATTTTGCAAGACAATATATGAGTTATGCAATGCAACGTGACAGTGAAACATGGCAAAATAAATTCATGATATTTGTGACATAGTCATTTTCAAAATAAGTTTCTTTGCAGAGATTGAAGATTTGGATACACAATTAAACTTAACCTGGACACTGGCATACATTAATAGAAGAAATGAGAATACTATCAGTGTTTTGCTTATATTACACATGAGACAAGGTAAGCCATAGTCATGACATGATGCAACAATTGTGACTTGGGATAGTCATAATATGGTATGATATATTGTGATATGTCATGGTATTTGGTAACACATTTATGACCTAATATGATGCATTGTGATATGGAATGACTGGACAATATATTGCATGATGTGATGACATGGTATGATATATATGTAGCATTACCACATAGATGGGAACCAGGTTGTGAAAGGCCTTGCTTGAGTACCAAATTGAGGATATTATATTTGATCCTGGAAGTGATAATAAACCACTAGACTTTACTAAAAAGGGGGGGAGGGAATTTGAGTATGTAAACACAATCAGTTCTGTGTTTTAGCAAAATTAATTTGACAGTTGAGTAGAAGATAAGAGAATGGATGAGAGTTAGAAGACTCTTGAAACAGAAGGTCAACTCACGTTTTTGCAGTATTGATCAAGAGAGAATAAGGCCTGTGACAAGTAAGTGGCAGTGTTAGAGGAGAGGGTGAAATACATACATGTTAGGATTACTAAGTGAGAACTCAGGTTGTCTGGATAGTGACAAGGTGAGAATTCAGGTTGTACAATTACAAGGTGAGAACTCAGGTTGACTTGATGGAAGGAGCAGGCTCATTGGCTGAGGTGGTTCTTCCCAGAAGCCCTTGCATTATCCCACGCCCATTCTCTGGGAGAATAAAAGAGAGGACTCCCAGAGATAGAAGAAGACTCTGCATTACATCTGGCTTGACACAGCTCTCTGCAGGAAGGGAAGTCGGCTCTCTGCAGGAAGGGAAGTCACTTCTCTGGACAAGAGTTAACAGCAACTACCTGGAGACAACGGTTCACTACAGGAAGAAGAATCTGTCGGAGAGATTTGAGTAGAAGACACAGCAGATCTCTTCCCAGAGAGTGATCCGGCAGCTTCTAGAGACGACAGCTCGCTACACATACAAGAGATATCAAAAGTGTAAAATTGACAGTTTCAAGAATATAAAACTGGTCAGATCAATGGCAGAGAAAATTGGATACTTTAATAACTTTATCTTAGAAAAATAATGTTAACAATCCATAAATGAGATGCTAAGGAAAAACATTCATAGATTGATTTACAAGTGAATTCTATCAAAACATTAAAAAAACAGTTATTATCACTTCCAGGATCAAACATAATATCCTTAATTTGGTACTCAAAGCCTTTCATAATCTATTTCCCATATATGTTTGTAATCTTATCTTTCTTCTTCTAAATACTTTATGATCCAGTAAAACAGACCACATTGATATTCCGTATACAAGGTATATCATCTCTTAACTTTGAGCATTTTTATCCGCTCTCTGAAACACTGAATTCTTTCCTTCTCATCTCCAACTCCTGACTTCCCTTGCTTCCTTATAGTACCAATAAATATTTCACCTTTTATGAAAAGCCTTTCCTGCTCCCCCTTAATACTGATGTCTATCTCTCAGTTATTACCAATTATATTTATCTTTCTATCTATCTTATTTATATATAGTTGTTTTCAGATGGTTCTTCTCCCCTCCATTAGATTGCATTGTATAATAACTGTATTAGAATCTAATAGATAATAGGCAGTTTTTTATTAGTACATAGAAGTTGCATATACACATATGCATATTTTAAGCAAATTAAGTATTTCATAAGCAAGGAAGCCTATAAATGAGAGCCTTACATTAGTTGCATATTACAAGCAAGAAGTATTAAGTGTAAAGATTTGAATGATTAAAAAAATTCTGTTTTTCTATAATTTGTGGTCTAATTTTTTAGCCTAATTCAAAAGTCTTTCCTTTCCTTCCTTCCTTCCTTCCTTCCTTCCTTCCTTCCTTCCTTCCTTCCTTCCTTCCTTCTTTCCTTCCTTCCTTCCTTCCTTCCTTCCTACCTTCCTTCCTTTCTTCTTTCCTTCCTTCTTTCTTATCTTCCTTTTCTCTTTCTCTGTTTTTCTTTCTGAACAAAAAGGAAAAAAAGGAAAAACTACACCAAAGTACTTTTTTTTCCTTTTTAAAACCTCTTCTATAAGAGAATGTTAATGTAATGATTTACAAGTTGGTCAAATGATCAAAGAAATATTCTTTGTAATATTACAATATTACATCTAATATAATCCCACTTGTCCTTAAGTGCAACTAGAACACAAAAATCATTAAACTGAAGAACTTAAAAACAATGTTTTGTGTGTTATATATGCTTTTATTAACTAATTTGAGACTATGAAAGATATATGGGTGCCTACCAACATGTCTTTATTTAGAGCTGTTAAAATGTATGATGTTTGAATAGAAAACAAATATTTTTAATGCAGCCATCTCTATACCTGTATCCCCATGTACAATGAATATTTCTACTATATGAAATCCATAAAATTCTAATGTGAATAATTACATAAAACTATCAAAATGATCTTGGTTAGCAGTTGAAATTAGTATAATATTTGTTATTTCTATATCATTCTTTTTGTCAATTGTCTCAAGGATTGCTTTGTTGTTCAGTTGTTTCAGTCATATCCTAGCTTTGGGGTATTTTTGGCAAAGACATTGAAGTGGTTTGTTATTTCCTTCTCTAACTCATGCTATAGATGAGAAACAGGGTTATTAAGTGACTTGACCAGGCTCACATAACTAGTAAGTGTCTGAGTCAGATCTGAGCTCAGGAAGATGAGTCTTTCTAACTTCAGACTGGCACTCTAACCACTATTCAACATAGCTATTAGGATTGCTGTTAATGTTTAAATTCAATTATCATATATTATATCATATGAAATTGAGTGGAGGATATAGATGATGAGCATTTTAAGTACTATGGTCTCTGCTTTCATGGGGAATTCAGAATACTGAGGGATTATTACAGGATGATACCTATATCACAAAATTAGGCATGAGAAGAGAATCAGAAAGATGAAAAATGCTACCATTCAAAGAAAAGTCTTTTAATAGGTTTGAGTAAGGACAGAGAAAAAGAGATTTGATTTATATGAACAGAGATATGACTAAGAGCAAAACAAATAGATGAACAAATATTAAGTCATGAAATTGTGGAGTCACATATATACTGTATAGCAAAGTTTCTAGTTTGTAGCAGAGAAAGAGAATCCATTAGATGATAGAAACTTTGAATTCTAGGAAGATTAAACTTTCTCCAGGTGGCAATAATGAGCCAAAAGAAGCAGTTGTTTTGAGGAATTGTAATTCATCATATCAAAGCATGAGGAATGCACTGGCTGCAGTGTGAAGGCTATAAGGAAGGGGAGAAAATGGAGGTAAGGACATCTGTTAGTAATTTATTGTGATATAGTAGTCAGATATTAGTGAGTGCATATTCTATGGGAATATCACTGGAAATAGACAGTACTGTAGAAAAATGGGGTCACAGGATCAAAACTTTATAACTGGGAAGGCCCTTAAAAGATATTGAGTCAAATAAGGAAAGCCTCAGTGTGAGAAATGTTGCGAAAGGGACTGGATGCTTAGGGTCTCCCTCTCCCCTAGGTTGAGAAATGTTCCAGTGGAACATTTAATAGATTCTGATGAATCTATTTTCCAAGGATGAAAGTGATAATTGCTTTTGCTCCAACAGTAGGGGGAGCAAAGATTAATTGTAGGACAATGTTTATGCAGTTTCTATTTTCCCTCTATAGTGACAGAGAGGGTAGAAGCTTGGGCTAATAGGACCTAAACTTCAGATCCTCTCAATGCTAAAAGTAGTGGTGGTCTGTGATATCATCTGTGATTCCCTTGTTTGGTCATGAATATTTCTCTTATCACCCTGAAATTCATTTCTTTCTCTAATTTATTTATATATTCTCCTGTATCATTTGGAGGTGATCTGGGTTTCTTGGTGAACTGTTCATCTCTGCCAAGTTTCTATTAGTTCTAGTACTGTAGAAGAGAAATTAATTGGGACAAAGTAAAATAATTGGATTTATTTAATTCTAACTGCTTCTCATTGTATCCATCCTACTGAATAATGAATTCTTATCTCAATAAGTAGAATCTTCAGTTTTATCAAACAATATACTATTTGTTTTGTTTTGTTTTTTTCTTCTTCTATATATTATTTGCTTGAACTTGGCTAAAGCAAGAATTTATTTTACATGACCATATCAATTTCTTATTTTTTGTAGTAGGGAATGACCAAGAGAGGAGAATTAACTTTAAAAATAAAGTGGTTAATACCACTACTAGCTCCGTATCACAAAGAGATCAAAGGAAAAAGAAAAAGACTCATATGGATAAAAATATTTATAGCACCTCTTTTTTGTGTGTGAAAGCAAAGAATTGGAAATTTGTAGGAAAATTACAAATTATCCTATAATTTGGGAATGGTAGAACTAGTTGATGATTTTGATGGAATACTATTGTGTTATAAGGAATGTTGAGCACAAGGATTTCAAGGGGATAAAAGAAAAAAAAAATCTAAAAATGCTTATATGATCTGATGTAAAATGACATGAGCAGAACCAGGAGAACATTGTACACAATCACAGCAATATTATGAGATGATCAACTCTGAATGACTTAGCTATTATTACCAAACTGATCCAAGACAGTTCTAAGGGATTTATGACCAAAAATATTATCTGCCTCTACAGGAAGAATTAGAGTCTGAATGTTGAGTGAACTTTTTTTTTCTTTTTCTTTTTTACTTTTTCTTGTTTATTTCAGTTGGTATTTTCTTTTGTAAAATGATTAATAAGAAAATGGTCAAAGGATATGAACAGACAATTTTTTTTCTTTTTCTTTTTTACTTTTTCTTGTTTATTTCACACCTGTCAGATTGGCTAAGATGATTTTCTTTTGTAAAATGATTAATAAGAAAATGGACTTTGTATAACTCCAGACATGCAATGCATATTAAATTGTCTTTTCAAGAAGGGGATAAAGAGGAAGGGAGAGAATTTGAAATTCAAAATGTTAAAAATTATCTTTATATTTAATTGGAAAAAAACCCAAAACATTTTAAAATAAGGGGGAAGCTTGTCCTTTAGTGGGCTTCTCCTTATATATGCTCTCTTAAAGGTGTAAATCTTGTGGAACTCTCATAAGTACTAGATAGTGAATTAGATAACTGTTAAGTACCATGCTAAATTAGATAATTATTGTTTCTGTCAATTCTAGTGACTTAATGCCTTGTAAGAATCCTAACAGTGGAAGTCATTAGATTTATAATTAGAAGTTATCAGAGATTATCTAATCCAGATGCTGTTATTTTAGGAAACAAAAAAATATATATTTTTTCATTCCCTAACTCATCCCTACTGCAGGTAGTGTAGATTGAAAATTATCTGGGATAAATTAAATAATTGAATTTATTGAACTATGCATCATATATAACATTATAACCTTTAAAACTATTTAAAATTAATATGAAGTATGCTGTTTAGTTATAAACTCTCGTTTTAAATATTTTACGTTGAATTAGAAATATTTTGCAGCATATTCTTTAATTTTTCATCAAACTATCACATTGGATATGAAGTGTACATTTGACAGAGAGATTAATTTCCACATCTAATAATAAGATAATAATATAAGAAGAAGAGCCCATTATATGAGCTGAGTTCTAGATTTAAAAAGAATATTTACATCTATCATTTGGAATAAATTTCTTAATCTTTCATGAATAGCACTAACCTAATACTGCATTGTAATATTCTACCTCCATTAGAAAGTTTTGGCAATGTTGGGAAAATTTGGCCTAGAATTAATAATTTTTTCCAATTGGGATGAGATATCCAAACTTCCTGAGAATTTTAAAAAATCCCTAAAATATTTTTGGGTGGATATTTTAAATTCTGATGAAGATGCTGGCTCTTACAGGGCCACTTTTATTTGCAACAACAGTTGTGATGTAGTATTAAATGAAAATGTGAGCTTATCTAATCTCTAGTAGCCAGTTTTGTGTGTGTATGTGTGTGTGTGTGTGTGTGTGTGTGTGTGTGTGTGTGTTGTGTGTGTGTGTGTGTGTTTTCCCCCCTGGGGCTGGGGTTAAGTGACTTGCCCAAGGTCACACAGCTAGGAAGTGTTAAATGTCTGAGATCAGATTTGAACTTGGGTCCTCCTGAATTCAGGGCTGATGCTCTATGCACTGTGCAACCTAGCTGCCCCCAGCCTGGTTTTTGCCTTGCCCATGGCTAGCTTTTTTTTTTTTTTAATTTTGTCCTAGAACTTAGTTTGAACTTAGTTCAAATATCTCCTCATTTCTCATCTGGCTATATTATTGGGATTTCTCCAACTAACTTTTTCATTGTCCAGGATCTTCCCAGATTCTCAAGTCTCCTTTCCAGAAATCTTTGTTGTGTTCTCTCTTTCCTAGTTAGATCACCTTGAGGCAGAGATGTTAGACAAGAAGGAAGACCAAAATAATAAATTTGTCACTGAAGTAAGAATAGAGGTTTTCCTGAAACAAGGACTGATTATTAGCATTAGATAGTGCAAAAAGTCCAAGGAGTCCACGAATTATAAGAATTTCATTGAATTTGGAATAAGACTGTGATTTATACAAAAATCAAAGTTAAGAGCATTTTTGTTAAACATGGCAAGAAAAAAAAATGATTAATGATAGAGAACAAGTAGAGGATACCACTTCTCTGCCTAGAGATTGAATGGTCTCATCAGTTTTCATGTCAGTATTATTTCAATCTAGTGCCCTAGACCTCAATTTCCTTATACCACTAAGACATGTTTCCTATCAGATTTCTTTACTCTTCAGCAGAGGTGAATAAAGTGATTAAAGCAAACCTTCAGTAATCTTAAAAATAAAACTTTCTTTTTCTACTAAGAAATCATTTTCAATTGTGTATTACATTTTTTTCTAGTCAAACAAAAATCAAGATATGTGATTTTCTTATCTAAGTTAAATAGCAACAAAAAGTAATATTACCCTGAATTGTTACAAATCAATTTCCCATTATTGGAAAAACAATTTCAAAACACATTGTACACTGATTTTTGTCATATTTGTATATGGAAAGAGCACATTGATTTTAAGTAATTACCAAAATAATCAGAGTTGTAATAAAATATATTTAGAAAAATGGCATATTTGATGTTGGGTGACCCTGTTCTTTCATGAACTAACTTCTGCATTTGCATTTGAAGGAAAAGTATTAACCACAGAATGTACTGTTCAAATTCCCAACTTTTGACGTGTATAGGATCACTGGCATAATAGGTTTCTCCCTATGGTGTAGCTGTGTCTGGCCCTTGAGAAGCAGTTAGAGTCAGAGAAAATGCATAAAATATAGATAGGACAAAATCCTCTCCTTTTCTGGTCTAGAGGGCAGTCTCAATAAGGCATAAGAGCTCAATCACAAAAGGAAAACACATTCTATGATCCTATTCAAGCAACAACACTATTTCCCTGCATCAAAGCTACTACACAATTCCAACACTCTACATATTGATATTCTCTTATTAAAAACACTGTAAAAAAGTCTAAAGAAAATAGGATACATATATGCTTACATACAGCCAAAAACAATGCACAGGTACCTACCTTATGTGCATATACATATAGCATATGCCTCAAGATGCTTATTGTATAACTGGAAAAGATAACATAAAAGGTTGAAAGGGGATTTGAGGATCTGGGAAGGTAATGGAAAAGTCAGTTAGAGAAGTCCTATGTAATGTAGTAAGGTGAAAAATAAGGAGTGTGAGCCAACACATATATATATATATATATATACAGGTGTGTTTATTTAGAATATATGTGTGATTATACAGAAACATAAACACATGCACATATGTATATATACATATACATTTATATATATATTTATGTGTGTATATATGTATATGTGTATATATTTATATGTGTATATATATTTGGTGTTGTTGGATTTAATTGTTTAAGGTATTCACACACACACACACACACACACACACACACACACACACATATATACATTCATTGCTCTTTTTTAGAAATAGTTCAATAGCCTCATATTCCACCTTATTTCTCTGTTCTTCAATCTATCATTCTATTTAAATATGTACAAGAAGGTTTATATTAAACAATGTAGAGGGCTATAATCTTGTGAAAATTACTGAGATGGATTTCTCTATTATACTTGGGCACTTTAAACATTGATTTTATTTCCTTTAGGTTGACCAAAAATTGTCAGAGTTCTGTAATCTAAATTGAGGAAATTAGGTGATGTAGTGGATAGAGTATTAGTCCTAAAGTCAGAAAAAATTCAACTTCCTAAGTTTAATTCTGGCCTCAGACACATTAACTGTGTGACCCTGGGCAAATCATGTAATGTTATGGGACCAATTTGCTAGTGGCTGCTGGGGATCTAATTCTGACCAGCAGAAGAGGTACCATCATTTGAGAGGATGATAATGATACAAGGAGACTGAGAGGCAATGTATTCTCTGACCTCTATCCTCTTCTCTCTTGCCTCCAATTTATTTCATTCTCAATTCACAAGCAACATCTGTGTCAATAAAGACTGATTTGCAATTCCTGGAAGTGTTCTATGATTCACAGCTATGAAGGCTTTGGGAGAACCCCCCCACCCCTTTGCCAGGCATGGTCCTAACAATTCCCCATTTTTTGTTTTATAGGAACACAATTATTCTCCCCCCCCACCCCCGCCTCCCCAACAGCATGGTCATTAAATTTGTCCAATATTGTGAAGCAGCTGTTATTTGAGTCTGTATAATGAGGAATGCAAACAGCATTATCCAAGTCTTTCTGTCCTATTCCTCTGGATGGTTGCAGGGTGAGTCACTATAGCATGAGATGTTATGGAGGCAAACTTTCTGATGAATGAAGTAAGAATGTAGTCAGAGTAGGCATTTTTCATAAGTACCTCATCAGTGTCCTGGCTCTGCCCTTTGATGTAGTAGCCCATTTTAATTACCCCTCCTGAAAAAGTCCTACTGTGTCTCTTCTCTCTTTCCTTTCCCACAGGTTATTGAAGGAAATCTCCTGGGAGGATCTGACTCATGAACAGTTCTTGAGTGCAGTTGCTTCTTTTGTTTCTTGTGTTTCTTATGCCCCACAATTGGGTGCTATTTGTTATGGAAACAATTTGCTAGTGACATCTGGGTGTTACAGGAACCACCTATGAGTGAGTGCTGGCAATCTAATTTTGAACAGCAGAATAGATCTCTTCATGTGAGAGGATAATGATTCAAGGAAACTGAGAGGCAGTTGCATTCTCTGACCTCTCCTCTCTTGCCTGGAATTTATTTCATTCCCAATCCACAAGCAATGTCTGTATCTGCAAAGGCTAATTTGCAATTCCTTCAAGTGTGCTAGGATTCATAGCTATGGGGGCTTTTGGAGAACTGACACACCCCTTCACATTTAGGTGTGGTCCTTACCATGCAAGCTCTGTTTATTCAGTTTCTTATCTGCAAAATGAGCAGAAGAAGGAAATGGTAAACTACTTCAGTATCTTTGTCAAGAAAATCCAAAAGAGAATTATAAAGTTAGACAATTTTCAATTACACTTCTCTATTGTTTACTTTCCTAAAGCTTAAAAACCTGATCATATCTTTTCCACTCTCAAAAACCTATACACTTGATCCATCTATAACAATTAGTCATTATCTTGTATCTTTCCTGCTTTCTTATGTCTAGGTTTCTTTAAAAGGCCATCAGTAATACTTGCCCGACTTCCTTTCATTTTACTTTCTTAGCTCTCTGCAATTTGGCTTCTAAACTCATCAATCAACCAAAACATGTCTCTAAAGTTGTTAATGATCTCTTAATTGACAAATCTTATGGTCTTTTCTCAAGCATTATCTTTCTTGTACCCTTTACAGTCTATCACATTGTTGATCAGCATCTTCTTAATACTCTGCTTTCTTAAGTTTTGTAAAAATGCTTTTTTTCTAATTATCTTACTACTTCCTCCTTTTCTGTATCTTTTAATGGAATTTCATCCAATTCATATCTTGCTAACAATGACTATCCACAAGGGCTCTGTGCCCCCCCCCGCTCGCTCTCTCTCTCTCTCTCTCTCTCTCTCTCTCTCTCTCTCTCTCTCTCTCTCTCTCTCTCTCTCTTTTCCATCTATAATATTTCACTTTGGAAATTTCTTCAGTTTTGATGGGTTCATTTAACATCTCTATACAGATGACTCTTACATATATTTGTTCAATCCTAAGTACTTTATTGACTTTCAGTCTCCAACTGACTTTTTGGTATTTCTAAATAGATGTCCCTTAGACATCTTAAACTCAGAATACCCCAAACTGAACTAACAGCATTTCTCCCACAAATCCTTTCCTCTTCCTAACATTTCTATTACTATAAAGGATACCACGATCATCCAAATTATTTAAGCTTAAATCCAAGTGTCATTCTCTACTCCTCATTTTCTCATTCATCATATATTCTACCATCATTTCTTTGTTTCTTTTAATATATGGAATAAAATAAGCATTTCTATAACATAGTATAATAAAAAAAATGATCACAATGAAACAGCAAACCACATATGTACAACTTGCTATTCTTTTTAAATATACAACAAAGTTACCATGTGTATTTTTTTTTCTTTTCTCCCTCACTCTTATCCAGAGATGGTCTCCATTAGAAAAAATATTCACACACTCTCCCTCCCTCCCTTCCTCCTTTTCTTCCTCCATCTGTTCTTCTCTTCCTTCCTTCTGTCCCCATTGCTACAGATTGATTGTAAATACCAGTCATCTCTGCTTTGGACAGAAACCCTGAGGATCTTCACCTCCCAGATTCATTCATTCACTTACTTATTCATTGATTGATTTACTAATTTATTTATTTATTTATTTATTAATTAATTCATTTGTTTGTTTCTATATTTATTCATTCACTCATTTATTTAATTATTCACTAAATCATTTTTATCCACTTATTTATCTATTTATCCATTTATTCATTCATTTATTTAAGTCATTAATTTATTATACTTTTTTTGTACTAAGCTAAAGAGGGAATCCTTGCCTCAATTGCTACCTAGCCTTAATCACTGAATGAATGTGGCCTCAGTCAAACTGAGGCTTGTTGAACACCTTGACTTAAAAAGACCAAGATCTCCTATCGCATCTAGGGTCATCTCCAGTTGTCCTTACCTATATCATGCCACTGGACACAGATGACTCTGGAGGTGAAAATGAGACAAGTGACCTTGCACAACTTTTTCTCACTTAAATCTAATTCACTTGTGTGTCATGACATCACCTCCTTGATGGCATGGTCCTCTTTGAGAATGAAGAACAAACAACATACCATGATTTTTCAGTCATTATCTAAGTAATAAGCATCCATAAAATTTCCAGTTGTTTGTCACTGCAAAGTGCTATAAACATTTTAGAACATATGGATGCTTTTCCTTTCCCCCAAAATCTTATCATTAGTAATAGACCTAGTAGTGATATAAGGTAAAAGGTCAATGGCAGTTTAATACCTCTTTAAGCATAATTTCACATTGCTCTCCAAAATGGTTGGATCAGTTTATAAGTCCAACAATGAATTACTGTCCCATTTTCCCCTTATTCCCTCCAACATCTGTTATTTTTCTCATCAATCATTGTAGTCAGTCTGGTAAGTGTAATATATATTTTCTTATTTCAACCCCTCTCTTCTACAACTCCCTTTCATCTCTGAAAATATAGACTCATCATCTCATGTCTGGTGAATAGCAATATGGTTAGCCTCTTTGCCTCAAGTTTCATCCTATTCCAAATCTGTTCTTCAGGCTTTTGTTAAATTTGTTTTCTTAAAACTTATGTCTGATCATATCATTATATTTAGTAAACTCTATTAATTCCTTAATCCAATAGAAAATGCTTCAAAGACCCACATAATATCCTAAATTTCTGGCCTCTTTATATTTTATTTCTTTCCACAGATTTATCCATCTACTTCCATGTTTGTCCTGCACCAAACAATTCTTCCCTCAACTCATGCATTTTTGCTGAATATGAAATGTTATTAATTTCATCCCTCTTCATTTCTGGAAAGACCAGATTTTTTTTTTTAATTTCCTTGTATCTTCAGAATTTAGCACAATGACCAGAACATAGATCTTAATAAATGCTAGTTTACTTAGCTACTTATTGATATGACCTGGTTTCTAAGCTCTTCACTATCCTGGCTATCCTCTGTATTCCTTTCTTGTCCTTTCTTGGTCTTTTCCAGACTTAAGAAATAGCTCGAATGAATAGTCATGGGAAAATCATTTAACTTGTACTTAAAAAGACCTGAACTTAGGTTTTGCCTTAGTCCCTTGTCAAATCATTAAATGAACTTGGATTCAGGTTCCTTTTCTGTAAAACTTGGATAGAATAGTGCCTATCTCGCAGAGTTATGAAAATCAAAAGAGATAATGTATACAATATATAAATGTTTATTATTATTAGTGATATTTTTGCTTACTTTCTCAATTGAATGATTTTGCATATAATCATGTACAAAAATGAATACCAATCTCATTACAACATTTTAAGTTTAAGAAATGTACCTAGCTTATTATAACTTTGTTGAAATTCATTATAGAGTAAGACACAATACACATAGATTCAAAAAAGATGTGGATATTTTGAAACCAAAGGGAATACTTGGAGATTTAGTCTGGCACTGCTGCTCTGGAATTGGATTTTCTCCTCCTCTTCCTCCCCTCATCAATTTAAAATTGTAATCACAGAGTGAAATGAACTTTAATATAAGGATATATGAGACAGACTCAGTTAGCAAGGTTTTTGGCAGGGCTGTTCCTGAAGGTCCTCATCTGACAGAATAATTTATTTGGATCTTAAACCAGTAGAGCCACCAAATTGAAGTTCTAGTCCTTCAGGTTCTAGCTTCCTAAATAACAGGGTACACAGAGGAGGCTATCAATCAAAGTGATTATGGGGAGCATTACTTTAGAGTTGAATGACTTCAAGAACACCTACTCTGAAGAGAATTAGTTTATCTTTCTTAAAGATTAGAGAGACAACTATTGACAAAGCTTATTTTAAAGCAAATTTCAAATTAACACTAAGTACCAATTAAGATTGTTCATTAATGTTCATGCCCAAGTTACTTATTATGAGTAACTTTAGTTTTATTCTGTCTTGCATAGCAGAATGTATACAGCTATGTCCAAATTTCCTTTTCTGTTATTCAACAGCTTAATTTAAATTATTGTAAAAGAATACTAAATATCTGATTTGAAAGGCACATTCAGTAGCTTTCAAACCCCCTTCTCCCCTCTCCTAAGTTTACACCTGGGAAAACTGACATCCAGAATAGTTAAGCAGCTTTTCTAAAGTCATATAATTCAGTGGCAGAATGGAGACTTGATTCCTGGATTTTTAACTTCAATTAATTAATTGCTCTTTTCAAGCTTAAAACATGATAGTGAGTCAGTATGTCCATATTTGAACAAGGCAATGATATTTGTTCAACTTGATTCTCTGTGATAACTTGAAGTTTTTTCCACATTAAAAAGGTATTAAATGATGCCCAGTAACATGTTGGTTTTAATTATAGATGATTACTCTCTATTAACAAACATATT
Source organism: Sminthopsis crassicaudata (assembly GCF_048593235.1). Classification (NCBI taxonomy): domain Eukaryota; kingdom Metazoa; phylum Chordata; class Mammalia; order Dasyuromorphia; family Dasyuridae; genus Sminthopsis; species Sminthopsis crassicaudata. Next base: position 540,700,434 of record NC_133619.1, read on the forward strand.
TAATTACCTAGGATACTTGTAACTCAGGCTGTAGGGGGAAAAAGGAATTTATCTCCTAGGGTTTCCTCTACTTTGAGCATAAAAGGACTTTGGGAAAAGGCAGTTTTGTTGACACACCATTTCTCATATTATTTTAGTAGCAATTTGAATAATGACTAAGGCTTAATGTCCCCCATGAGCCCATATGCCTTATCCCAGTAGGATGTTCTTGTAGCCTGATCTTTCATATTTTATATTTTATGTCCATCTTATCTGTCTTCTTTGTATTCATAGCCTTGATCCAAGCACTTCCTAAAACTCTCGTTATTGTGAAAATGGACATGTGAATTCTCCTTCAATGTCCTTTATTTCAGCAGGTCATCCAGTAAGTGGTAGCTAATCCCCTTACAAAGACCAAAGTGACAGACCAAAAATGAAGCCAAAAAGTTTTTTTTTTTTTTGGGGGGGGGGTGGGGGGGAAAATCCCATGCCTATTTTGGAGTCCAGAAGAAAGGATTTGTAAGGGTATTCAGCAAAGCCATTTTTCTGCTAATAGTCAGGCTCTGCAAAACGTGTCTCACCATGTACTTTAAATGAAAAGGATATACAATAGGCTTCTCTTATTTCAGAGACTTTGCAAAATGGCACTATGCCATTTTGAAAGCCAGGAGAATTTTAAGCATTCTACATTGACATGATGTTGGTATATGTCCAATAAAGAAGAAGCACTCTACCTTTTCTATCCAGTTACTGAAACAGATTTCCTTTCTAAGTCACAATAATTGTGGGTCATATGAAACTAAGAGGAATCATTGTACCTTCATTCTTGCACAGTTGGTTTGGAACTGGATTTTCTCCTCTTATCTTTCCCTGTAAGTTTAAAGTTATAGTTATTTTATGACATAAACTTTAGTGTAAGGCTATATGGGGTTGGTTGTCAATCAGCAAAGTATTTGGCAGAGTTGTCCCCAAAGGTCCTGTCTGACAGGTTAATTAATTTGGGTCCTGAACCAGTAGAAACACTAGGCATTAAGTTCTGGTCCTTCTCCAGGTTCTAGCTTCCTGATTAATAGGGTACATAGAAGAGGCCATCAATCAAACAGGGATTTGCTGTGGCTATGGGGACCATTATATTAGAGCTGAATGAGTTCAAAAACCTCCCCTTTAAAGAAGACATTTTTATATCCCCCAATGACTAGATAGACACATATTGAAAAGCTAAGTGACAATCACCTTTCTGAGTTGCAGTTTCCATAATTAAAAATATTTGTACAATGCTCACTATCCCCTTCAGCATCAAGTAAAAAATGCTTTTTTTAATTAATTTTTATAATTATAATTTTTGACAGTATATATGCATGTGTAATTTTCTTTTATAACATTATCCCTTGTATTCATTTTTCCAAATTTTCCCCTCCCTCCCTCTACTCCCTCCCCTAGATGACAGCCAATCCCATACATTTTACATGTGTTACAGTATAACTTAGATACAATATATGTGTGTAAATCCAATTTTCTTGTTTCACGTTAAGTATTGGATTCTGAAAGTATAAGTAACTTGTATATAAGTAACTTGGATTCTGAAGGTATAAGTTAGACAGTAGTGCTAACAATTTACATTCAATTCCCAGTGTTCCTTCTCTGAATGTAGTTGTTTCTGTCCATCATTGATCAACTGAAAGTGAGTTGGATTTCTTTATGTTGAAGATAACCACTTCCATCAGAATACGTCCTCATACAGTATTGTTGTTGAAGTGTATAGTGATCTTCTGGTTCTGCTCATTTCATTCAGAAACAGTTCATGTAAGTCTCTCCAAACCTTTCTAAATTCATTTTGCTGGTCATTTCTTACAGAAAAATAATATTATATAACCTTCATATACCATAATTTACCAAATGATTCTCCAATCAATGGACATCCATTCATTTTCCAGTTTCTAGCCATTACGAAAAGAGCTGCCACAAACATTTTGGCACATACAGGTCCCTTTACCATCTTTAGTATTTCTCTGGGATATAAGCCCAGTAGTAGCACTGCTGGGTCAAAGGGTATGCACAGTTTGATAACTTTTTGGGCATAGTTCCAAATTGCTCTCCAGAATGGTCGGATTCTTTCACAACTCCACTAAAATGTATTAGTGTCCCAGTTTTCCCACATCCCCTCCAACATTGATCATTATTTGTTCCTGTCATCTTAGCCAATCTGACAGGTATGTAGTGGTATCTCAGAGTTGTCTTAATTTCCACTTCTCTGATCAGTAGTGATTTGGAACGCTCTTTCATGTGAGTGGATATAGTTTCAATTTCATCATCTGAGAACTGTCTGTTCATATCCTTTGACCATTTATCAATTGGAGAATGGTTTGGTTTCTTATAAATTAGGGTCAGTTCTCTATATATTTTGGAAATGAGTCCTTTATCAGAACCTTTAACTGTAAAAATATTTTCCCAATTTGTTACTTCCCTTCTAATCTTGTTTGCATTGGTATTGTTTGTACAGAAACCTTTTAGTTTGATGGAATCAAAATCTTCTATTTTGTGATAAATAGTGATCTCTAGTTCTGCTCTGGTCATAAATTCCTTCCTCCTCCACAGGTCTGAGAGGTAGACTATCCTCTGTTCCTCTAATCTATTTATGATCTCATTCTTTATGCCTAAATCATGGACCCATTTTGATCTTATCTTGGTATATGGTGTTAAGTGTGGATCCATATCTAATTTCTGCCATACTAATTTCCAATTTTCCCAACAGTTTTTTCCAAATAATGAATTTTTATCCCTAATGTTGGTATCTTTGGGTTTGTCAAAAACTAGATTGCTATAGTTGAACCATTTTTTGTCCTTTGTACCTAACCTGTTCCACTGATCAACTGGTATATTTCTTAGCCAATACCAAATGGTTTTGGTGACTGCTGCTATATAATATAGCTTTAGATCAGGTACACTTAGACCACCTTCCTCTGAGTTTTTTTTTCATTAGTTCCCTTGCAATTCTCGACCTTTTATTCTTCCATATGAATTTTGTTGTTATTTTTTCTAGGTCATTAAAATAGTTTCTTGGGAGTCTGATTGGTATAGCACTAAATAAATAGATTAGTTTGGGGAGTATTGTCATATTTATTATATTTTCTTGGCCTATCCACAAGCAGTGAATGTCTTTCAAATTATTTCAATCTGACTATTTTTGTGGCAAGTGTTTTGTAATTTTGCTCATATAATTCCTACTTTTCTTTGGTAGATGTATTCCCAAATATTTTATATTCTTGACATTTGTTTGGAATGGAATTTCTCTTTGTATCTCTTGTGGTTGCATTTTGTTGATGATGTATAAAAATGCTGAGGATTTATGTGGATTTATTTTGTATCCAGCAACTTTGCTAAAGTTGTGAATTATTTCTAATAACTTTTTATTAGAATCTCTGGGATTCTATAAGTATACCATCATATCATCTGCAAAGAGTAACAGTTTGATTTCCTCATTAACTACTCTTATTCATTCAATCTCTTTCTAGACTCTTATTGCCGAGGCTAGCATTTCTAATACAGTATTGAATAGTAATGGTGATAGTGGGCATCCTTGTTTCACTCCTGATCTTACAGGGAAAGGTTCCAGTTTATCTCCATTACGCTTACTGATGGTCTTAAATATGTGCTTTTGACTACTCAAAGGGATAGTCCCTTTATTCCTATACTCTCAAGCGTTTTTAGTAGGAAGGGATGTTGGATTTTATCAATTGCTTTTTCTGCATCTATTGAGATGATCATATAGTTCTTATTAATTTGATTATTAATATGGTCAATTATACTAATAGTTTTCCTAATATTAAACCTGCCCTGCATTCCTGGTATAAATCCCAATTGGTCATAGTGTATTATCCTGGAAATGATTTTCTATAGTATTTTTGCTAATATTTTATTTAAGTTTTTAGCAGGAGATTGGTCTATAATTTTCTTTCTCTGTTTTCAACCTCTCTGGTTTAGGTATCATTACCAAGTCTGTGTTGTAAAAGGAGTTTGGTAGGACTCCTTCAATCCCTATTTTTTTTTCAAATAGTTTATATAGCATTGGGGCTAATTGTTCTTTAAATGTTTGGTAGAATTCACATGTAAATCCATCTGGTCCTGGGGATTTTTTTCCTGGGGAGTTGATTAATAGCTTGTTCTATTTCTTTTTCTGAAATGGGATTATTTAAGCAATTTATCTCCTCCTCTGTTAATCTAGGAAGCCTATATTTTTGAAGGAAGTCATCCATTTCACTTAAGTTATCAAAATTATTGGCATAAAGTTGGGCAAAGTAACTCCTTATTTCTCTAATTTCCTCTTCATTGGTGGAGAGATCCCCCCTTTTCATTTGTAAGACTAACAATTTTATTTTCCTTTTTTCCTTTTTCTGATCATATTTACCTAATGTTTATCTATTTTATTGGCTTTTTCATAAAACCAACTCTTGGTTTTATTTATTAATTCATTTTTTTTTTTTACTTTCAATGTTATTGATATATCCTTTTAATTTTAGTATTTCAAGTTTAGTTTTTGGTTGGGGGTTTTTAATTTGGTCTTTTTCTAGCTTTTTAAGTTGTAGGCACAATTCACTGATCTTCTCTTTCTTTATTTTGTTCAAATAAACCTCTAAAGATATAAAATTTCCCCTTATTAGCACTTTAGCTGCATCCCACATATTTTGGTATGATGTCTCATCTTTGTCATTGTCTTGGGTGAAATTATTGTTTCTATAATCTGCTGTTTCACCCACTCATTCTTTAAGATGATATTATTCAGTTTCCAATTATTTTTTGATCTATTTACCCCTAACTTCTTATTGCATTGTGATCTGAGAAAAAGGCATTTATTATTTCTGACTTCCTACATTTAAATTTGAGATCTTTATCTCCCAATTTATGGTCAGTTTTTGTTTAGGTTCCATGAACTGCTGAGAAGAAAGTATACTCCTTTCTATCACCATTCAGTTTTCTCCAAAGGTCTATAATACCTAGTTTTTCTAATGTTCTATTTACCTTTTTAATTTTTCTCTTATTTGTTTTGTGGTTTGATTTCTCTAATTCTGAGAGTGCAAGGTTGCTATCTCCTACTATTATAATTTTGCTGTCTATTTCTTCTTGCAACTCTCTTAACTTTTCCTTTAGGAAGTTAGATGCTATACCACTTGTTGCACATATGTTTAGTATTGATATGGCTTCATTGTCTATGCTACCTTTTAGCAGGCTATAGTTTCCTTCCTTATCTATTTTAATTAGATCAATTTCTGCTTTAGCTTGATCTGAGATAAGGATGGCAACCCCTGCTTATTTTGGCTTTACCTGAAGCATAATGGATTCTGCTCCAAATCTTTTACCTTTATTCTGTATGTATCTCCCTGCTTTAAATGTGTTTCCTGTAAACAACATATTGTAAGGTTCTGACTTTTGATCCAGTCTGCTATCTGCCTCTGTTTAGTGGAAGAGTTCATCCAATTCACATTTACAGTTAAAATTACTAATTCTATATTTCCTACCATCATATTATCTCCAGATTATGTTTTTTTTTTATTCCTTGAACCCCCTGAACCCTTCCCCAATACTTAATTTATAGACCTCACTTGTGATGCACAGCCCTCCCTTTTTAATATCCTTCCACTCTCCTTTTAAGTCCCTTCCCCTTTCTTGTACCCTTCCCTTATTCCCCTTTTCCTTTTCCCTTTTCCTCTCCCCCTTTTAATGAGGTGAGAGAGAATTCTCTGAAAAACAAATATGTCAAGTATTTACTCTTTGAGCCTACTCTCATGAGAGTAAGATTCACACAATGTTTCTTCCCCTCTCTAAATTTCCTCAGATGTGGTAGATTGTCTATGCCTATTCTTGGGATGTAGTTTCCTTCTTTTTTATCTCTCCTTCCCCTTTTTCTTATACTATCCCCTTCCCTTTACTAATTCCTTTTTTTTAAATATTATATCATTAAAATCAAATTATCCATGCAGACTTTCTGTATATCCATAACAGAGATACAGTTCTCAAGAGTTCTTTTTATCCTTTTCTGCTTCTCTTAAGTCTTCTGGATGTAGATCAAACTTTTTGTTTGTCTGTTTTTTTGTTTTTTGTTTTTTGTTTTCTTTCTTAGAAACAAATGGAATTCCTTTGTTTCATTAAATAACCATCTTTTCCATGGAAGAAAATGCTAAACTTCGCTGGGTAATTTATTCTTGGTTGCAATCCTTGTTCTTTTGCCTTTTGGAATATCAGGTTCCAGGACCTTCAATCCTTTAATGTGGAGGCAGCCAGATCTTGAGTGACCCTTATTATGGCACCTTGATATTTGACTTGTTTTTTCCTCACTGCTTGCAATATTTTTTCGTTAGTTTGTTAGATCTTGAGCTTAGCCACAATGTTCTCTGGAGTTCTTTTTTTAGGGTCTTTTTAAGAAGGTGTTTGATGAAGTCTTTCAATGCCTATTTTCCCTTCTGTTTCTATTATCTCTGCACAGTTCTCTTTGATGATTTCCTGTAAAATAAAATCTAGGCTCTTTTTTTGATCATAGTTTTCAGGAAGTCCAATGATCCTCAGATTACCTCTCCTTGATCTATTTTCCAGGTCTATACATTTCCCCAGTAAGTATTTGATGTTGTTCTCCAGCTTTTCTTTTTTCTTTTTTTTTTTTGTTTTTTTTTTTTTGTTTGTTTGTTTGACTGATTCTTGGTTTCTCAATGAATCATTCATTTCTATTTGTTCCATCCTGATTTTTAATGAGTTATTTTCTTCATTCATATTTTTTAGTTCTTTTTGTATATGCCCAACTGAGTTTTTAAATGAATTATTTTGCTCTGTTGATTTTTTTTTCCATTTCACCAATTTTTCTTTTTAGTGAGTTATTTTCTTTTTCCAATTCAGAAATCCTACTTTCTTGAGAAGTTTTTATATTTTTCAATTCAGAAATCCTACTTTCCTGTGATTTTTAAACCTTTTCTAATTCACAAATTTTGTTTCCCTGCACCTCCTGTGAATTCTTTATTTTTTCCAACTCAAATTTCAAGACACTGTTATTCTCTATCATAGCTTATCTTTCCTTTCCCCATTTTTCTTCAAACTCTCTTATCTTTTTAATATCTTTTCTAGGAGAGAATTATGTGATCTGGGGCAGGTAACATTCACCTTTAGGGTGTCATCTGGAGACTGTCTGGTGTTAGCTTCCTCGGGGTTGGATACCCTCTCTTTTTCTGTGTACAAGGTGTCAAATCTGTTGGGGTTTGCCCTTGAGGTAAGAAGTTTATTTATTTACCAGCTTCCTCCCAGAACAGAGGTAGAATGCAACAATCCTGTTCCTGACCTAAAAGAGAGCTCTGGGAGAGAGTTCCCCTCCCTCCTCCCCAGAAATGCCTCAGAGGTGGTTAGCACAGCTGCAGCTTCTAGAAGTGCCCAGTGAAGGACCCTGCTGTGTGTCCTAGCAACTGCCCTTAGGTTTAAGGCTGAACAGTGAATGCATCACAAACCCCAGCCAATGCCTCCCATGGGGCTGTGGATATCAGCAGCTGAAGTGAAAAGCCCCTGCGCTCAAACTGGAAGTGTCTGCCCAGAAACCGTGGTCCCTACTTCAAAGGTTCCCCTTCTCTGGAAGTTGTGCTTCTCTGGGAATTCCACTGCTGCTACAATTCCACTGCCTCAGGCTGAGCCCCACACTATGTGGATTAGAGGCTGCCTTGGGCTGTGTCCCTGCTGTTCAGACTCTCAAGTATCCCAAGGAGAAGCTCCAGGCAGCAGAAGGTGTCTGCACAGAGAAGAGCTAACAGCCTGTGTCAGATTCCCCTATCTCAGTGGCTTCTCTGATCCCAGAGTTCTCCCCAGCCCAATTGGCAGAGTGTGCTCGCCCTAACTCTGTGCTGGTCTTTTTTTTTTTCCTCCCCTCAGAATTGTCCTTTTCTGTTGAAATTCCAGATTCTCTTCAGCTGTTAAATTGTGCTTCTAATCCTTGTGTTTTTTATCAGTCCAGCATTACTTTTGAGGCTGATTTAACTAATTGGTAATGAGGGAAGAAGGGAACTTACAAATTCTTGTGTATCTTCTCTGCCATCTTGGCTCCACCCCCCAGTAAAAAATTCTTTATTTGGTATTTGAAACCCTTCGATATCAAGTTCTCACTGCCTTCCCAGTCTTCTTACACTTTTACCTGGCACATACTTTGATTCATTGACACAGGCTTTAGTACTCTTCCTTGAATACATTGAAATAATCTTCCTTATTCCAGCCTACTCTTTTTCCCAGTTTCTTCAAGTTTCAACTGAAAATTTAATCTTCTTTAGGAAGCCTTTCTCAGATTTTCTTACTCTAAGTGTCTTTTCTCTTTCAATAATTTTTAGAGTCAGCTAGTTGATGCAATGGATTGCATACCAGCCCTGAAGTCAGGAGATCTGAGTTCAAATCTACCCTCAGACACCTAACATTTCCTAACTGTGTAACTCTGGGCAAGTCATTTAACCTCAATTGCCAATTGCCTCAGAAAAGAAAAAAAATCTTATTTTTCTAGTTATCTTATTTGTTCATATGATTATTGGCTCCCCAAATTGATTGTAAAATACTTTAGGGCAGGAAATTATTTTGCTACTTTTATACTCTGTAAATTTCTTGTCACATAAGTATGTAAATATATATATATATATTTTTTTTTTTACTGATGGAGTGCTGCATGCTTATCCTTTTATTATTCTTTAATTTATTTACTATCACATCCCCTATTATGGATGTTTCAAATCTTTTCTTTTTTCTTAAAATATCTAGTCTATTCTACTCCTCCTATTAAGAGACCTTATATACTATACAAGAAAAAAATTGAAGTAGTATATTTCATCCTTTCTTTCTTCTTTAGTTCTTTATATATATATATATATATATATATATATATATATATATATATATATATATATATATATATATATAATAATATTATCCCTTGTATTCATTTTTCCAAATTACCCCTTGTATTCATTTTTCCAAATTACCCCCCCTCCCTCTATTCCCTCCCCCCGACGACAGGCAATACCATACATTTTACATGTGTTACAATATAGTCTAGGTACAATACATGTGTGCGAATATCATTTTTTGTTGCACAATAAACATTAGAATCCGAAGGTACATGCAACCTGGGCAGACAGATATTAGTGCTAACAATTTTCATTCCCCTCCCAGTGTTTCTTCTCTGGGTGTAGCTACCTCTGTCCATCATTGATCAACTGGAAGTGAGTTGGATCTTCTTTATGTTGAAGATTTCCACTTCCATCAGAATACATCCTCATACAGTATTGTTGTTGAAGTGTACATTGATCTTCTGGTTCTGCTCATTTCACTCAGCATCAGTTGATTTAAGTCTCTCCAGGCCTCTCTATATTCCTCCTGCTGGTCATTTCTTACCGAGCAATAATATTCCATAACCTTCATATACCACAATTTACCCAACCATTCTCCAACTGATGGACATCCATTCATCTTCCAGTTTCTACCTACAACAAAAAGAGCTGCCACAAACATTTTGGCACATATATGTCTCTTTCCGCTCTTTAGTATTTCTTTGGGATATAATCCCAGTAGTAGCGCTGCTGGGTGAAAGGGTATGCACAGTTTGATAACTTTTTGGGCATAATTCCAGATTGCTCTCCAGAATGGCTGGATTCTTTCACAACTCCACCAGCAATGTATTAGTGTCCCAATTTCCCCACATCCCCTCCAACATTCGTCATTATTTGTTCCTGTCATCTTAGCCAATCTGACAGGTGTGTAGTGGTATCTCAGAGTGGTCTTAATTTGCATTTCTCTGATCAGTAGTGATTTGGAACACTCTTTCATGTGAGTGGATATAGTTTCAATTTCTTCCTCTGAGAATTGTCTGTTCATATCCTTTGACCATTTATCAATTGGAGAATGGTTCGGTTTCTTATAAATTATGGTCAGTTCTCTATATATTTTGGAAATGAGACCTTTGTCAGAACCTTTGTTTTTAAAAATATTTTCCCAATTTGTTACTTCCCTTCTAATCTTGTTTGCATTAGTATTATTTGTACAGAAGCTTTTTAGTTTGATGTAATCAAAATCTTCTATTTTGTGATCAATAATGATCTCTAGTTCTCCTCTGGTCATAAATTCCTTCCTCCTCCACAAGTCTGAGAGGTAGATTATCCTCTTTTCCTCTAATCTATTTATTATCTCCCTCTTTATGCCTAAATCATGGACCCATTTTGATCTTATCTTGGTATATGGTGTTAAGTGTGGATCCATATCTAATTTCTGCCATACTAATTTCCAGTTTTCCCAACAGTTTTTTCCGAATAATGAATTTTTATCCCTAATGTTGGAATCTTTGGGTTTGTCAAAGATTAGATTGCTATAGATGTACCCTTTTTTGTCCTTTGTACCTAACCTGTTCCACTGATCTACCGGTCTATTTCTTAGCCAATACCAAATGGTTTTGGTGACTGCTGCTATATAATATAGCTTTAGATCAGGTACACTTAGACCACCTTCCTCTGAGTTTTTTTTCATTAGTTCCCTTGCAATTCTTGACCTTTTATTCTTCCATATGAATTTTGTTGTTATTTTTTCTAGGTCATTAAAATAGTTTCTTGGGAGTCTGATTGGTATAGCACTAAATAAATAGATTAGTTTGGGGAGTATTGTCATCTTTATTATATTCGCTCGGCCTATCCAAGAGCACTGAATGTCTTTCCAATTATTTAAATCTGATTTTATTTTTGTGGCAAGTGTTTTGTAATTTTTCTCATATAATTCCTGACTTTTCTTTGGTAGATGGATTCCCAAATATTTTATACTCTCAACATTTGTTTGGAATGGAATTTCTCTTTGTATCTCTTGCTGTTGCATTTAGTTAGTGATATATAAAAATGCCGAGGATTTATGTGGATTTATTTTGTATCATGCCACTTTGCTGAAATTTTGAATTATTTCTAGTAGCTTTTTAGCAGAGTCTTTGGGGTTCTCTAAGTATACCATCATGTCATCTGCAAAGAGTGATAGTTTAATTTCCTCATTTCCTACTCTAATAACTTGAATCTCTTTCTCGGCTCTTATTGCCGAGGCTAGCGGTTCTAGTACTATATTGAATAGTAATGGTGATAGTGGGCAACCTTGTTTCACTCCTGATCTTACTGGGAAAGGTTGCAGTTTATTTCTATTGCATATTATGCTTACTGACGGTCTTAAATATATACTCCTGATTATTCTAAGGAATAATCCATTTATTCCTATACTCTCAAGAGTTTTTAGTAGGAATGGATGTTGGATTTTGACAAATGCTTTTTCTGCATCTATTAAGATGATCATATGGTTCTTATTAATTTGATTATTAATATGGTCAATTATATTAATAGTTTTCCTAATATTAAACCAGCCCTGCATTCCTGGAATAAATCCTACTTGATCATAGTGTATTATCTTGGAGATGATTTTCTGAAGTCTTTTTGCTAATATCTTATTTGAGATTTTAGCATCAATATTCATTAAGGAGATTGGTCTATAATTTTCTTTCTCAGTTTTCGATCTACCAGGTTTAGGTATCAGTACCATGTCTGTGTCATAAAAGGAGTTTGGTAGGACTCCTTCATCCCCTATTTTTTCAAATAATTTATATAACATTGGTTCTAATTGTTCTTTAAATGTTTGGTAGAATTCACATGTGAATCCATCTGGCCCTGGGGATTTTTTCCTGGGGAGTTGATTAATAGCTTGTTCTATTTCTTTTTCTGAAATGGGACTATTTAAGCAATTTATCTCCTCCTCTGTTAATCTAGGGAGCCTATATTTTTGGAGAAAGTCATCCATTTCACTTAAGTCATCAAATTTATTGGCATAAAGTTGGGCAAAGTAACTCCTTATTATTTCTCTAATTTCCTCTTCATTGGTGGAAAGATCCCCCTTTTCATTTGTAAGACTATCAATTTGATTTTCCTCTTTCTTTTTTTTGATCAAATTTACCAAAGGTTTATCTATTTTATTGGCTTTTTCATAAAACCAACTCTTGGTTTTATTTATTAATTCAATAGTTTTTTTACTTTCAATTTTATTGATTTCTCCTTTTAATTTTTGTATTTTGAGTTTAATTTTTGGTTGGGGGTTTATAATTTGGTCTTTTTCTAGCCTTTTAAGTTGTAAGCCCAATTCGTTAATCTTCTCTTTCTCAATTTTCTTCAAATAAGCCTCTAAAGATATAAAATTTCCCCTTATTACTGCTTTAGCTGCATCCCAAAGATTTTGATATGATGTCTCATCATTATCATTATCTTGGGTGAAATTGTTAATTGTTTCTATAATTTGCTCTTTCACCCAGTCATTCTTTAAGATGAGATTATTCACTTTCCAATTACTTTTTGGTCTATTTACCCCTAACTTTTTACTGAATGTAGCTTTTATTGCATTGTGATCTGAGAAGAAGGCATTTATTATTTCTGCCTTCCTACATTTAATTTTGAGATCTTTATGTCCTAATATATGGTCAATTTTTGTATAGGATCCATGAACTGCTGAGAAGAAATTATATTCCTTCCTATTGCCATTCAGGTTTCTCCAAAGGTCTATCATACCTAGTTTTTCTAATGTTCTATTTACTTTTTAAATTTCTTTCTTGTTTGTTTTGTGGTTTGATTTGTCTAAATCTGAGAGTGCAAGGTTGAGATCTCCCACTATTATAGTTTTACTGTCTATTTCTTCTTGCAGTTCTCTTAACTTTTCCTTTAGAAAGTTAGATGCTATACCACTTGGTGCATATATGTTTAGTATTGATATAGCTTCATTATTTATGCTACCTTTCAGCAGGATATAGTTTCCTTCCTTATCTTTTTTAACGAGATCTACTTCTGCTTTTGCTTGATCTGAGATAAGGATAGCTACCCCTGCTTTTTTGGCTTTACCTGAAGCATAATAGGCTCTGTTCCAACCTTTTACCTTTACTCTGTATGTATCTCCCTGCTTTAAGTGTGTTTCCTGTAGGCAACATATTGTAGGGTTCTGCTTTTTGATCCAATCTGCTATCCCTCTCCGTTTGTTGGGATCGTTCATCCCATTTACATTTACAGTTAAAATTACTAATTCTGTATTTCCTGCCATCGTATTATCCCCAGATTATGCTTTTTTTCCCTTGACCCCCCTGATCCCCCTCCCCGATATTTAATTTACAGACCCCCCCTTGTGACGCGCAACCCTCCTTCTTTTTTTTTTTTTTTTTTTTTTAGGATCCCTCCCCCCTCCCTCCAAGTCCCTTCACTTATTCTCCTTTTCCTTTTCCCTTTTCCTCTCCCCCCTTTTAATGAGGTGAGAGAAAATTCTCTGAAAAACAAATATGTTAATTATTTGCTCTTTGAGCCTCTTCTGATGAGAGTAAGATTCACACAATGATTCTCCCCCTCACTAAGTTCCCTCAGATATGGTGTATTTTCTATGTCTCTTCCTGGGATGTAGTTTCCCTCTTTTTATCACTCCTTCCCCTTTTTCTGAACCGACCTCCTTCCCTTTACTACACCCCCCTTTTTTTCTTTTATATCAGTAAAAGCAAATTATCCTTGAGTATTTTTTATATACTCACAACAGAGTTACAGTTCTCAAGGGTTCTGTGTACCTTTTTCTGTTTCTCTTCAGTCTTGTGGATGTAGATCAAATTTTTTGTTTAAGTCTGGTTTTTTTCTTAGAAACATATAGAATTCCTCTGTTTCATTGAATGACCATCTTCTTCCATGGAAAAAGATGCTAAACTTAGCTGGGTAGTTCATTCTTGGTTGCAGTCCTTGATCTTTTGCCTTACGGAATATCAGGTTCCAGGCCCTTCTATCTTTTAATGTGGAGGCAGCCAGATCTTGGGTGACCCTTATTGTGGCACCTTGGTATTTAAATTGTTTTTTTCTAGCTGCTTGCAGGATTTTCTCCTTTGTGTGGTAATTCTGCAGCTTAGCCACAATATTCCGTGGTGTTCTTTTTTTAGGGTCTATTTCAGAAGGAGTTCGATGAATTCTTTCCACATCTACTTTCCCTTCTATTTCTATTATCTCTGGACAATTCTCTTTGATAATTTCCTGTAAAATAGAATCTAGGCTCTTTTTTTGGTCATAGTTTTCTGGAAGTCCAATAATCCGCAGATTATCTGTCCTAGATCTATTTTCCAGGTCTATAGATTTTCCCAGTAAGTATTTGACGTTGTTCTCCAGCTTCTCATTTTTTTTTTTGTTTTGTTTGACTGATTCTTGGGTTCTCTGTGAATCATTCATTTCTATTTGTTCCATCCTGACTTTTAAGGAGTTATTTTCTTCTTTCACAGTTTTTAGTTCTTTTTGTAAATGCCCAATTTCGTTTTTAAATGAATTATTTTGCTCTATTGAATTTTTTTCCATTTCCCTAATTTTTTTTTTGAGAATTATTTTCTTTTTCCAATTCAGAAATTCTATTTTCTTGAGACTTTTTTATCTTTTCCAATTCAGAAATCCTACTTTCCTGTGTTTTTTTAACCTTTTCTAATTCACTAATTTTGTTTCCCTGCATCTCCTGTGAATTCTTTATTTTTTCCAACTCCAATTTCAGGACGTTGTTATTCTCTATCATAACTTCCCTTTCCTTTCCCCATTTTTCTTCGATCTCCCTCAATTTTTTAAGAGCTTCTTCTAGGAAAGAGTTATGTGATGGGGGGCAGGAATCGTTCCCCTTTAGGTTGTTATCTGCTGCCTCTCTGCTGTTAACTTCCTCGGAGTTGGATACCCGCTCTTTCTCTGTATAGAAGGAATCTATGGTTTTTCTAGCTTTTTTGCTCATACTTAAAAAAATCTTTTGGGGTCTGTCCCTGGGGTAGGAAATTATTTACTTCTTTACCAGCTTCCTCCCAGACCGGATGGATGCAGTGGCCCCTGCGCCTGAGCTAAGATAGAGCTCTGGGAGAGAGTTCCCCACCCCCTCCCTGGAAGTGCCTCAGAGGTGATTAGCACTACTGTGCTTCGAGGGCGTAGAATAGTGAAGACAGCACGAAGCCCAGCCTATGTGTCCGGGTGGGGAGTGGATGTCTGCAGCAGGTGACGTGAGAAGCCCCTGTGCTCAAACTGGAAGTGTCTGCCAGAAACCGCGGTCCCTAGTTCAGAGGTTCCGCTTCTCTGGGACTTCCTGGAGCTGAGTTCCACTCCCTCCAGCTAACCTAGGCAGTGTGTGTTGCCTTGGGCTGTATCCACCCACTTGTCAATCTCTTAACTATTCTCAGGAGGTAGCTGAGGCCACACCCCCTGGTGCCAAGAGTTCTGCTGAGTCACCCCCAGGGTCCGGGGAAAATCTAATTTGAGTTTTAAAATATTTTGGCTTTCTCTTCTGAACTGCTAAATAATTAGCAGAGAAGAGCTAACAGCCTGTGCCAGATTCCTTTACCTCAGTGGCTTCTCTGATCCCAGAGCCCTTCCCAGCGCAATGGGCGCAGTGTGCCCCTACCCCACAGTCTGTGCTGGTCTCTCTTATTCCTCCCCTGAGAACTGACTTTTCCTGTTGAAACTCCAGATTCTCTTCAGCTGGTAAGTCGTGCTTCCAGTCCTTGTGGTATCTATCAGTCCTGAGCTAATTTTGAGACTTAATTTATCTAATTGGTTGTGAGGGAGTGAGGACGTTCACTGAGTCGTGTGTTTCTTCTCCGCCATCTTGGCTCCGTCCCCCTCTTGGCTCCGCCCCCCCTTTCTTCTTTAGTTCTAAAATGCCATGCTCAGATCTTGCATTCTTTCATCCTTTGTCTATTCTATGAAGATAACATTGCTTTTCTCATTGCTAATCAATCAATCATAAAAATATATTAATTTTACTAATACAAACATCTTAATTTTCTCCTTTATTTTATCACTGTATATTTTGTGTACCAGCTTTAATTTTCCATTCTTCTGTTATCTAATAATTTTCAAAGTTAAGTGAGGTCTTCTCTACTGATTACAAATGAAAGTGTTCTCCTCCATTCTTGGCAAATAAACAAATAAGCCTCTGGTTGATCCCACCATCCCCTCAAATTATTGCCTAAACTCTTTGTCCCTGTCACGTTCAAACTTACAGAAAAAGTTGCCTATGTTCATAGTCTCAACTGTTTTTTTCCTTACATCTTTATCTCAGTCCCTTGGAATTTGGTTTCTATCTTTACCACTAACACTAAACTAAAACTGATCTCTCCAAATGAAAGTATAGGTTATCAAAATTAAATTACATTAATTTTTCATTTCTTATTCCTTTTGACCCTTCTGTAATATTTGAACTTGTTGACCAATTTATTTTTCTGAATTATTCCTTTGAAAAAAATTTTTTTTTCTGTGACACTGTACTCTTATGGTTCTTACCCTTGCTTTATAAGTATTCATTCTAACATCCTTTGCTGCATGCAGCACTAACCCTATCTAAATCATGTTTTAATCATAGGTATCCTCCATAACTGTATCCTGGATGCTTTCCTTTTCTTTCTCCATACCAGGAATGTTTTTTGTCCCTATGTTTTTCATTTTCATTTTATTTTTTAAATGGAAGGATTATAGTTATTTTTCTCCAGTTACATATAAAAACAATTTTTAACATTTAGTTTTCACAGTCTGAATTCTAGATTCTTTCCCAAACTCCAGTCATTCAAAAAGCAAGCACTTTGATGTAGGTTATAAATGTGTAGTCATGGACTTCCAGCCAAGATGGCAGCGTGGAGTCAGACAGCTGCTTGAGCTCCTTGTTTTCTCCCAGGAATTATTCATGACAAACCTCAGAATTAATGCTTGACCAGAAAAGAAACCTACAAATAATCACCAACAGAAGACATCCTTGAAATTCTCCAGAGAAGGTCTGTGTTTGCTCAGGGGAGTGTCGAACAGAATGTACACAGGCTGAGGGCAGGCATCAAAAGGGAGGCAGGCAGCTCACACAGCTCAGACCAGAAGGGGGAGGGGGTACAATCTCTTCTGTTGCTGAAAAAAAGACTTTTATGCCAGTGTGGATGTTCTGTCTACACAACAAGCCAGGAGCAACAGAGAGGGTGTAAAAACCAAAGGTGAAGAATAAAACCCCAGAAAGGTAGCATCTCTTGCGACCAGCCACCCCCACCCCCACGCCAAGTGGCAAGAAATCCAGGAGAAGTCATTCCACACATTTAAAGACAGAGTGGATAAAGAAAACAAATCATTGAGAAATAAAATTAGTGACCTGGAAAAAGAAAACAGCTCTCTATAAAATAAAATGGATGAAATGGAAAAAATTACATAGAAGAAAACAATTCACGTAAAAACTCAATTGGACAGTTACAAAAAAGATATAAAAAAAGTGAGTGAAGAAAATACATCATTGAAAATTAGACTCGAACAAGTAGAAATGAATGACTCAAGGAGAAAACAAGAAGTAGTCAAGCAAAACCAGAAAAATGAAAAACACTTGAAAAGAACGTCAATTACCTTACTGGAAAGACAACAGAACAGGAAAACAGATCCAGGAAAGAAAATTTGAGAATAATCGGACTCCCTGAAAAATGTGAGGGAAAAAAAAGAGGCTGGACACTATTTTCCAGGAAATTATCAAAGAGAACTGCCTAGGCATTTTGGAAATAGAGAGTAAAATAGACATTGAAAAAATTCATCAATCCCCTACTGAAAGGACCCTAAAATCAAAGTGCCAAGAAATGTAGTGGCCAAGTTCAAGAACCATCAGATGAAGGAAAAATACTGGAATCTGCTAGAAAAAAGCAATTCAGATATGGTGGAGCCACAATAAGGGTATCCCAGTATCTAGCAGCATCCACATTAAAGGAGCATAGGGCCTGGAATATGATATTCCGAAAGGCTAAGGAACTTGGTATGCAGCCAAGAATAACTTACCTAGCAAAAATGAGCATCATTTTCCAGGGAAGAAGATGGACATTTAACAAAGTAAATGAATTCCATCTATTCTTCATGAAAAGACCAGACCAACACAAAATGTTTGATCTTCAAATACAGAACTCAAGAGATTTTTAAAAGGTATAAAGAAATCCTGAGAACTATATTTCAGCCATAAAGATATGTAAAGAACACATGTATAATTTGTCCTAGAAACTAGAGGTGGAAAGGAAATAATATCATAAAAAAGGGTAAAGTGGTGGTACTACATCTCATGAAGAGGCAAAGGTACCCTGTTATATCTGAGAGTAAGAAAGGAAGGAGATGAACATAATGTGTATCAATAGACATATTCAATTTATGGTGAAACTTCTACTTCATTGAAAAGTGAGAGGAAAGGAGTAAATTAAGGGGAAGGGAATACAGAAATTGTGAGAAAAAGGGGTAAAATAAGGGGAGGAACTTTAAGGTGGGGGAGGGATACTAAAAAGGGAGGGCTGTGAAAAGCAAGTGGTGTTCGCAAGTTTAATACTGGGTAGTGGGGTAAGAGGGAAGGAAAAGGGAAAAGCATAGGCAGGGGTTAATAGAATGGCAAGCAATATAGAATTAGTCATTTTAACCATAAATGTGAATGGGGCAAACTGCCTCATAAGGAGGAAGTGGTTAGCAGAATGGATTAAAATTCAGATTCCTACTATATGTTGTTTACATGAAGCACACCTGAAACAGGGTGATACATTCAAACTAAAAGTAAAAGGGTGGAGCAGAATCTACTCTGCTTCAGGGGAAGCCAAAAAGCAGGGGTAGTCATTCTCATCTCAGATCAAGCAAAAACAAATTTAAAAAGATAAAAAAAGGCATTATATCCTGCTGAAGGGCAGCATAGATAATGAAGCAGTATCAATATTAAAAATATACCCAAGTAGTGCAGCATCTAAATTCTTAAAAGAGAAATTAAGAGAGCTGCAAAAAGAAATAGACAGCAAAAGTATAATAGTGGGAGATCTCAACCTTGCACCCTCAGAATTAGATAAATCAAACCACAAAATAAATAAGAAAGAAGTCAAAGAGGTAAATAGAATACTAGAAAAGTTTGATATGATAGATCTTTGGCGAAAGCTCAATGGAGACATTCTCAGCAGTTCATGGAACCTATACAAAAATTGATCATATACTAGGTCATAAAAACCTCAAAATCAAATGCAGTAAGGCAGAAATAGTAAATGAGTCCTATTCAGGACACAATGCAATTAAAATTACATTCAATAAAAAGCCAGGGGAAAATAGACCAAAAAATAATTGGAAACTAAATAATCTTATAGTAAAGAATGATTGGGTAAAACAGCAAATTACAGACATAATTAATAACTTCTCCCAAGAAAATGAAAATAATGATACATCATACCAAAATGTGTGGAATACAGCCAAAGCAGTAATAAGGGGAAGTTTTATATCTGTACAGGCCTACTTGCATAAAATAGAGAAAGAGAAGATGAATGAATTTGGCTTACTATTAAAAATGCTAGAAAGGGAACAAATAAAAACCCCCAGAAAAATACAAAACTTCAAATTCTAAAAATAAAAGGTGAGATTAATAAATTGAAAGTAAAAACAAATAAACAAACAAAAAAACTATTGAATTAATTAATAAAACTAAGAGTTGGTTCTATGAAAAAAACAACAAAATAGACAAACTCTTAATAAATCTGATTAGAAAAAAGGAAAGAATAAAAGCAAATTGTTAGTCTTAAAAATAAAAAGGGAGAACTCACCACTAATGAAGACGAAATTAGAACAATATTTAGGAGCTACTTTGCTCAACTTTATGCCAATAAATTTGATAACTTTAATGAAATGGAAGAATACCTTCAAAAATATAGCTTGCCTAGATTAACAGAGGAAGAAGTAAGTAGTCTAAATAGTCCCATTTCAGAAAAAGAAATAGAACAAGCTCTTAACCCAGAAAAAATCCCCAGGACCAGATGGATTTACATGTGAATTCTACCAAACATTTAAAGAACAACTAACTCCAATGCTATATAAACTATTTGAAAAAAATAGGGATTGGAAGAGTCCTACCAAATTCCTTTTATGACACAGACATGGTACTGATACCTAAACCAGATAGGCTGAAAACAGAGAAAGAAAATTATAGACCAATCTGCCTAATGAATATTGATGCTAAAATCTTAAATAAAATATTAGCAAAAACACTATAGAAAGTCATCTCCAGGATAATATACTATGACCAATTGGGATTTATACCAGGAATTCAGGGCTGGTTCAATATTAGGAAAACTATTAGTGTAACCAACTATTTCAAATAACCAAATTAACAAAAACCATATGATCATCTCAATAGATGCAGAAAAAGCATTTCATAAAATCCAAAATCCATTCCTACTAAAAACACTTGAGAGTATAGGAATAAATTGACTATTCCTTAAAATAATAAGGAGCATATATTTAAAACCATCAGTAAACATCATATGTAATGGCAATAAACTGGAACCTTTCCCTTTAAGATCAGGAGTGGAACAAGGTTGCCCACTATCACTATTACTATTTGATATAGTAGTAAAAATGCTAGCCTTGGCAATAAGAGCTGAGAAAGAGATTCAAGGAATTAGAGTAGGTGATGAGGAAATCAAACTATTACTCTTTGCAGATGACATCATGGTATACTTTCAGAATCCCAAAGACTCTGCTAAAAAGCTATTAGAAATAATTCAGAACTTTAGCAAAACTTGCAGGATACAAAATAAATCCACATAAATCCTCAGCATTTTTATATATTACCAACACAATCCAACAGCAAGAGATACAAATTGAAATTAAATTCAAAATAACTATTAATAGTATAAAATATTTGGGAATATACCTACCAAAGGAAAGTCAGGAATTATATGAGAAAAATTACAAAACACTTGCCACAAAAAATAGAGTCAGATTTAAATAATTGGAAAAACATTAAGTGCTCTTGGATAGGCCGAGTGAATATAATCAAGATGACAATACTCCCTAAACTAATCTATTTATTTAGTGCTATACCAATCAGACTCCCAAGAAACTATTTTAATGAGTTAGAAAAAATAACAACAAAATTCATATGGAAGAACAAAAGGTCGAGAATTTCAAGGGAAGTAACGAAAAAAAAAATCAAATGAAGGTGGCCTAGCTGTACCTGATCTAGAACTATATTATAAAGCAACAGTCACCAAAACCATTTGGTATTGGCTAAAAAATAGACTAGTTGATCGGTGGAATAGGTTAGGTTCACAGGGCAAGATAGTGAATAAAAATAGCAATCTAGTGTTTGACAAACCTAAAGATCCCAACTTTTGGCATAAGAATTCACTATTTGACAAAAAGTGTTGGGAAAACTGGAAATTAGTATGGCAGAAAGTAGGCATGGACCCATATTTAATACCACATACTTAGATAAGATGAAAATGGGTCCAAGATTTAGGCATAAAGAACGAGATCTGTTAGGATTACTAAGTGAGAACTCGGGTTGTCTGGATGGTGACAAGGTGAGAATTCAGGTCGGACAATTACAAGGTGAGAAATCAGGTTGACTTGATGGAAGGAGCAGGCTCATTGGCTGAGGTGGTTCTTCCCAGAAGCCCTTGCATTATCCCACGCCCATTCTCTGGGAGAATAAAAGAGAGAACAGTGGGCCTGGAAAGTGAGTCTGCCTGGAGAAGGATAAGAGCTGGAGGAGATTCAGAGCCAGGATTCAAGGAGAAGACTCTGCATTGCATCTGACTTGACGGGGCTCTCTGCAGGAAGGGAAGTCACTTCTCTGGACAAGAGTTAACAGCAACTGCCTGGAGACAACGGTTCGTTACAGGAAGAAGAATCTGTCGGAGAGATTTGAGTAGAAGACACAGCAGATCTCTTCCCAGAGAGCGATCCAGCAGCTTCTGGAGACGACAGCTCGCTACAGAGATCATAAATAAATTAGAGGAACATAGGATTGTTTACCTCTCAGAGTTGTGGAGGAGGAAGGAATTTGTGTCCAAAGGAGAACTAGAGATCATTATTGATCACAAAATATAAAATTTTGATTACATCTAATTAATTTTTTTTGTACAAACAAAACTAATGCAAACAAGATTAGAAGGGAAGTAACAAATTGGGAAAACATTTTTATAGTTCAGGGTTCTTATAAAGGCCTCATCTCCAAAATATACAGAGAATTGACTTTAATTTATAAGAAATCAAGCCATTCTCCAATTGATAAATAGTCAAAGGATATGAAGAGACAATTTTCAGATGATGAAAGTAAAACTATTTCCACTCATATGAAACAGTGTTCCAAATCACTATTGATCAGAGGAATGCAAATTAAGACAACTGAGATACCCCTACACACCTTTCATATTGGCTAAGATGACAGGAATAAATAATGAGGAATGTTGGAAGGTATGTGGAAAAACTGGGACACTGATGCATTGTTGGTGGAATTGTGAATGAATCCAACCATTCTTGAGAGCAATCTGGAAGTATGCCCAAAAAGTTATCAAAATGTGCACTGACCCAGGAGTGCTACTACTGGGCTTATGTCCCAAGGAAATACTAAAGAAGGGAAAGGGACCTGTATGATTCAAAATATTTGTGGCAGCCCTTTTTGTAGTTGCTAGAAACTGGAAAATGAATGGATGTCTATCAATTGGAGAATGGTTGGGTAAATTATGATGTATGAATGTTATGGAATATTATTGTCCTGTAAGAAATGACCAACAGGAGGAATACAGAAAGGCTTGGAGAGACTTTCATCAACTGATGCTGAGTGAAACGAGCAGAACTAGGAGATCATTATACACTTCAACTATGATACTGTATGAGGATGTATTCTGATGGAAGTGGATATCTTCAACATAGAGAAGAGCTAATCAAATTCCAATTGATCAATGATGGACAGAATCAGCTACACCCAGAAAAGGAACACTGGGAAATGAGAGTAAATTGTGAGCATTTTTTTTTTATTTGTTTTACTTCCCAGATTATTTCTACCTTTCGAATACAATTCTTCCTTTGTAACAACAACAACAACAGAATTCAGTTCTGGACATATATATATATATATATATATATATATATATATATATATATATATATATATATATATATATATATATATATATATTGTACCTAGGATATAATATAAGATATTTAATATGTATGGGAATGCCTGCCATCTAGGGGAAGGGGTCGAGGGAAGGAGGGGAAAAATTTGGAACAGAAGGAGTACAAGGGATAATGTAAAAAATTACCTATGCATATGTACTGTCAAAAAATATCATAATTATAAAATTAATTAAAAATATTTAATATAAAAAAAGAAAAAATTTCTCCCTCTCTGCAAACCTCCATTATCTCATCTCTAAAATAAAGGGATTAGACTAGAAAAAAAATGTGTAGTCATTCAAAAAATTTTCACAATAATTATATTGTGAAAGAAGACAGAGACAACCACTCCAATAACAATAGCAACAGCAACTATAACAATAACAGTAAAACAACATGAAAAATGAGGAAAAAAATATAAATGCTTCGGTCCATATTCAAATATTGTTGGCTCTTTTGTAGGTATAGATAGTATTTTTTCATCATTAATTCTTCAGAATTGTGTTGTATTATTGTGTTAATGAGAATAGTGAAACCATTCACAGTTGATCCTCTTGCAAAATTGCTGTTTCTTTTACAAAGTACATTTCATTTTGTCTCAGCTCATAAAACTTTTCAGGCTTTTTTTTTTTTTTTTTCTGAGAGCATTCTGCTCATTATTTTCAAGGGCTAATAGTATTCCATACTAATCACAAGCCATTCTCCAACTGATGGACATCCAATCAATTTCTCTGCCCCCAGAAGAGAGTTGTTTTGAATATGTTTGTAAATATAAGTCCTTTTCCTTTCTTTTTACAATTTCTTTGGGAAAGCAGACATAATAGTAGTATTCCTTGTTCAAAGTGTATGACTAGTTTTAATAGTCCTTTGGGCATAGTTCCAAATTTCTATACAGAATGGTTGAATACATTCACAATTATACCAATAGTGCATTCATGTTTCATTTCCAGCCTCCCCTCCCCCATCCTCTCCATCATTTGTCATTTTCCCTTTTCTTTTTTATTAGTCAATCTAATAGGTATGGAATAGTACCTTAGAATTGTTTTAATTTTAATTTTCCTAATCAAAAGTGAATTAGAGCATATTTTCCCATAAGGCTATAGATAGATAGTTGTGTTAACTTCCTCTGAAAACTGTTCATGTCTTTTGATCAATTATTATTTGTAGAATGGCTCTTATAAATTTGATTCTGAGAAATATGCTTCAGGTTTTTTTTTTCATAATTGCTATTGCTAACTATATTTCCCAACCCCACAGCCATTTATTCCATTTTCTTTCTCCTTTTATTCTGTCCCTTCTCAAAATTTTGTTGCTTCTGATTAGTACCTCCCCCCAATTTGGTCTCCCTTCTGTCATTCTTCCCCTTTCTCTTATCTCCTTCTACTACCATTTTTCTGTAGGTTCAGTGAGATTTCTATGCCCAGTTGAGCATATATGTTATTCCCTCTTTGAGCCAATCCTGATGGAAATAAGGTTAATCATTCCTCTTATTTCCTCTTCTCTTTCAAGTAAAACTTTTTCTTGGTTCTTTTATGTGAAATAATTTACCCCATCCCACCTCACCTTTTCTCTTTCTCCTAGTACATTTCTCTTTCACCATTTAAATTTTGAATATCATTCCTTTATAATTCAACTCACACTTGTGCGCTCTATATTCCTTTTAACTGCCCTAAAAATGAGAAAGTTGTTATAAATTATAGGTATCATCTTCCCATGTAGGAATATAAATACTTAAACCTTAAGTATCTTCTAATTTTCCTTCTCACGAATTTCCCTTCCTTCCTTCCTTCCTTCCTTCCTTCCTTCCTTCCTTCCTTCCTTCCTTCCTTCCTTCCTTCCTTCCTTCCTTCCTTCCTTCCTTCCTTCCTTCCTTCCTTCCTTCCTTCTTTCTTCTTTTCTTTCTTTCTTTCTTTCTTTCTTTCTTTCTTTCTTTCTTTCTTTCTTTCTTTCTTTCTTTCTTTCTTTCTTTCTTTCTTTCTTTCTTTCTTTCTTTCTTTCTTTCTTTCTTTCTTTCTTTCTTTCTTTCTTTCTTTCTTTCTCTCTTTTGTTTCTTTTCCTTTTTCTTCCTTTTTATTTTTTGCATGTATGTCATGGTTTCTTTTTAGCAAAATGGAAAAGCTTATCAACTTTGTCTTAGAATATTGTTTTTAAATGCATTTTAATGAAATCCATAAAATTGTAAAGAAATCTGGATGTATTAAAGAACAGTTATAAAATATTTTAATGGTTTAAAAGAAAGACAAATTTTCTTAGGTGGCTGTCTCTGGTGAAGTGCCCCAGAATTCTGCCCTTCATTTCATACAAACTGTTTAAAATGTATATTTATGATTAATTTTATTAATTTATGATTAAAATAAGGTCATCCGATGACAAAATTATTCATTTTTAAGAGGGTATTGCGCTGCGGTGTGTGATTAACAAACTCTGTGACAGAGACAGGGTAAAAAGGATAGCAGGAAGTTAGACCATTGGATACATTAGAAGAAATTTAAAAGGTACACATAAATTTCTAACACAACTTCAAAAAAAAGTATATTTTTTTCAATACAAGAAAAGGGAAAAAAAAAGCATTTTTCTGAAAAACAATTTTGGAGATTTTAGTGCTCTAAAGATATCAAATATAATAACTTTACATTATGATATGCAAAGAGAAAAGTTGATACTAGCTTGAACTTAATTAAAAGAGATATGTTTAATAGTTTTCTGTTATGTCAGACTCTTTGTATCTCTGTTGGATTTTTTGACCAAGGTACTGCAATTTCTTTTGCCAGTTTATATAGATGAAGAAACAGAAGCAAACAATATTAAGTGACTTGCCCAGTATCAAGCAAATGTTAAGTATCTGAGGCCAGGTTTGAACTGATGAAGTTGAATATTCCTGACTCCATGTCTGGCCACTCTATCCACTGCACCACTTAGTTGCCCGAGAAAGTTGTGGCTTCCAGGCTAAAGGAACAATTCTAATTTTATACTTTTCCTAAGTCCTCCATAATGAATAAAATTCTCTTCACCACTAATTTCTTTATTTCTTTATTATTTTTATTCTTTTATTTTCTTTATTTTTATTAATTTATTTAAAACTTAAATTCCAAATCAGGGAAAAAAAAAAAGTAGACCATTGGCATTTGCCCAGCAGAATATCAGGCAGGATTTAAAGTATATAATAGTAAACTTCCATTTCAAGAAAATATATAAAATAATAGAAGATGTGATATTCATAAGTGTTCATCTTTTCTTTGTTTCCTTGTAGGTTTTCTTTTATTCCCTGTTGTGCACTTTTTACTCTATTCTTTTCTGTTCTCCCCTCTTTCCACTCCTCTTCCTCCTTTTCCTCCCAGGAAGATGCAGTTAAGCATGTTATATTATGTATACACTCATAGATACACATACATTATATACATACACAACACCATATACATGTGTACATGTATATACACATACATATTTATATGTACATATGCATAGACATATACATAGAAGAGAAGATATTACTTTGACTTCCTTGATTATGGTTCTTTGATTAAAGAGTTAGTTAAATCCTAAATCTGCAGGACTAAATCATTGATCAAAAGTATTATTTAATTACTTAAAATGCACTACTTTTGCTTATCTAAAATATAAACTTTTAAAATTTGTTTATTTAATCAACAAATTATATTTTTATTCCTTAAGCTCTTTCTTGTTACTTAATTGCAAGTAGTATGAAAACCATGATATTAAATCTTTGGGAACATTTACTTTATATTTCATGGAATATTCATTCAAGTTTTTATCACAGTAATTATATTTCCCTATATGATACCAAACATTGCTTTTAAGATATAATCTATAACAGTATAAGCGATTTCTTAAGATGTTTCTGCTTTAATATTTCTACTAAGCCTGGTCATGAACATATATTTAGGTGTTTCTTTTTTTTTTTAATTTTGAACTTCCATAGCAAATATTATTTTTTTCATATTCACAATAGAACATAATAAGGAAATGGTATATTAATTTTCTTTTTCTTTTCATTTTATTTTGAGTAATAATAGCAAAAATAACAACTAATAATTAACATTTATGTAGTATCTCCTATGTGCCAGATACTGAAATAAGTGCTTTGCAGTTATCTCATTTGAAACTTACAACAACTCTTGAGAAGTTGGCTAGGCTACTATTATCCCCATTTTATGAATGAGGAAACTGAAGTAAATAGGGGGTAAGTTCTTTTTTTAGGCTCACACAACAAGTAAATGTTTCAGTTGAGATTTGAACCTGAGTCTCCCTGATTCCAGGGCCATCTCTCTATACATTGAGCTGCCATCTAGCTTCTCTTTTAAAATAATTACAACTAAATTAAACAAAATATCTCCCCCACCAAAACCACATATGCAATAAATATAGCATTACTTTAACAACTCTTCTGCTTTTTGTGCTTCCTTCTGAACATCCTTCTGTGTTTTTCAGTTATTTTGAACTATATAATAAAAGCTAGTGTCTCTCTCGCAACCCGGCCACCCCCCAAACCCCACCTGGAGTGACTCTGAGTTCTCAGAGCCTCAGAGTGCAGATTCAGTGAAACCATCCCTGTCCTGTTAGTTGGCTCGCTGCTGCCCTCCCCCCCCAGTCTGTAGAGGAAGCCCATTAAAACCATCCAGCCCCACCCCCCCCAAAACAGTCCTATTGTTTCTCTTGTCAATTTGTTTTCTTTGATTCTTTCTGACAAAATGAACAAAAAATTCAAAAGGGCTCTAACCATTGGCAGCTTCTGTATGGAGAGAGAGCAGACTTCAAATACTGAGGAGACTAAAAACAGACTGTCCCCAGAGGAATCCCCTAAGGGGGATATTATCTGCTTCTCAATACAAAAGAATCTCATAGAGGAAATCAAAAAGGCTCTCACAAGAGAGCTAGAACAGAAACAGGAAGCTTGGCAAGAGTGCCTGGAGAAGTCATTCCACTCATTTAGAGACAGAGTGGATAAAGAAAACAAATCATTGAGAAACAAAAATAGTGAAATGGAAAAGGTAAACAACTCCAAGGAAAACAGGATTAGTGAGCTGGATGAGGAAATCAGCTCTCTAAAAAATAAAATGGATAAAATGGAAAAAAATTCCATAGAAGGAAAAAAAAACTCACTTAAGAACACAATTGGACAATTAAAGATATAAAAAAAGTGACTGAAGAGAATACATCATTGAAAATTAGACTTGAACAAGTAAAAATGAATGACTCAAGGAGAAACCAAGAAGTAGTCAAGCAAAACCAGGAAAAAGAAAAACAATTGAAAAGAATGTCAAGTACCTTATTAGAAAGACAACAGACCTGGAAAACAGATCCAGGAGAGAAAATTTGAGAATAATTGGACTCCCTGAAAAATGTGAGGAAAAAAAGAGCTTGGACACTATTTTTGAGGAAATTATCAAAGAGAACTGCCCAGACATTTTGGAAACAGAGGATAAAATAGACATTGAAAAATTCATCAGTCATCTACTGAAAGGGACCCTAAAATCAAAACTATAAGAAATATTGTGGCCAAGTTCAAGAACCATCAGGCAAAGTAAAAAAAAATATTGGAAGATGCTAGAAAAAAGCAATTCAGATATGGAGGAGCCACAATAAGGATAACCCAGGATCTAGCAGCGTCCACATTAAAACAACAAAGGGCCTGGAACATGATATTCTGAAAGGCTAAGGAACTTGGTATGCAGCCAAGAATAACTTACCCAGCAAAAATGAGCATCGTTTTGCAAGGAAGAAGATGGACATTTAATGAAATAAATGAATTCCATCTATTCTTGATGAAAAAACCAGACCTACATAAAATGTTTGATCTTCAAATAAAGAACTCAAGAGATTTCTAAAAAGGTAAAAAGAAATCTTGAGAACTATACTTCTGCCATAAAAATATGTAAAGAACATATGTATAATTTGTCCTAGAAACTAGAGGTGGAAAGGAAATTATATCATAAAAAAGTGTAAAGTGGTGGTATTACATCTCATGAAGATGCAAAGGTAACCTATTATATCTGAGAGAAAGAAAGGAGGGAGATGAACATAGTGTGTATCAATAGACATACTTGATTTATGGTGAAACTTCTATTTCATTGAAAAATGAGAGGGAAGGAGTAAGCTAAGGGGAAGGGAATACAGAAATTGTTAGGAAAAGGAGTAAAATAAGGGAAGGATCTTTAAGGTGGGGAAGGGATACTAAAAAGGGAGGGCTGTGAAAAGCAAGTGGTGTTCACACGTTTAATACTGGGTAGGGGGGTAAGAAAAGCATAAGCAGGGATGAACAGGATGGCAAGCAATATAGAATTAGTCATTCTAATCATAAATGTGAATGGGGTAAACCCCCTCATAAAGAGGAAGGAGTTAGCAGATTGGATTAAAAGTCAGAATCCTACTATATGTTGTTTACAGGAAATACACCTGAAACAGGGTGATATATTCAAACTAAAAGTAAAATGGTGGAGCAGAATCTACTATGTTTCAGGCAAAGCCAAAAAAGCAGGGGTAGCCATCCTCATCTCAGATCAAGCAAAAACAAAAATTGATCTAATTAAAAGAGATAAGGAAGGGCATTATATCCTGCTAAAGGGTAGCATCAATAATGAAGCTGTATCAATATTAAACATATATGCACAAAGTGGTGCAGCATCTAAATTCTTAAAAGAGAAATTAAGAGAGCTGCAAGAAGAAATAGACAGCAAAACTATAATAGTGGGAGATCTCAACCTTGCACCCTCAGAAATAGATAAATCAAACCACAAAATAAATAAGAAAGAAGTCAAAGAGGTAAATAGAATACTAGAAAAGTCTGATATGATAGATCTTTGGCAAAAGCTCAATGAAGACATAAAGGAGTATACTTTCTTCTCAGCAGTTCATGGAACCTATACAAAAATTGATCATATACGAGGGCATAAAAAACTCACAATTAAATGTAGTAAGGCAGAAATAGTAAATGCATCCTTTTCAGACCACAATGCAATCAAAATTACATTAATAAAAAGCCAGGGGAAAATAGACCAAAAAATAATTGGAAACTAAATAATCTTATAGTAAAGAATGATTGAGTAAAACAGCAAATCACAGACATAATTAATAACTTCACTCAAGAAAATGACAATAATGAGACATCATACCAAAATGTGTGGAATACAGCCAAAGCAGTAATAAGGGGAAGTTTTATAACTCTACAGGCCTACTTGCATAAAATAGAGAAAGAGAGGGCCATTGAATTAGGCTTACAACTAAAATTGCTAGAAAAGGAACAAATTAACCCCCCCCCCCAGGACAAACACAAAACTTGAAATTCAAAAAATAAAAGGTGAGATTAATAAAATTGAAAGTAAAATAACTATTGAATTAATTAATAAAACTAAGAGTTGGTTCTATGAAAAAAAAAACACAACAAAATAGACAAACCCTTAGTAAACCTGATTAAAAAAAGGAAAGAGAAAAAGCAAATTGTTAGTCTTGAAAATGAAAAGGAAGAACTCACCACTAATGAAGAGGAAATTAGAACAATAGTTAGGAGCTATTTTGCTCAACTTTATGCCAATAAATTCGATAACTTACATGAAAGGGAAGAATACATTGGAAAATATAGCTTGCCCAGATTAACAGAGGAAGAAGTACTTAGTCTAAATAGTCCCATCTCAGAAAAAGAAATAGAACAAGCTATTAACCAACTTCCTAAGAAAAAATCCCCAGGACCAGATGGATTTACATGTCGATTCTACCAAACATTTAAAGAACAACTAACTCCAATGCTATATAAACTATTTGAAAAAATAGGGATTGAAGGAGTCCTACCAAATTCCTTTTATGACACAGACATGGTACTGATACCTAAACCAGGTAGATTGAAAATTGAGAAAGAAAACTATAGACCAATTTCCTTAATGAATATTGATGCTAAAATATTAAATAAGATATTAGTAAAAAGACTTCATTTCCAGAATAATACAATATGACCAAGTGGGGTTTATAGCAGGAATGCAGGGCTGGTTTAATATTAGGAAAATTATTAGTATAATTGACCATATTAATAATCAAATTAATAAAAACCATATGATCATCTCAATAGAAGCAGAGAAAGCATTTGATAAAATCCAATATCCATTCCTACTAAAAAACTCTTGAGAGTTTAGGAATAAATGGACTATTTCTTAAATAATCAGGAGCATATATTTAAGACCGTCAGTAAGCATAATATGCAATAGAAATAAACTAGCAACCTTTCCCTGTAAGATCAGGAGTGAAACAAGGTTGCCCACTATCACCATTACTATTCAATATAGTACTAGAAATGCTAGCCTCGGCAATAAGAGCCGAGAAAGAGATTCAAGGAATTAGAGTAGGAAATGAGGAAATCAAATTATCACTCTTTGCAGATGACATCATGGTATACTTTCAGAATCCCAAAGAAAACCCAAAAAATTAGAAATAATTCAGAATTTTAGCAAAGTTGCAGGATACAAAATAAATCTACATAAATCCTCAGCATTTTTATATATTACCAACACAATCCAACAGCAAGAGATACAAAGAGAAATCCCATTCAAAACAATGGTCGATAGTATAAAATATTTGGGAATATATCTACCAAAGGAGAGTCAGGAATTATATGACCAAAATTACAAAACTCTTGCCACAAAAATAAAGTCAGATTTAAATAATTGGAAAGACATTCAGTGCTCTTGGATAGGCTGAACTAATATAATAAAGATGACAATACTCCCTAAACTAATCTATTTATTTAGTGCTCTACCAATCAGACTCCAAAGAAACTATTTTAATGACCTAGAAAAAATAACAACAGAATTCATATGGAACAACAAAAGGTCGAGAATTTCAAGGGAAGTAATGAAAAAAAATTAAATGAAGGTGGTCTAGCTGTACCTGATCTAGAACTATATTATAAAGCAACATTCACCAATACCATTTGGTATTGGCTAAGAAATAGACTAGTTGATCAGTGGAATAGGTTAGGTTCACAGGGCAAGATAGTGAATAAAATAGCAATCTAGTGTTTGACAAATCCAAACATCACAACTTTTGGGATAAGAATTCATTATTTGACAAAAACTGCTGGGAAAATTGGAAATTAGTATGGCAGAAACTAGACATGGACCCACATTTAACACCACATAGTAAGATAAGATCAAAATGAGTCCAAGATTTAGGCATAAAGAATGAAATCATAAATAAATTGGAGGAAAATGGGATGGTTTACCTCTCAGACTTGTGCAGGAGGAAGGAGTTTGTGTCCAAGGGAGTACTAGAGACCATTATTGATCACAAAATAGAAAATTTTGATTACACCAAATTAAAAAGTTTCTGCACAAACAAAACTAATGCAAACAAGATTAGAAGGGAAGTAACAAATTGGGAAAACATTTTACAGTTAAAGGTTCTGATAAAGGCCTCATCTCCAAAATATACAGAGAATTGACTTTAATTTATAAGAAATCCAGCCATTCTCCAATTCATAAATGGTCAAAGTATATGAACAGACAATTTTCAGATGACAAAATTAAAACTATTTCCACTCATATGAAAGTGTTCCAAATCACTATTGATCAGAGAAATGCAAATTAAGACAACTCTCAGATATCATTACACACCTGTCAGATTGGCTAAGATTGACAGGAACAAATAATGATGAATGTTGGAGGGGATGTGAGGAAACTGGGACACTGATGCATTGTTTGTGGAGTTGTGAAAGAATCCAACCATTCTGTAGAGCAATCTGGAATTATGCCCAAAAAGTTATCAAAATGTGCATACCCTTTGACCCAGCAGTGCTACTACTGGGCTTATATCCCAAGGAAATACTAAAGAAGGGAAAGGGACCTGTATGTGCTGAAATATTTTTGGCAGCCCTTTTTGTAGTGGCTAGAAACTGGAAAATGAATGGATGTCCATCAATTGGAGAATGGTTGGTAAATTATGGTATATGAATGTTATGGAATATTATTGTTCTGTAAGAAATGACCAACAGGAGGAATACAGAGAGGCTTGGAGAGACTTACATGAACTGATGCTGAGTTAAACGAGCAGAACTAGGGGATCATTATACACTTCAGCAATGATACTGTATGAGGATGTATTCTGATGGAAGTGGATATCTTCAACATAGAAAAGAGCCAACCCAATTCCAATTGATCAATGATGGACAGAATCAGCTACATCCAGAAAAGGAACACTGGGAAATGAGTGTAAACTGTGAGCATTGTTTTGTTTTGTTTTGTTTTGTTTTTTTGTTTTGTTTTGTTTTGTTTTGCTTTGTTTTGTTTCTCTTCCCAGATTATTTTTTACCTTGTGAATACAATCCTTCTTTTGCAACAACAACAACAAAATTCGGTTCTGAACATATATTGTACCTAGGATATATTATAAGATATTTAATATGTATGGGAATGCCTGCTATCTAGGGGAGGAGGTGGAGGGAAGGAGGGGAAAAGCTTAGAACAGAAGGGAATACAAGGGATAATGTTGTAAAAAAAATACCTATGCATATATACTGTCGAAGAAAATGTGATAATTATAAAAATTAATAAAAAACAAAATTAAAAAAAAGAAATGGGAAGATTTATTTGGTCATAGTAAATGAAAGGCTGTAAGTCCCTCTGAGGTGATTAAAAAAAAAAAGATGATATTTTCATAGTCCTTTCTTTTGAGTCTTTTATTATCTTGTATTTATTGAAAGGGCATCTTGCTATCAGGGCTATCAATGTGTAAAATCTCTGCATTTCCATTAAAATTCTGAATTTTCCATTTCCTTTTTTAGTTGTTGTTCCTTAGGTTAACATTTTCAGTTAACTAATGGAAATGCATGCTTGTTGTATAACTTAAATTTTTTGAGTCTAGTTGGACAATTTTAGAACAAAATTTGCATCAGCTAGTGATTTCTCCAGTAAAGAAAAACTCTTGGCAAGAGTCATTCTCCACAAGAAGGTCTCTAATTGCTCTGCAAGTTATAGTTTTAGAGTTTCGTGGAGGTCCTGAAGGTTGTGAGTTAACAAGGATCACACAGAAGATAGATGTCAGAGGCAGAGTCTTAAGCTAAGTAATTTGCCTGACTCTAAGCCAGTGACTCTATCCACTATGCACACTATTACATAGGTAGTATCATCAGAAAAATTATGATTTAATATGATACTTGACATGGCTAGACATCAGCCAATATAGTACAATCCAAATACCTAACAAATACCTAACAAATCCTAAATCCATTATGTAGGAGTGGTATATTCTTGTTCAATGCTTATAAATACTCTGTTTCAATTTTCTTATGAATGATAATATTTTTCTTATAGTTAAAAGCAGCATGCTGCAGTGGAAAGGATGATAGGCTAGAAGTCAAGGGGAAAAATTGAATTTAAATGGTATGATGTATGTTTGACCAAGAACATGTGACTTTGTTTTCTTAATTTGTTTCTATGAAGGTTGTTGTCACTCAAATATCAGTTATTTTTACTACCTGTCTTGTTGGGAAGATAAAATTGCATTATGTAAATTGCTTTTTAATATAAGAAGTTCTATGTGTGGCTATTAATTATTACTCTTCTGGTGTTTTGAGTATTTCCATTGATTTTAAATTTTGTTTTTCTTTAAAAAAATGTTTAAAGTATGGGCAGCTAAGTGGTGCAGTATATATAGCACCAACCCTGAAGTCAGAAGGACCTGAGTTCAAATTTGGTCTCAGACAATTAATACTAGGAAGAATAACTAGGAAGTCCTAGCTGTATGACCCCAGGGCAAGTCACTTAACCCCAATTGCCACAGCAAAACTAATAATAATAATAATGATAATAATAATAATAATAAAGTGTATAGCAAGTAGGGAAATTTATAACTAGAATTCTAATCTGTACAAGAGCAAAAGAAAAAATAGTCATTTTCATTTAAAAAAAAAAAATCCATCAAAGAATCTGGCATAATACTGTGAATATAACTTAAATAATAGACTTTCATAGAAGAGTCATCAGAGATTATCAAATTTAATTTCTACCCAATGAAGACTTTGCTCTACAATCCTGCCAATTAATATTTATCAATTTTCAATTTGATATCCAGAGAGAGTGAACCCATTCTTTTGTAAATGAATTCATTTTACTTTGGATTAACTTTTAACAGTTTTGACTAGTTCACCCTGGAACTTCCTACAGGACCTGAAGTCTTACTCTTATTAAGGGGCATACTATATCCATTTAACCTTTTCACTCTGAAATATCTCCTTTGCAATGCTTTCTTCAACTTTTTCATTTTTACTTTTTGCCAAACCTTCAATTTTATTGAATGGACCAGGCTTTCCTGTATATATTCTTCTCTTCGTCCTACTACTGACTTTCTAGGCTTCAAAAACATGCCCTACCATAGGGTATCTTCCTTATTTTCCATCCCCACCCCATTTTACAGCTCCCTTTGCTTACTGTTGTCCACCATTGGAATATAAGCTCTTTGATAACAGGATATTTTTTGCTCATAGTTATTT